>NC_046222.1:30489866-30819813 GCF_009819885.2 Catharus ustulatus | reverse complement strand
TTGAAAAAAGAACCTCTACTCCTTCCTCTGCTAACTCCTACTGCTCTGCTACTGTGGACTTTATACGGAATAAACTTCTTTAAAATATTAACCATTCATGCATAATAGAATCTACAGTTTTGAAGAAGCTGAGGTCTCAAATGTAGATACCCCTGGGGGGAAGTGTTTTAGCAGTGTTCTTACCACGATTACAACAATTTTGTTTTGTTTTGTTTTGTTTTTTCAGGGAAGTGTACCGGGTGACAGAAACCTTACAGAGAGAGAAGTCAGGACTCTTGAAGCAGCTGGATTTTTTAAGGTAATGTAGATCCTCCATTCAAAAACTTATTACATAATTCTGAAGAGGTCCATCAAAGGGTGAAATTATGTTGGGATATGTAGTAAGTGTAGGTGTCAAGGTACTGACAGAGGGGTGCCTCTGTGGCAGACTGAAGCCAGAGCCGCCCTGTGACAATGGACACAACACAGGGCACAGGGGAGCCCTACAGTCCTGGTGTGCTTCTGGGAAAGCCCCAGTAAGAAAGGGTGGAAAACAGTGCAGCAGTTAGGAGAGGAGAGAGAAAAGAATGTGTGAGAAAGCCCCTCAGACACCAAGGTCAGTGAAGAAGGAGGGGTAGAAGGTGCTCCAGGCACTGCTGGGACAGAGTCCCTTGTAGCCTGTGCAGAGTGGACACAAGAGGAGGCTTCTGGCAGAAGCTTGGTCTGTGGAGAGGAGCCCATGCAGGGGCAGGTTTTCTGGCAGGAATTGTGGTCCATGGGGAACCCACGCTGGAGCTGTCCATTCCTGAAGGACTATTTCCCATGGAAAGAATCTCTGCTGAGTTTGTGAAGGGCTGTAACCTGAGGGAGCTCACACTGGAGCAAGAAAATAGTGTGAGGAGGAAGGAGTCTCAGAGAGAAGCTGTTACGGACTGACCACAACCCCACTATTCCACATGCCTTTGTGCCACTCAGGATTGGTGAGGAAGTAGAAGAGCTGAGGGTGTAGGAGTGAAGTTGAGCCTGAGAAGAAAGAGGATTGTGGAGAAGGTGATTTTAGCTTTGTCTGTATTTCTCATCAACCTTCAGCTGAGTCTGTTTTATCTGTAATGGGCAGCTGGTAAGTAACTTTCTTGTCTTTATCTTGGCCCACAAGCTTTTTCATGTTATTCTCCTCTCCTCCCTTGTGCTGAGTAAGGAGAGTGAGAGAGTGGCTGGGTGTACATCTGGCAGGCAGTCAAGGTCAACTACCACAGGATAATGACACAAAAATCAGTAAAAATTGTTACAAAAGACTTTTGTATGCTCGGTTCTTGCATAGAGTAGAGGGCAGCACATCTGACAAATATACTTTGTTTTGACAATTCAAATGTAACGGTTCTAAGCTGATTCTGAGGTAGAAGCCTGGATGCGGAGCTTGCTTGAAAGGCTCTGTTGCTTCTCAAGTGCTGGGAGTTGAGCCAAAATGAAGATTATTTCCCCAAAATACAGTAGTTTCACGAATACAAGCCGCACGGAGTATAAGCCGCACCCCCGGTGCCTCGACAATGTTGCTGTCTTTGTCAATAGATAAGCCGCACCCCGAATATTAGCCGCACTTTCGTTCGTAGCGAGAATCCGTGCGCAGCTTTCATAAATTGGCCAATTAGTAACAGGATCGCGGCATAGCGGGGTTTACTGGCTCAGGGTGGGGCCAGGAAGGCTCGGCCCGCTCATGGTTGCCGACGGGGCCGGCCGGGTGGTGCTGCAGCCGCCGCCGGGCTCACTGGCCCCCCTCTCCCGTCAGCACTGCCTCGCTGCCGCGTTTGCTCGCCCTGCCAGCGGGCCAGCCGCCGCCGCTGCTACCAGGCACGCTGGCCACCCCGCTACTGCGTTTACTCGCCCTGCCGGCGGGCCAACCGCCGCCGCCGCTGCCAGGCACACCGGCCGTCCCGCTGCTGCGTTTACTCGCCCTGCCGGCGGGCCAGCCACCGCCGCCGCTGCCAGGCACGCCGGCCGCCCCGCGCCATGTTTGCTCACCTGGCCGGCAGGGCTGCCTCCGCTGCCAGGCTCTGCCGGCAGGGCGGCCGCCACCAGGCTCGCCGGCCGCCCCCTCCCGTCTGCACCGCCGCCGCGTTTGCTCACCCTGGCCGGCACTGCAGGCCCCCGCACCGCCGGGCTCCCCCACGCTGCTGGCCCCGATTCTGCTGGGCTTCGCCCGCTGCCAGGCAGCCCCACCCGCCGGGCTTCCTGCTTCTGCCATGCTCCCCTGCACTGCTAGCCCCAGTTCTCCCAGGCTCCCCCGCCCTGCTGGCCCGGGCTCTGCCGCCCCCCCTGCCCCGCCCTGCTGGCCCAGGCTCTGCCGCCCGCCCCCCACACTGCTGGCCCCGCCTCTGCCAGGCTTTCCCACCTCAGCCGGAGCCGGCCGGGCTCCAGCTTGGCTTGGGGCTGCCGCGGGCTCTCACTTCCGTGTTGGCAGCTTTTAGAATTTTGTTAATGTATTAGCCGCCCCGGAATATTAGCCGCACTTCCGGGTTTCCACCAAACTTTTGGTCAAATTGGTGCGGCTTGTATTCGTGAAATTACTGTATTTGTAAAAATGATATCAAAGTGTACTTAGCTACCATTTCTTTATTGATAGACTTCAAAGTTTGGAGCTGTGTTCAGATAACTGTAGTCCTCTTTTTAATGTGCAGCAATATTGGTTTTTGTTTGCTCAGTGGTCAGTCAGTGTGGGCTGTAGGTTGCACCTGCCTCTACACCTTCATTGGCTGCATTTCCTTCAGGCCTCATTTTAAAGTTGTCTAAAAATTTTACAGGCTTGAGGAAAGGCTCTTACTTTGCTGCATGTGTTTTCCATAGGCCACTCTATGATCTTGCCTGCTGTGAGTTTTGGGGACATGGGTAGAAACATCTGGCAACAGAGGTTTTTTCCTTTCACCCTGGCTGCTCAGTCTCTCTTGTAGCCAGGCAAGCAACAGATGGAGACAATAGGTGATGTACTAGGCAGGTGTGCTGTCAGATCTTATCAGAGCTTGTTGGTTGCCTGGAGTATGTGTTTCTTGACACTTTCATTGTTTCTGCACAAAGAATGGGAGATAGATGTTTTCCTAGGGTGACTTTTCCGTGGCAGCCACAACTACAGCCCTCAGAGGGGCATACACAGCTGGCCTGCACAGCTATCAGCAGATGAACAAGAGATGGTGTTCATTGCACCCTCTCCACATTAAGAGGTCATCTTTAGTGTGAATATCATTAAACATTCTAATTTACAGTCTGTGAAGGCATATTAACCACAAATGTGTTAAGGCATTTGTTTAGATAAAATACAGAAATAGATCCAGATTCCATCTGGCTTTAATCAGCATAGCCCTGCTGGAGAATCAATAGCCCAGACAAGGAACTGGCTGAAGTGAGAATATAAATAAAGGATGATGAAAATTTTGCACTGCCAACTGTCCAGTCTGTCTGTTAGTACGGAGTAGAAAAGTCAGCAATTCTAAACACTTGGCTTCAGTGTTTCTTTTGTTTATGTTCTCTTTGCAGAGAGAGGAATAAACATCTCAAGGATGAACGTGACATATTTTTGCAGGTAACCAACTATTATTTTCAAACCCAGTGTTGAGCAGACACATATGAGAGAGAACAGCTTCAAAAGAAGGTGAACAGAAGGCTGTGAAGGAGATGGAGTTTCATGCCACTTAAATCTTACTCTTCTTAATTTGTATTGTCTTTTTTTTCTCACTTGAAAATAAGATTTTTTAAAATTTGCTGAACAATTTTAAGAGCTACATGTTTAGAACAATAAAGTGGGAGCTATCTGAAGAGAGATGAATTTATTTTAGAAGAAACTAAGGATGCAATAACCTAAATAACCTAAAAATTGAACAATTGAATTGTATTAATTTACTCAGTCAAGAGTAGGTAATATCCTGAAACATTTATATGACAATACAATGCAATACAATACAATACAATACAATACAATACAATAACCGAGTACGTGAATCAGTACCTGCATACCTCTTTGGACTGGTGTAAGAGTAGATCCTATTACCTTTCTAAGAATCAGCAAAGAATGGACCCCTAAGGTGTTCTAGAAATACCCTGGTGTAAGGAGACTAAGGCCACTTAGTTTATATTTGCTTGTGTTCTTAGTCCTACAAGAAGCTGCTCATGTAAAGAAAAAAAAAAAAAAACTTACTTTTTTTTCCATGACATTGTGCTGTTTTATTTACAAAGCAGGTGCATTTTTACAGGACCTGGAGTTCCCTGTTCTGATTTTTTATCAATTAGAATTCTGAAGCATTTATACCTCTAGGATTTTCTTCTACATTTTTTTTTTCATTTGCATTGCATTATTTAAGTATTTGGAATGAAGGTAATTATCCATAAAGAACACCAAAAGTAAATCAGTAAGAAGTATTCTGTATTTCTGCAGAAATGCAAAACAACTGTTCCAAAAACCAGCTGGAAGCAAAGATCAGGGTCTATCATTGGCAAATACATAGAGGGCAAGATGCTACCTAGCAGGTAGGAACTTTTTTTCATGTGTTCCCTGTTTGAGTATGATGAGGCTTATAGAAAGAAGATGTGGAATGCTTCCTTTCTGATACTTTTGAACTTTTAAAGAGTGTATTTCTAAAGTGTCTGTCAGTATAAGATTACTGTGCTCATTAAGAAATTTGAAAATTAAGAGCCAAATTTTAACATAAAACAAGTATACTGTCTGCAAAGGCAAGAGATTTCCCCCACTGATGATGGGTATGCTGGGATACACAAAACCTTGCCCATGACCCTGTGTTAATGTGGTACAATGTTGAGTCTCCACTAGGACTTTTTTTATCCATATTAAGCAAACCCATGTCCTTCCTATCTACTAAAGAGAGAATTCAACTGCACATAGAAAGGATCTCGCCTGGGGGCTCTTTTATTCTCCAGAATGGGAGTGGAAGGTGGGAAAGGAGAAAATCACAATAGAGTTTACTTCAACTCTTCTATGAGTTTAGAATTTATGTTAATTGAATGTTTTCCATTCTGGTTCAGGTTTCTCCTGTAAGTTATTAGCTTTCCCCATGGTGTTTATAATTATCATATACACATGCTATGATGAGCTGACTTCTCAGCAGACACTGGAATGACTCTCCTCGACCTGCTGTGATTAGCCAAAAATATGGGATATTAAATTCAGTTATTCAGATTAAATTAAGAATAAAATAGCAGATCCATTATATTTTTGTGATGTATTTTCTTTTTTCTCTTCCTAGCCATTCATTTGAAGAAGATGATATTTTCAGTAACTCAAAGAGAAGGAATTCTGCTGGACTCAATGGAGTTCTCTCTGAAGAGCCTGATGCTGGAGTCACTGGAGGAATGCCTAAAACATCACATCTCCAAAGAATAATATCAATTGAAGAAGATCACCTACCCCAGCTTCTTGACAGGCTGGTTGATAAACAGCTGAGCAGATGGACTGGAGAAGACGAAAATAGTTTTGAGACGGAAATGAATAACAAAGGCAGAGAGCAATCAATGGAACATTCATCATCGTCTTCTAGAGAGCAGCCTGTAGGGAAGGAAACATTGTCAAATGTAAGAGGACAAAGGAGATCTCACCTTGAGTAAAGTGTGACGTTCTGGGCCCTATGGTTTAAGGAGAACGTGAAGGTCCTTGAATGCATCCAGAGGAGAGCCACAAAGCTGGTGAAGGGCTGGAAAGTGTGTCCTGGGAGGAGCACTGAGGGCTCTGGGTTTGTACAGTTTGGGAAAACAGGCAGAGGGACAGCTGCCTTACTCTCCACAGCTTCCTGAGGAGGGGAAGGGGACAGGGAGATGCTGGTCCCTTCTCCTGGGATTCAGCAATAGAATGTGTGGGAATAGCTCAAAGATGCCTCAGGGGAGGTCTTGACACTAGGAAGCATTTCTTTAGTGAGGGGGTGGCCAGATACAGGAACAGGATTCCTAGGGAGGTGGTCCGTGCCACAAGTCTGTTAGTGTTTAAAAGGCTTTTTGATAATGCCTGTCATAAAATGCTTTAACTTTTGTTCAGCCCTGAAGTGGTCAGGCAGTTGGACTAGGTTGCTGTAGGCCCCATCCAACTGGAACTCTTCTGTTTTATTCTATTCTGAAGGACCCTGGATGCCATGAAGTGGTGTTAAGGTTAAGGTGTTATTCCTAGAATCTAAAATTACTTAGCTTCCTGTATTTAAGTTGAAGCATGACAAATTCAGCCATTACATGAAGTAGGGGATGAAAATGTACTGCAGACAAGTGCTGAAGGTGCAAGGAAAGGAAACTCAACCTAAAAGAGTGGTAACTGCAGACAATGTGTGCATAGATTTACATTTGAAGGACTGTTTGGGGAAAGTGAAGTTAAGCCTTGTAATAGATGGTACAAGAAGATCCAGTGGAAGCTAGAAATTGTCTTAAAAAATAAGCGAGGGTTTTTTTTGTTTCTTTGGGGTTTTTTGTTGTTTTTTATTTTGGTGGGTTTTTTTTGCCTCAAGGAACTATTTCTCATATTCTGATACTTTTGAGTCAGCTTTGGTAGCTGTTACATTATCTGAGAAATAATGTGAGGAATATAATTACTTTTTAATTATTTTTGAAAATACTTTTATTTAGCAAATTGAAACCCAGTATTTTTTCAGCTCTAGTTTTTATATGCATGTGTGCAATTAATTCACCATTCAGGAATAGTCCTTAAAACACTATGCTGGAAGGTACATTTCTTTGGAGTCTAAAATTCTTTTTGTACTGCTATTGCTTCAGAGTTAGCTGTGCTTGTTTTCTAATTTTAGAATCATTGTTAAGGATTACTCATTTTTAGATTCTTGAAGCACATATTAAAAAGATTAAAGTATAGGAAAAATTGGTTTGCTTGGTCATAATTATATGGTTCTTTTAGAAGAAGCAAGCATGTCTTAAAAATTATGATAGAATTATGCCATGGTTACATAATAATTTCTAAGTAGTACCTTTTAATAAAACATTGAGGGTACAGAAAAGAGCTTAAAGAGCTTCATATTTTGAAATTTTTTAATTCAGTGCATGCTTTTTGCTTGCTGTATGGCTTATTTTGTATCACATTTTCAAAGCATGAAAAAGGATGACAAAAGTGAGGTAGCTCATCCTATCCAGCTAGGACAAGCCTATCCTGCCAGCCCTGTTCCAGTCTCCTGAAAGCTCATCCTCTCAATGGGGTAGGAACTAAATCTTGTTGCTTATTGTAACTAGTCTGCAATGGCTTTTATATGACATGGAGTGTATACATTCCATGATGTTTCTGCTTACTGTGAGTAGCTCAGACTCCTGGCTGTTGGCATTAAGTCTTCCCAATGACCATATATTTGTAGTAGTTCAGCTGCTAATCCTGTATGACGTAGTTCATCTTATAGGTGAGTAGAACCAACGTTGGCAGAAATGAATGAGGCCAAGCAACTGCTGTTTTATCTGGGAGCTGACAATCAGGTAGAGCATTTTTCTGAGTGGCTGTGAAGATGAAGCTGCAGTTAATATTACCAGAAATATTATTGGGAATGCACCTGAAGGCACCCCAATGGAAATTAAAGCAGGATTTTCTGTCCAAAACTTCTGCATGAGATTTACTTCCTCTCCCCTGTGATCTTTCAATATGGAATATGAACCATTATGTTTATATCTGTAATCTCCCACATTTGTGTTAAATTGTACAAAAGCTAGGTGTGTTACTTTATCTGGCTGGTGTTTATATAAAGAGTGTGTATGACCACCAGGGACAAAGTATTTCAGGTCATGTAGCCCATATATTTAGCTATGGTTCTCAGATGCATTGTGATAATACTGTCCAGCTGATGATTGTAAGCTTGTTTTATTTCCCAGACTAATAAGCTGGGAATGATTTTGAGCAGGACTGGAATATGCTTTGTATAAATGCATGTGTGCTACTAGTAGCTTATAGTTGCTGTGGGGTTTAGAATTTTAATAGAAAATAATTGTGGTGGTCTGTAAGTGCAGCTCATGAAAGAGACATGTATTTTTGTCCACAATATTTACAGCAGTGAATGATTTTTTTTTTCTTCATACAATGGAAGACAGCAGCTCAAGCCTTTGTTGTTTGGGCTTTTTTCCCCATCAAGAGCAGCTCTCTATCACTTCGTCTTTCTCTAAGACTTCTGTATATTTGTAGAAAACACTTCCAAGTGTAGACTTCAATGTCTCATTCAAAGGACTGTCAGGCAGTGAAATCAATTCTGATGTCTTCGTGAAGGCAGCAGTCTCATGGATCCTGCGCATCAAATGACTGGCAGAGGGCCCTTCCCTCCTTTTCCTCCTTTCCCTCCTCTCCCTCCTTTCCCTTCTCTCCCTCCTCCCAATCTACACCTTAACAAGCTAATGTCAGGACCATCCATGATCTCGCTCCCCTTCTGCAGCACTGAAAGCAAACTGTCTCTCTCCCTCTTCCTTCACCGTTACACAAAATAGAAGAGACCAGCAAGGGCATCCCCTGCAAACCAGCTGGTACTACACAGTGCTTCCCCAAGCAACTCCTGATCTACATACACAAGAATGATGACATACTTTATAGAGATTATAAATATTCTCTCCAGCATCCACTTGGCTTAGCCTGCAGTAAACAGGACCTGGATAAGCAGAACAAATTGTTGTTCCTTCTGCTTAAAAAGTGAAATGACAGAAACAGAGCTGAATGTTTACAGCCTGATTAACTGATCTAATTTTCTGTCTGTGTCTTCCCTCCATGCTTCTGCCTGTAATGTTAAACAGATGTAGAAATGCAGTAACTGGATGGTAGTTTTTGGCTCTATGGTAGTAGCAGAGAGAAGAATCTGGTGTCATAAGCCAAAAAATTGTGACTTTTCTTCTGTTATCTAGATGAACATGCACTGCTTCCTCTGTGTCACTGGTATAGGATGAAGCTACTGAGCAGAGCTGTGTGAAGCTTTATAAATTTTGATTTATGGCCATGAACATAAACTGTTTTATTTTGTCAGTTTCATGTAAAGGTTCATATTCAGTACACTTTCAGAGCTCAATGCAAATCACTGCTCTTCAGATGATCTGGAATGATGCATGGCAAACATCTGAAATGCTGAGTTATTTTAAGAAACAGAGCATTGCTTCATGAGTAATGAAGAATATGATAGGAAAAATCTGTTCTTTTTGCCATATCAGCCTTAAACTGGAGAGGCAACAGGTTTTATAGACTAGTCGAAGGCTAATTTTTGCTCTTACTTGAAGGAGGAGAGAATAAACTCTGTCCCAGAGCGCTTATTCAAGATCATTTTTGTGGGCAATTCGAGTGTTGGAAAGACTTCATTCTTGAGAAGATTTTGTGAAGATCGTTTTTTCCCAGGCACATCTGCTACTGTAGGTAAGTTTAACAATATAACTATTATTATTTTTGTTCTGACTGTATTTAACAGTCTCTACTGAGATCAGGCCCTATATTATAAACCAGAAACATACAGATGTTGTAAAAGTAGGACATGCAAAGTGAGTTCTTCTAAACTGGAAAGCACATAATTGATAGAGTAGACTTTGTACTGAAATCCTGGCCAGCACTGAGACAAATCAGAAAAATTCTACTGATATCTGTGAAGCTAGAGTTTCCTTGTAGATCTCACAGTTCTGAAACAGATACCCTGTCCTCTGAACTGCACTGAACTAACAATTCCACCTTCATATCTCATTGCTATCCCTCTAAGTAAGCTGATTTTGTTTTAGAGAAGAAGTGGAATATCTGAATCCCCTATTTGAAGATTTAGCATTATACTAATCACCAAGAAAATATGTCAGACCAGTGTTTCCAAAGCCAAAGTTTTCAAGGCCTACATTATTCTTACCTTGCCTGAAGTTGTAGACCAAGCTTTCAAAAGTCAAACACAAAATCAAGGTACAAAAACTTAAGTATAGGTTAATCCAGTGCAGCTGGGTTAAATGACCAGATTCTTTCTGCTTAGCCTGTATTCAGGCCTTGCTTATTCTGCAGCATATATGAAATAAAACTTACCCACTTCAAAGTCAGCTTAGTAAAGTCCTAGTTTTTCACTGACTGTATCTTCATTAACTGGAATGGGCCCTTAGACACCTATCTTCAGTTGTCCGTTCATATACCCTATAGACTTAAAGGCTGTGTCCTGTCCATGTTGCCCTGTAGTTGGCTGATAAACTTCTCTACGCTCTGAAGTCTTACACAGTATGTGCAATTTTCCAGAGGAAAAACACAGGAATAAGCCTGCACTTTTTCATCTTTTGGCTGGTCATCCAGGGCTCTTGCAAAGAAAATGACAAGAAAGTTTTTGCCATAGCTTTGACTTAGTGTTCAGATCAATGAGTTTCATAGGTGTGGGCTATGTCTGGCAAGGTATAGGCAATGGAAAAGTCAAGTGAACAATACGGTGAGGACTGTTCTCAATGAATTTCTACAGAATAGTTAAAATTTCTTTCCTTGAGGTACAAGCAATGGATATATCCTCTATCCAGATTTTTTAGTTGCATATTGGAAGAATGCAGGCATAGATTATCCATTAATGTCACTGGTAAAAATCCCATTTTTGTGGAAAATGGCCCCAAGGATAGTGTTGTTGACCTACCAAGATGCCTTCTAACTTGAATTATTCAACAATTCTGTTATTTTATAATACAGTTCAATGTGATACAAAAAATTGCAGGTTGTCATTAAGAGGAGGTAGCAGCTAATAAATATTTAAGACTCTAATTATGTTATAAATATCCAGAAAATACTTACATCTTCACAGGTTAGAGAAATAGGGAGATTATTAATTTGAAAGTTTAAATAATGAATTTTTATCTCTACTAACCTAAATGAAGCGAGCTCATCTTCTATGTTATAAATATGGGAAGAGGTTGTCCACATGTTCAGTCCATCTATCTTCAGCATTTATTTTAGTTTCCACTGTTGCCTGTGCCATGCCTTGTGGTTTTTTCCACTAACTGTAGAAGGCTTCCATGTGGGTAGCTCAGACTAAGCTAACACATTTCACACAACTGATGTTATGCAGCTAATTCCAGGATAAATGGCTTAGACTGCTGTGGACTGTCAGATGGACCGTTGACTCATGTTCTGTGGTTTGGAAAGTGACTTATCTTGAATATTTTGCAAAACCAAACTACTCTATTATCATTCACTATTTTATTGCTGGAGAGCTTAATGCAAATAAAAGCTCTTGTCCCCTGAAAGCTGGTGACTCTGGACATAATTTGCAATGCAGTGCCTATCTTTTTACTTTTCTGGAATTGTTGGATCCAGTTTTCAAAGATCAAACAGCTTGTAAAGAGACAGCTTACCTTACACTTCTCTTGCAGGAGTGGATTACAACGTGAGAACTGTCACAGTAGATCACACCCAGGTAGCACTGCAGCTCTGGGACACAGCCGGCCAGGAACGGTGAGGAAGGTTCTCTTGTGGTTCAACCCTGGGAGTCAGCCCAGCTCTGTAACTGCACCCTCACTGCCCCATCTGCTGGGATGGAGGAGGGAACTGGAGGCATGAAAGTGGCAAAACTCCTTGTTTGAAGTAAAGGCAGTATGATGAAATTTATCTCAATGCCAGTCAAAATCTGTACGCATTTTAAGGTCTCACTTCCTCAAATTACCTATTTGAAGATTTTTAAGTGTGGACCCAATCCTGCTTCTTGGGAGAGGAACAAATGTAGGAGCATTCCTAATAGAGCCAGTGGATTCACAGTTTAGCTCATTTCCTTGAAGCACTAATGCACTTATTTGCTGCTATGTCCACTGAAATACTGCCAGTCTGTAAAAAAGATTCTTAATCAAGCCCTGAGAAGTTTAGTACCACACTATTTTGTTAGGAGTAAGATTGATTTTGAAATGCATGTAGAATTAATTCTATAGCAGAAAATGCCTTAATGGATTTTTTTACTAAAGCAATACCACTGTAGTAGAACTACAGGTTTTTATAAGGTTTCAGTGGTAATTTCCTTCCCCATCTCCTCACCTATTGTGTAATTTTCTATTACTAAAAGCGAGGATGATAATGACAGTCTACATTTTCTACATGAAACTTGGGAAAAAGTTCTCCAAAAACTTACCTAGCTTTAGAAGAGCACTTAGTGAAGGGAAATTTCTGCTCCAAACTTAAAATGAAAGAGGTGAGAGAAGGTACAGCTAACTATCCAGCTTGACTCAGAATCAGTTAAAGAAGGCAGGGGGAGCTTTTCCAAACACTTTATTTTAAAAAATCCTTTTGTGTTTTTGATTTTTTTCCCAAATAATTTCTTTGCTTTTGCATGGAAGAATTACTATAAATTTTAACTTGTCAGATTGTTTCTTCTGTTGAAGAGAGCTGTAACCAGATTTTTACTTGTAGGTACCGAAGCATTACCAAGCAGTTTTTCAGAAAAGCTGATGGTGTCATTGTGATGTATGACATAACAGCAAAAGACACATTCACAGCTGTAAAGCAGTGGCTGATAAGCATTGAGGTAACTTGACATAACTTTAAATCTAAACCCTGGTGTCATTCTCTACCTTCTTCTGAACAAGGGTTGTTAGCAGGGTAAAACAGAGAGCACCATGTTTCTTGTGTTGTCAAAACAATGTTTTTGTTTGTGAGTTTGGTCTGCACTGTTGCCAGTGAAGTTGTTTTTCATCTCTATTTCTATTAAAAAAAATCATAATTCCAGGGTTTTAAGGACTTTGAATGAGTGGTGGGAAAATCTCAGCATGAAGTCCTCTGATTTCTCATGAAGGGAGCTGAGGTGATGACCCCCATTGGATCGCTGAGAGGTGTTTTGGATCAGTGATGGTGATCTGGTGATCACTGATGATTACTAACAGTTTGATAACCAAGGGTGTAGCTCATGGAAAATAGACTGTATTGTGAACATAAACCATAAACTTAGAACTGTGTAATCTACATTCGTGAAGAACAGTTGTGTTTTCTGGGGATCATCCTTTCAACCACTTGAAAAGAAAATCATAGTCCATGCCACTAAGTGACATCAGTTAATTAAAAATTAAAACATATTGAGAGCATAAGCAATGGAATTTGCTTGTGGTCAGAACAAAGATTAAAAATAAAACTGAGACAGCTGACTTGTAGCAAGAATGAAGTGTGACTTCCTGTTTGAACACTGAAAGAGTAAGGGATAAATCAATATGCAAAGATCATTTAGTCTGATTTTATTGGGCATATGCTCTAGCATAACACACTGTTTTCCAGAATAGCCAAGAGGTGGCTTTGGGAGTTCAGATTAGGACTCAGTCATTTAAATGTCTCCAAACAGTCATAGTTATTCCAGATATGAGTAGTACTATTAGCATGCATGTGGGAGGAACAGGCCCTTGTTAATGATATGATCTTAATATATCAGTGGCATGTTTTAATTCAGTATGGTGAAAGCTAGAGGAGCATTGCTGATATTGATTCAGAAAAATGGAATGTTGTGGTCAAAACTTTTTTCCAAACTATAATAGTTCACTCTTCTTTACTAACTAATTTTTGTTTGCTGCAAACTGTTGCTAAGTTGGGCATACTGCCAAGTCCATTTACTGCTGTAGGATTCAGCCCACCTAATGAAAGCACTCACTGTGATAATTATAATCCTTTTCAGAAAGAATTTTGATTTCTGTCTATTCAATGTATTTTTGGGGCCCTATTCTGTGTATTTCTTCACTATTTCGTGTAATTCATTTGGCATAATAGTATACCCAGGTGTTGCCATTATTTTTTCTGGCCATGGAATTAGAAAAACGGTGGCTGTAAACACATGATATCTGAGCCTGTGTAACATGGTGGTTTTCTCTCTCCCATTTTAATATAAAGTCTAATGAGTTTAATATAGAGTCTAATGATACTGTTACAAAAAAAAGTCCCTAGTCAGTATAATCTTAAAATTATATCTTTCTCATGTCTTTTATCCAACTTCAATTCCCGACATGTTTGTAGGCAAAGTGGCCCATACCTGGTTTATGTGAAGTCTTAAATGTCTTGTTGTAAGGTGACATTGTTAGCTTTTATCCTCTTCCTCTGTGATCTTTTGAATTCAACGCTTCATCCAATATTTGCTGTTTATTCTGCAGGAGGCAACTGGGGAGAACGTGCCTGTTCTTTTGCTGGGTAACAAAACCGATAACGAAAAGGAGCGCGAGGTCCCAATGGGAATGGCAGACCATCTTGCAAAGGTACTTAGGGAACTCCTTACAAGGCTTGAAGGTGAAGGTTTTAAAGTGGAGTTTCAATGTGTCTAAATTCACAGAAACACAGATTAATATTAGTCAGACAGGCATCTTTAAGGATTAGGGACCCCATCACACACTTCAATTCAGCTTTCAGCGATGTGCTGATAATTATAGTACTTGCAACACTGCCTAGATAAAGAATATATCCTAAAACCAAACCAATCCAATAGAAAACCCTAAATCATACCAAAAAAGTGAGTGGAGAAGAAAAATATTTGAGAATTCAGTCTCATTGTGTTTCCTCTGTCTCTTTTTGTTCTCTTTCTCTATTTTTTTCCTTGCTGCTTTTTTCTCTTTTTTCCTCCCTTTTCTCTGAGAAAGAATTCTTAACACAGAGATAATTTGGGGACCTTTTCTCCCTCCTACCTCCTGTAAAACCACAGAAGACCATCTGTTACTCCTGTGGTAGGAGTAGAAAACATGTTTACTTTTAGTAACTTTCCATCAAGGAGATAAAATAAGTAGAGTTAACAGTCTGCATCTACCAGAGCACTGGTGATCCATGGGCATAATTTAAGCATTCAAGGGACTGCAGATACCAGATACTTGTTTATATTCTTGTGTACCATGCCCATCAATTTTTCCTTTGAATCTCTTTATACAGTGCTTACAGCATGAACATGAATACCTGCAGAATATTCATTTATTTAGAAATAAGTCATCAAAATATTGCTAAATTATTCACTGAATTGCTAGGAATATACCTAAATTAATCAGTATGCTGGTTTTCACGTATTTACCTGTTTTCCCTTTGAAAATAGATTTACTGCCAGTAATAAAAATGGTATTTTCAAAATTGAAAGTGCAGCTGAATCTTCCAGGAAAACTTGCTACTAGGCACCTCTCTGAAACTGAAAGAATTAGGGCCAGATCTCTTTTTATCTCATTTTGATTATTCACATAGTCTTTTGAAATTATGTCTCCCTATTCAGTTTTGTGTCCATTACTTGGCTTTTGTCGGAGAGGATTATCAGCCTTGAAATTTTCCCCCCAAAGTTTCTCCCTTTAGAAAATCAGCTTTATTTTCTCATGTGTGTGGAAATGCATATAACTTTGAGACCCTGGAAGCTAGGAGGGACTCCAGGGTTAAACACTAAATCTTTCTGTGAAAAACAAGTGACACATAAATGCTAAATGGACAGAGAGTAGGTGTCTTGCATGTCATCTTGCTCTAAAAAAACTGTACTAGTAAAACAAAGATGAATCATTCTAGTATGTAGAGCTCACAGCCCACCAGGCTATTAATTCTAACATATCATACAAGAAAATAAAATGTTTTGCATAAGTAAAACAAAAAGTTGTCAAATAAGATGGTTATAATCAAATGAATGGATCTGTATGACTCATTTGAATGTTTGAATGTGCTGCCTGAGGTAGTTAAAAGAAGGAATGATTAATGGCAATGGATTAGTTGAAAAACAGCATAGATATAATTAAATTCTAATAATTTGCTTGCTGAGCTAATTATAACCATGAATTTCAATGAAATATTAATTCTTGCTAAATGGCCATGTAATTCATATGAAACCACATACCACTGTCTCTGTTAGTGTATGCAGTTAAGTCACTTATTTTGTTAGTAATCCCATGAATTGCTCCTTAAAGATCCCAAATACACAGGACTAGATGCTGAACTGATACTACTTTGTATAGCCACATTTGATGAAAACAAGCTCTTCTTGTGCAGACAAAGAATCAATTTAGCCTGTTGGCCTTGATGTCCAACAGTTTTAAGGACTGTTTCAATGTCTCATGGGATGGGGTTGCTTTCACTCGGCTTTTTCTATAACCAGAAAGGAACATATATTTTCAGGGGACATTTCAACCCAGCTGTGTTAACCCTTGCTTTGCTTCAGTCTCACATTCTACAAGCACTGTACTGTACTACAGCTTTGGTCAGAAACCCAAGGGCTTCCATTGTAATACACTTGTTACATAACTTCTCTGCAAGGTGGGCAGCACAACTAATTTTTAAAAGGAATGATGGCAGCCTGAGGGGAGTTGTCTTTTTAGAAAACTGGTAGTTCCAATGTGTTTGTTATACCCTGTGAAAGGGAGAATGGAATGAGCACAGGGACTGTGAAAGTCCATTTGACTTTTTAGCAGAGGATCCAGAAAGAAAACTCCATATAACAAATTTCTCTTTAGCTTAGCTTTACCCAGTGATCAAGAGTTCATATAAGCACAGGAAGAGAGAGTATTCAGATCATATTGTGAGCGTCCAGGATCAGCCAATGTTCTGTTTGAGTGGATAAGTGTAAGCACTGCCAATTGTTTAAATAAAATGCCTTATGATAAAAATGTTTCTCAGGCATGCTTATATCTGGCCCTGCACATGCTTCCTGAGTAATCTTAAATGGGTCAATAAATCCTTCTCTATCACTGTTCCTCAACTATAAAATAAGATAATAATGTGTTGCCTTGGCTTTGCAGAGTATATGCGTTTCATGGAATGAGGACTGTCTCTGTGTATTCACAGCGCCTCCATTGTCAACCTGTCAGTGCCATTCTTACACAAATACTGCTAATGAGGGAGCTATTCTCGGAGTGATGGTACTTTACAGGACAGAAAATTGCCCGACTCTCTCTGATAATAATTAATTTTTCTCCCTATTCTTTAGATGTCTACTGATTTGTAGGTAGGTTTTTAAAATAAAGTAATTGCCAGTGGTCTCCAAGGTTCAATAGCTAATTTCTGGATGTAGACGGATGGCATTTCATTGCTTATTAATTGTATGTGTCCTGCCTGCTCCTAGTTTGTGCTCCTTGTGTAGTCTATCATTAAAAGTTTTCTCTTTGAATCAAGGAAATGGCATGTTGTATTTCCAGACTATCTCTCCTTTCAGACAAGAATCATTATGCTAAACTGAGAGAATTAAGCACTCATTATCAATTGAGTTTAAATTGTTATCTTTCCATCCAAGCAATTTGTTGAAAAATCCATTGAGATTCATGCCAGTATATATGAAGTTGTGACTGAGAGCTGTACTCTAGAGACACTCTGTTGTATGTGGAGAAAATGTTGGAGTAGTATCACTCTCAGCTTGATTGACATAAAATGCCTATAAACTGACCACAGTAGGTTTTCTATTGGAGTTCTGTTCAGCTGAGCAGAAAAAGAGAGTGTAATTTTTGTTTCAAGCTTCTGTTTGCATAGTTATCAAGAAATTTAACCTGGTCAAATTTTATGTGAAAACTTTTCTAAGAAAAGCAAGAGAATCTTAGGGTTGCATCCTTATGAATGTTATACATTTAAAAAAAAATTGATTTAAATGTCTATGTCTATTCAAAACTAACATTGCCTGATTTCTTTCTTCTCTGCTTTCCTGTGATTATCTGGTCATCAAGAAATTATTGCATGTTGTTCAATCCTGTTTTCCATTAGAACAAACAATATAACCATTGACAACATATTCAAACCTGACATTGGATAACTCTGAAGCACTTTTTTTAGAGTTGCTAAAATAAAATACTGTATTTATGAAATTCTTTTCCCCACTTTTGTCTTGGAAGTTTCATGAATATGACAAAAATTTCCAAAAGTTGTGTATTTCTAGAAGCATGGTATATAAGGAAATAAACTCAAACCAAAACTGAAATATCTGGTCAGCTTAATGGAAAGTTTTGAAAAATTAATTAAAAGTTCTTCTGAAGAGTGAATAAATAAGTATAAATGCAATAACCACAGTTAATAACAAACAAATAAAAATATGCAGGCCTGATTGTAATTTTCTGAGGTACTGACTTACTTGAATTTTAAACTGCTGCTATAAATAGCAATAAGACACAGAGAAAAGTGGAAAGTGAATAGAAGTTTGAAATCTGGATGGGTAAAAGGACATGTAGTAATACCAGAGAGGCAACCTAGGTGACTTTCATTGTAGTAGGTTGTGAAAGTAGACAGATACCTATTTTGGAAGATAATCTGTCATTCCCTTTCAAACTCGATGCCATCAGAACTTGCAAGTCAGGCTCTTGTGCAGATGATCTCTTGCATTTGCATTTATAAGACTTCAGCTGAAGGGCTGAGAATCGCTCCCAATACTTGATCATTTACCACTGTTCCTAATTACAAAGGTCCCAGGGGAGTACAAAACTGAAAGATGCAGACTGACTGCAAAAGAAGGTGTGGAAAAATTTCACAAGTACAAAAAGATGAAAGAAGAGTTACAGGAATTCTTTTCACCTGCTTTGTCCAGCACTCAGTGATGTGGGAATTGCCTGATCATCACAAGGGAAGTCCACAAGACTTAGTACCTTACAATATCTGTTTTCATTTGAGCTCTTACTTCAAAAGCCACTCTACGGAACTAATATCTGCAAAGAGAAGCATATAGTTGTTATTTATGAGGCACACTTGGGGACTTCCATTACTCTTTACTGTTAGCTCTAGAATTAAAATCCTAAGATGATCTATTTCTCCTTCTTTATTTTCATAATTCAGTATATCTGCGTTGCTCTTTTTAAGCTGGAATAAGACATTGTGCAAGAGTGATTGAAATGGTCTTTCTCTTTGATTGTAGGATTACAATTTAATTTTCTATGAATGCAGTGCATATTCTGGGTACAATGTGGAAAAGTCTGTGCTTCACTTAGCTAGGTAAGAAGAAAACACAAACAATGAGTTTTTTATGCGCCCGACTGCCCTGTAGCTGATGACATTGGGAATTCTCTTTATTTAATTAGTTTTATGGTATATTATATTATATTAGTTTTATATTTATTAGTTTTGTGTACTCAGGGTGATGAAATATACTTGTTGCTTTTAAACTTGTTGTTTCTCTGACTGAGCAGTGGCTCAGGTTCATAAAGAGTTATGCTGGAGAAACTTTATAGATCCAGAAATATCTGGATTGTTGTTAGGAAAGCTGAGGACCTTGGCTGTTGTGATAATTCTTGCAAGAATTCACTGAAGTTTTGGAGAAAAATACTTGAAAATGGATGCTGCTGACTCCTTGCAGCAGGACATTGGATATGCTTCCTTCTTCCCTCTGCTCATTACAGCTCAAATTCTGCTGTCTACCTGGGACTAGGAGACGGGAAGAAGTGGGTTTTTAAAGTTGTATAAAGGCTAGAGGTAAAGACAGAGGAAAATATAGCCCCTCAAAACCACTTACAGAGGTGAAGACACTGGTGATGAGTTGGCAAATCTAATATTTTTGTGGAAATCAGTGAAATTTTGTGAAAGTGTTGGTAATTGATAAATGTCTAGGCAGCCAGATTTTATTAGTTTTGTTCCAACCTTAAAAGTAAGACATGAAAGTCACTGTTTTGAGTCTCTGTAATATGCAATAAATATTAACAATCAGCACTAACTAGATTTTTCTAACTAAATGAGCAAAGGCTGTTGCGTGATGCAGCCACCATAATTGAACTTTTTTGTTTGTCTGTTAATTCGCAAAAATTTATCATCTGTTAAATCTCTAGACAATTTTATACTCTTTGGAAAATGTGGGGAGTTTTTGTTCTATCTCTTGTGGGTTTTATTAACTTTTTTTCCCTCACATGTATTCTTTCTTTGCCTCAGGATTTTAAAAGAACATGAAGATAAAGTGAAAGAGAAAACCATCGAACTTCAATCTGATACGAACAAAAAGTCATGCTGTATGAGGCAATAAAATGCTGAGGCATGTTTAGACAAGTCATACATTTATACAACACTACCTGGCACTATCAGATTTGCTTTTATCTTCCAAATATTTCTTCTGCTGTGTTCTGAGTGTAGGTGTAAGTGAAAGTTAAAATCTTTTTATGATGTGATCTTGCTTTTATAGATATTGTCTTTAGTTAATTGACAGTTAATTGACTGCCCCAGTATTTGGGTTAGTAACAGTCTTTTATTCTGTTTGATGTCTAACACCACTGAATCCTGCTTTGTCATCAGGCTTGTAGAAGCTACCACATTATTAATAAGAAGAAACAATTTTATGGGAAGAAAACTATTTAGAATATGAAGTAAATTCTTACTGGTGTGAATGACCCATCATCTGAATACTGCTGATTTCATTTCTGTTCAGACCTTTAGACCCTGATTTTGTGCTAAGCTCTCTTTAAATTTTTTTTTAAATTGCCATAGGTGTAGTTGTTTGTAGTTCAAAACATGTTAAGGCTGATCGAAACAGCTCTTTGTCTCCAAACAGAAGGTGTCAGAAAATTTTGGAGGCAGAATTTTCAGAAACAGCCGATCTTATTTTGTGGAAGATTTTAAAAAACTTACCAACATTTAATGAGTTAAAAATCTCACCAAAATCCAGTGAGATATTGCTCTTTTAGCAATGCTAAGAAAAAAATTCCTCCTCATATAGCTAAACACATGACTGATTTTTCAAAAGCAGTTGCCACACAACATTCCTCCAGGGCCTGATAGCACTGAGACACTGTTTGCCCATGGGGATACATTTTAGAAAATCATGGCCCACCCTGGATCATAAGAAACGCAAATGTCAATTATCTTTTGAAGATTTTGTGGACTGTAAATAGAAATAAGAAACTTGAGAATGTGTCACCCAGCCACCACATGATCAGCAATTACTCCTGGTGGAATATGTCTTCACTGCATCCAGTTATTTGTGGTAAGCGTTCAAGAACAAATATTCACAATGGGGAGCTTGTTGGGAAAGTGGGACCCATGGCATAATTTATTTCATTAAAGTATCACACAAGATGGTAGATTTCATTATACAAAACTGTTACAGACATTATAATTTTAATCAATTTTCTAAATATTTTTAAAAAGCTATTTCATTTAAAAAATGAATCAATATGAAACTGAAGATGGATGTTAAGCTCAATAGGGAACTCTATTTTTGGACAAAAACTTTGTCAGTAATTAATTGTGCTCTTGAGATTTCAGTCGGATCAAAAGTGTTTATCTAGTTCCAAGAACTGCACAATAGGGATTTATAGACTTCCCCTACAGCAATTTCTGTATCTATAGCAGCACTCAAATGCCCTTTCCTATGAGCTGGGATCCCTTCCCTATCAGGTAGAATAACCAGGGGTTTACTTCTATCAGGAATGATGAATGAACTAAGCAGCCCAGGGTAAGGTGATTATTAAGAGTTTTTCCCTTGTTGATTCCTGAGAATCTGCTCATCCAAATGAAAAAAACTTCCCTTGCCTTCAGTGAGGTGCCTAAGATGCTCTAAAACACTAAAGGAGCAAAATGAGTATGCATTACTGAAAATCAATAGGCTTTCTGTTCACTTCCCAAGGTTGCTTCTTGGAGTCCATTACTGGCTGTGGAGAGTTGAGTCACCTTATCGACTATGGCATGTTATCCATTATGGAAATCTTAGAATTGAACCATCTGTGTTCAATCCTGGCTGGAGCTGAACTAATGCAAACCATTAATTTAAGCATCAACAGGAACAACACTTTATCCCAATTTCAACTAGTAAAGAAGTGTCATCATTTTAAATATGGGCTCTGCCAATTGACTTTGAGTGATCTGTTCCCCCATCAAAATTGGCACCAGCAATATTTCCTCCAGCCTCTGTCAGCCTCAAGGAAGACAGTTTGAACCCTTAATTTCAGCCTTCCTGCCCATGATTCTAGCCCTACAAATGCCCAAATTCAGATCCTTAACTTCTTTTTCCCTGAAGTTCATTTTGATTTTGAAGGATAGTGACAGGTGAAGCGGATTTTCTTTCTGTGACTCCCACGGAATCATTTTTATTTGGGTGTCTTTTAGTATGCACTGAGACCCTGCCAGCAGGATGTACACAGGTTGAGAACAGACAATGCTAAGACGCAGCTGAATCCTGGGATGAGGGGGATTTTTTCTTCTGTAGACAAATCTGGTGCAGTCTAGGACCCAGGCAATGTCTTCCATCTCATATTGATTGCCGTGGCCACTGCTGATCTTTTTTGGAAGTCCAGCCAAATCCCAAGCTGAGTACACATTGCAAAGGTACTGATACACACACAGCACCAATGTCATCAGCCACACAGACAACACAGAGATTGATGTCTTCACTGCTTGTCACCCACGTATACACAAGCAGCATTCCTATAAATATGAACACAGATAACCTAATCCTTCTCTTCCTTTCCAGCAGATCAAGACTGAAGTTTGCTGATAAAAACGTGCACAACTCTTATGACTTACAGTGCTCTCTTTCTCCCACTGTGCCCTACACCTCTCCCCAGGATCAAGCAGAAAATAAGGTTTAATGAAAAGACTGGATGTCCTGCAGCTATGGGGCACAAGGCTCATTCAGATAAATTCTGACCAGCAACTTGCCTGCATACAACTGGTCACTTATATTCTACCTTCTCTTGATATTTTTTCCATGCTTATTCTTCTTTCATCTACCCTGACCCCGTCCTTCTCTGTCCTTCACTTCCCAAAGAACAACTTGACCCTAGTTGCCTTTTCCCTATTAGTCCCAGGTTTTCTACATTTGTAACCACATACCTATTTCTTCTACCATTTCCTAAGTCACCTTGAGTTTAAATGTTGTTATTGATATAGTTACTGGAGCAGCAAGTTTCCACTCCCGAAAGAGTTCCAACTATTCCCCTCCAATTATTTGTGAAGTTACTGTGTAACTCCCCCTTATCCACCTGGGAAGTCCAGGCATCGCTCACTGTAACAACTTTCAGCTTCTCACTCTGTTATTTGCAGTGTTCACAGTTGCTTGTGTCATGTCCAGGGTTTCTCATGGTCTGTTTGGTTATCTAAACCTCAGACCAGGGCTTGCTCACCTGCTGGCACACCTGAACAAACAGCAATTACTGGTGGATTCAGGCTCACTGAAGACAGGTAGGAATAACATGCTACAAGGCTGTACTCCTGGACAGATTCTACTGTCCAGCTGGCCATCAAACTGGTGTGGGAATAATCAGGTTTCCATGCTCCTGGATGCTGTGTTGCTGGGTTACTGTCTTCTGACTTTCCACGAGGGTTTCATGCTACCTGACAGTATTTTTCCTCAGCTCTTCAGAAAGTTAATACTGACTTAAGAGTAGTGGGGCTTCCTTTTCCCTTTTTTTTTTTTTTCCCAATTTTTCCATTTTAGTTCTCCATTGGGAGAAATTTATCTCTGCCTGGTCAGGTACCCAATACTGACAGATCTTTGCATAAGCACAATACAAAGTCCATTTGCATGGCTGTAACAGAGTGCTCCTAACCCTTTGGCACTGGATGTCCATGAATTACTGTGTGCCAGTCAAAACAGGTTCCAGCCTGCCCAGATGTGAATAGACCAACAGTGGAAAAAAATCATTGCGCAGTATAACCTTCTTGAGAAAAGTGTACAGCACCTCCTCACATACCAGATTTAAGGAGTAATCTGCAGCTGTTAAAATGGAAACATTCCACACACAAGGAATATGTGAGGAACAGACTACACTGAAACAAGTACAGTCAGTGGACACATCCCATGCTGGAGCAGGGGCAAATGAGGAACAGAACAACTGGCTTCCCTAAACCCAGGACAGCTGGAAGCAGTGGAATTGAGTGGCTGAAACCATATTACCTGGGGTGGCAGAAAGCATTACACATATCCCCACAACTTCTTGTGCTGCCTGTTGGCTCCCTGGACAAATTCTGACAGACAAGTTGACCCAATAGTGAAAAAAAGGAAGCTGAAACTGGGGAGCAGAGGAGAGAAAAAATGTACATGAATACATATGTTTAATGGTTTGCACACTTTTTCTTTCCCCAGAACCTCAATCATTGAAAAAAAATTGTGTGTTTTGGTAGTAAATTAACTTGAGTAAAATTTCCCAACTTGGGACCATTTTTGTTTGCAACATCCGTATATTGGCAGAATATTCTATCATGTGAGATCATTTTGGAATAAATCCACTTTATCATCTGCACAAATGGAATCTTGTTTTACAAAGCAGAAACATGCTCATAAAACTCATCAGTGGCAACTTCCTGAATTCATCCACAGCTGTTGAAATAATGGGTCTTTTTGATTATTGAAATTACAGGAATTGCAATAGCACTCATACACTTCTGAAAAAAGAAGAGAGCTGGGTACTTTGGCCTGTTTACACATCAAGCAACTAAAGTCCTTTTAATACGAAGCTAGTAAAAGGCACCTGATTATTATCTGATAAAAATAGGCTTCTCAAGGGGAAAAAAGCCAACACCGTAGGTTAAGTTTACAGGGCAGGTATAAAAGTTAATTTCTATTACTGATCTGAAATATTGTATGCAGTGGCACTGAATCCTTTGGAATGTACTAGAAGTTGAAAGACATAGGATTAGTCAGATTAGCATTGCTTATTTCCTTTCAAACACTGAAGAGGGAAGTATTTCAAAACAGTCCAGCTATACTGGACAGCTACACAGCTGTCAGTGCTTAACTTCTGCAGTTGTGTCAGTGCCTTTTCTCCCACATCCTTCCCCTGAGCACAATGATCATTACAAGAAAAACCCACATTCAGGGAAGCTTTCTCACTGGAAATGTCTAGTTTTCATGGATTGAACAGGAAGGGAGTAGGGAATCCTGTGGAACTGAGACATTTGAGTAACACATTATGTGACTCTGAATCTTACTCCAGCACTCCCATTATTTGAGCTGCTGTTTGTGTGTGTGCGGGTAATGAACAGTGAAGACCCTGATGTGTTTCGTGTGGCTGATGACATTACTGTGTTGTGTATGCATCTGCACCTTTGCAGTACGTACTCAGCTCAGGGTTTTTTTTTTGGCAGAGCTTGCAGAAGAGAAGAGCAGCAGCCACAGCTACTATCCCTCTATGACATTCTGTGTTGTCCCTGGTGTTTTGTCTTGTGTCATCTTTGCCTCACGTTGTGAGGTTCGTGTTCTTTTGCTCAGAGTATATACATAATATGCCTTTTTAGGTCTTGTGTCACTGTATCCAGCTTAATCTCTTTTTTGCTGTCTTAATGATCTTGTTGCAAAGTGAGTATTACCTGCTTTGGAACATCAGTCTGCCTATCTGAAGGATTCAATGCTGCTGCAGCGTTACACTTAAATCTTACCTTTTCAGAGCAAATCAAGTCTATGAATTGGGAATGTGAATATTGCTGTGACTGTGTAGCTGCTGTTAAAGCTCAGGTTCTGCTCTTTTCAGAGGGTAGAGTAGTAGGGTAGTTTTGCAACTCTCTATTCCTCCCAGTCATTACTCCTCCATTTTATGTTTTACAAGTTGTTAGAAGCCTGCAACAAGCCATTTTAGGCCTTGGCAGAATCTCAAGAGAAAAAAATAATAGAGAAAAGAATAAAAAGACAGAATTCTCTCCTTCATTAGTGAGCTGAACTAGCCCAGCAAAATCTGACAAATACTACACTTAGTGGGAGGATATGGGCGGAAAACACATCTAAGATCACACTTTTGAGAAAAGAAGTCTAGAGGAGTGGGCAGCCCATTTTCAGTGCCAAGAAGGTGTTTAATTGTCTTACCTCTTTGTAACCTCATCTTTAAATACCAATAAATGCAAAGGATGTGGACAATGTTTCTCAACCAGCCTTGGGAGCTCAGTATCGCTGCAGGCAAACACCAGTTTGGGTACCTCTGCTGGGGGCTGAAAAGTCTCAGGACTAGCAATGCATAGCTCAGAGGTAAGGAAGACTTTCAACTGCAAAGTTCAGATGCCTCCCCTGAGAGCCTGAGCGAACTGCTCTGTTTCTACATGGGCTTCTCCCAGTTCTACAGGTGCAAATGACTGAAGTGCATTGAACTGCATTACTTGACAGTTTTGAACAAGGTCCTTTGAATCCAGGCTATTAAGGCTCATCAGTTGTCATAGCAACCCTGTATTGTATGGATTTATATTATGAAGCTGTAATAAGGCTGTTGCTCATCCCTCCAAAATGAGGCATAAACCACTAATGCAGCTTCCCAGTGACAGGACTTCTTTAAGTATTGTTCTGACAGAGAAACTGATTTGCATTAAATGACATTTCTGTCAGAAAGACGAATGATAGGAGTGAAACTTTCTACAGGTATGCTATTGGCATTTTTATTTGCAACCCTCTGTGGAGTCACCTTCTACAATGAAATAATTTTTGTCATTAGAAGCCCCAGAGGAAGTTGTGCAAGGAATTACTGAACTCAGGGTAAGATGTGTGATGCCTTTGCTCTTGGCTCATCCCATGCAGGGAATGCTGCACAGCAATCGAGTACTGCTCAAATGATTAAATAGTGGATTTTTGTTTAATATTTGTTCCTCACTGACATGATTCTTGTGTAGAACAGTCGCTAAATGTACCTTTGTCATTGCTATGCAGACAATGCAACTGTGCAAACATGGGATACTTAGATTTCCGTAGGGTGCCATTGGTCAAGAAAGTGAAGTCACACACAATTACAGACATCTATCAATTGATTAAAAATTAACTGCTGGCTGGTTTCAAAATGTAATGCTAAATAAGCTAGGCATGGTTTATTGTGAAGGGACTTGTATCCAGTTTCCTGATAACTCATAAAGTCGTCATCCTTGGAAGTTTTTACACAAAGGTTTTACACAAAGCCACAGTGATTTGACATAGCTTTGAGAAAATTTCTGCTTGGACTAGAAACCTCCAAGGTTTCATTACAACCTACATTTTGATGGTACAGATGGAAAGAACTCCAAACAAATAGCATTTTAGTTAAGCAGACTGTTTTGCATGTCTGCTTTTTATACCAACATTAAAGCCTAGCAGTTAAGATCATAACACCTGCAACAGAGCATTTAAGGGTGTTATGAAAGCACTGTGCTGTGCAAGACATCTCTAAGAAAGCAAATGTCTGTCCTGTCTTCCGAGAGGGGCAAGAAGAAGGGTCCAGACAGCAGAAAGCCTTACCACAATTCCTGGGAAAGTGGTGGACAGCTAGTCCTGGAAACCATTCTGAGATACACAAAGGACAGGATGGTGATCAGGAATAATCAGCATGGAATTACAATGGGGCAATTGTGCGTAATGAACCTGATAGTTTCCACAATGAGATATCTAGCTGGATGGATGATGGAAGATTCATGGATTGTTTAACTCAACTTTAGTAAGGCTTTTGACTCTCTCTCATAACATCCTCATTGACAAGATAACAAACTGTTAGATAACTGGACAGGAAACTGCTCTGAAAACCAGCTGAATGACTGGGCCCAGGGGGCTTAAAGAAGGGAAAACTCAAGAGGGATCTTGTCAGTAAATGTAAATACTTGTTGGAATTTGGGAATGAAGAGAAGGGAGCCAGACTCTTCTCTGGAGTACACAATGACTGTAGAAGAGGCTACAGGCACAAACTGAAACCCATGGAATTCCATCTGAACACAAGAAATTATTTTTTCTTTATTCCTGTGGAGGTGCTCAAACACTGGAATAGTTTTCCCAGAGAAGTTGAGGAGTATCCATCCTTGAAGATACTCCAAACCTAGCTGTAAATGGGCCTAAGCAACCTGTTCCAGATTGTCTTGCTTCAGCAGTGGGGTTGGATGCTTTCAAGAGATTGGTACATCACTGTGTTACTTTCCATCTTCTAAAATTTGAGCTGTCTGTAAATGTTCAAAGTCTTGTGGGACTGGCAGCATCTCCAGACCATCTAGATTTATCCTCACTGTCACGGGCATTTACATGAGTGGACTGTAGTGAAAAGGACACATGACACACAGGAAAGTAAGAGATGAGCATAGCTTAGGAGAAATGTTTGATAAAGGTCTGATTTTGGACTATAAGCAGATTCCACAAAGGGAATCCTATATATCACTCACTCACTCACTCAAGTTAGAAACTTGTCAAGGTGAAGGTAAAGAAACAGCATATTATGCCAGTACTGCTGGAGGAACAAGAATGGGAAGAACATAACACAGTACCAATGTTCTGGCAAGCAGAAGTGAATTTTGCATTTGGACCCATGAACATAAAGTTGCAAGGGTCTAGGAATTTGCCCAGATGGAGAGTAGACATCCTGCCGTGTAACAAAATTCCTATTTAATGGTATAATTTAACAGCAGAATTCAAATGGAAATTTCTCCCAGAAAATGTTAGACCTTAATGTCTTCACTACTTTTGTTAGTGGGTCATATCAGGACAATTTACCCAGTCTTCAGAATGTTTTCCAATTATTTCCTTAAGTTCTTTTCTCAGTTGCCTCCATATCTTTACTGGTAAGGGATACCTTCACTTTTTGAATTCTACTGCTTCCATACACTCAAGCTCAAAATGTATTATCATCATGTGTTTTGTTGTTGGCTGCTTGGCACACAAATGTTATCCATCACACACTGCTGCTTCAGCTTCACAGAGCACTTATGTTTCTTGCTATCTACGCTTACCCATTGGAAAGCAAGCAAAATAATGAGCTTTTTTTCTGAGATACTCTCTCAGTGGTGATAATAGCAATTATATTTGCTTCAATCATATCATTAGCTAATGACATTGATTTTTCATGCCAATAAATGTGAAAAATATGCCATGATGGTGATAAAGTGCTTCTGCTAACTGATTGGCATTGCAAGTTTCTGTTAATGAGTTACACATGCCTTTCTGGGCTGCCATTCCATATTCCTGCATAAAAATGGCAGGGCATGCATTAAATTCTGCTGTGACCTTAACACAGGGGTCCATTTCTACTTCTAGGGCTGTGTTGTACTGGAAGTGCTGATGGTTCATTTGCATAAATGGGAAATTGCTAGACACAAAAGCACAGAACTGAGTGCAAAAGAGGATGTTCTGTTTTCCACATGAAGGTTTAGGGGTTAGCTCAGGCTTGATCTTGTTGATTGTTGTGCTTCTAAAAGACCGCACTTGATGATTCAGAGGAATGACTTGGATTGTAGCCCAAACCTGTGTGCTGTTTGAGGAAGTAAGACTGATTTTGTGTCTCAGTTGTTATCTCAAAGCTAACACGGTTTATTTCTGTTTCATAATCACACTATAGTCTCTCCTCAAGCTTTCTCAAAAAATATTATCTTCATGTTGTTTGCATGATCACTAATCTCCATTGTTTGTTTCTACTCAAAAAGACAAAGAAAAGAGAAAGGGGAGTTAGAGAAATTGTATTAGTACCTGTAAAATCTGAAAGACTTGCAAAGAGAGCAGCAGAGATTTCAAAAATTTTGAGATCATAAAAATCTTTTTCTTTCCTGTCAGCTGTATCTGGACCGTAGAATTATTTTTTTGTGTAAGAGACGGGTGATCTGCTTTAGCACTCATCTGTGAGCAATGGTCTGCTTCTTTCTCTGTCTCAACTGTGTAGAACACATTTTTTACCTTTTTTGTGCCTCTCCCCAGAAGCAACAGCTATTCGCAGGGAACACTCTTGTTCCCTGTAGGCGTACTACTGCCCTGGCTCACCTCAGCCATCATATTGTGCAGAAATACCAGTTTTCTGGGAAATCTCTAGCTGATGATTCATGTTCTCTTTACTCTAAATGTATTGTTATATCAGGTCTAAAGCATCAGGTTTATTTCTTTAGCTGCTTTTTAAAAAGATTTGTAGGTACTGTTAATTCACACATAATTTCCAGGAAGTTTAGATACCATCTAAAGGATTTGTCTTCTACATGACTATATTGTGTGCTTAGCAGATTAAGATCTAAGATGATCTCTAAGCAACGTTGAAAAGAAATGTTTCAAAAAAAGGTAAAAACCTCCCACTTTTCCAGTGGAAACTAGTCTGTGAATGCTTCATGCCTATTGAAGAAGAAATCACCTGGCTTAGTTGTATATTCCAACTACGCAGATACACACACTGGCATAAACTTAGACCTTATAAGCCAATTGAAATTGCTCGTAAAATGTGTCCTCCATGCCACCAACACAACACAGTAAGAAAACTCTTCTCTTTTAAATAGTCACCCTTGGGATTATATTTGTTGCAAAACACTTAGCTGCATTTGTTAAGAACGATGTAACAGCAGCAAGATAGACTGCTGGGGGAAAATGGAGGAGGAGGGATTACAGGTGGATAGGAGATGCAATTCATATAAAAGACTAGGATGCAGTCATGGGTTTTGTAGGGAAGAGAGGAGTTACCATGAGGGGACTAAGGTGGGAACTAATTGTATCTTCGAGTACCTAATAGGGAGTTACAATGAAAAGAGACCCAGGCTTTTCTTGAGGGAAAATAGTAAAATAACAGGAACCAACAGTCCCAGGTTAAAACAAAAGTAATTCCAGTTGAATGTTAAGTGTCCCTGTGAGATTATCACAACACTGGAACAGCTGCCCAGAGAGGCTGGGGAGGTTCTTTGTTCTTGGAAATCAAGGAATCCCTGAACAGTTAGGTTTGGAAAGGACCATTGGAGGTAATGTAGTCTAATCCCCTGCTCAAGCATAATGCCTTAGAGTCCATTAGTCAGGATTAGTTTCCAAATGATTTTTTAGTGTTTCCAGGGAAGGAGATTCCAAAACCTCTCTGGCCAATCTGTTCCAGTGCTTGGTCACCCGCACATTAAAGTTCTTCCTCGTGGAATCATAGAATATCCTGAAGGGGATATCCTGGGAAGGGACCCATAAGGATCATTGAGTCCAACTCTTGGCCCTGCACAGCACCAAGAGTCACACCATTTGCCTAGAGTATTGTTCAAACATTTCTTGAACTCTGTCAGGCTTGGTGTTGGGACCATTTCCTGGGGAGCCTGTTCCAGTGCTGAGCCACCCTCCATGTGAAAAACCTTTTCCTGATATCCAACCTAAACACCCACAACTCAGCTTCATGCTGTTTCCTTGAGTCCTGCCACTGACTGCAAGGGTGCAAAGGTTAGTATTTTCCCCTCTGCTTTTCCTTGTGAGGATACTAAATGAGGTCTCTCTTCAATCTCCTCTAGGCTGAACAAACCAAGTGACAGGCTCATGTGGAACTTCCTGTGCATCAGTTTCTGCCCTTTGCCTCTTGTGCTATTGATCAGCACCACTGAGAAGAGTTTGGACTCATTCTCTTGGCCCTCTCCCTTAAGGTACTTACAGATATTGATATGGTCTCCTCTCAGTCTTCTCAAGGCTGAACAGGCCCAGCTCCCTCACCTTTCCTCACAAGACAGATGCTCCAGTCTTCAAATCATCCTCGTGCCCCTCTGCTGGACACATTCCAGTCTCTCTTGGACTCTGAAGCCCAGAAAAAGGACACCGCACTCCAGATTTGCCTCTCCAGGACTGATTGAAGGGGCAGGATCACCTCCTTCAACCTGTTGACAATATTCTTCCTAAGGCACCCCAGGATACTATTGGCCTTCTTGGCCTCAAGGACACACCTCTGCTTATGGACAGCTTGTTCACCAGCATCCCCAAGTCCTTCCCTGAAAAGCTGCTTTCCAGCAAGTTGGCCCTGTAATCTCTAATCTTCCTAAAGCAGGGATCTATTCTTCATTATATACATAGGATATCATGTATCCTTTATAAACTTACCTTCTAAGTGAATGAAATTATCTATAATGGAATCTGTATGTGTTAAATTAATTTCTGAATTAATATTAAATTTAAAACAAATTCTGTTAGAAACGATCTCTGAGAAGGTTCTTCAAATCAGCACTGCAGTAAAAACATGCCTTGGGTATTACTGGGTAAATATTACCACCTTGGGTAATACTCTTGTTCACATTTTGGACAATTTCAACTCTTATTAGAAGTCTAAGACAGTATTAGAAGGTTGTAAACCCCTAATTCTGCACACAGAAAGGTCCCCAGAACAACTCTGCAAAACCCAAACCTGAAACTGGCAACAGCTAATTAATTGGTGCTGGGAGTAAGAAATTCTTATGAGAGTAGAGCCATACCATGCTGTTCTTTAGAAAACCTTGCAAATACCCCCCCTAATACTAGGGACTACTTGCTTAATCCTGTCAAGCACTGCAAGTTTGAATTGCCCACTGTGCCTTTTAGAGGCATGCTCAGTATGGAGCTTTTTTTGGATGCTTTTTGTTTCAAGTGACAGAAAAATCCCTGAGAAGAGTTTTAATATTTTCGCCTTAAGATCAGAGTCAAGGCAGAAGCGATCTGCTTTCTCTTTTCTCCAGCACTGTGTTACTCATCAGGGATAGTCTTTTGGGTAAATACTGTATTTCTGTTTTTTTTTTTTTTCATGCTTTGTCCTCAGCTCATGATCTTCTTTTTCTGTCTGTGGGAAGGGAATTAAATGTTTTAAACATGTGTCTGTGTGAGCTCTCAACAGTTATTCTGTCATTATACTTTAATGCAAAACTTTGAAAATCAGTGGCTTTGGTTCAGTCCTGGATTCCATAAGAAACCCTCTTATTCAAGCCTTGAGAAAATGCTCAGACTCTGTGGTGGTTACCTGGACTTGGATTGCTGAGGAAAGTCTTGCAGCTGATTGCACCTGACCTGCAAGGTCTTTGCATTCCTGTTTCACTAATGCTGACCTAACTGATCCTGTGTGTGCCAGACTCACTGGTGGCTTCAAAACCTTGTTGGTAGGTAACACCTTTAATGGCCTTGCAAGCCTGCATTTGCTTTTTGATCACTGTGATTTGAAGACAGCACTCCAGCAGGCACTTTCAGTTCTTTCTGTGATGGAGAAATAAATACATGATTTTTTTTTTATGTGAAAAAAACCTAAAGCTTATTTTCCAGGACAGAATGTTCCCAAGGTGTGGTGACCACCCTAGAACTGTGCCATTAATAGTATCAGTCAGGATGTAATCCTGCAACTGAAGTAAATGGGCACTTCAAGTAGTAAGGCAAGGTGGCCACTATTGAAGAGAGACCAACATTTCAATGTCAGCAGTTGAAAGATGAGGTAGAAAGGGCAATCAATGTACAGCAGTTCTTTAATACTTCTCAAATTGGTTAATGAACTGTTCTGAACAAGTGGGGGTTTTTTTTGTTTTTAGTTAGTTTTTGGTTTTTGTTTTGTTTTAAATAAGGTATGAGATTTTTCCTACCTTTTTTCCTTTGTTATTCTTTTAATATTAAAGTTATTAAATATTCATGCAGTGGGTTAGAGAAGTGGATGGTTTGCAATGCTTTTAAAGTATAATTTAGGCAAACAAAGTAAGAATCTTTCCTCTTTCAGTAACAGTCATCTCAGCGATTAGTAGCAAAGAAGAAGATGAAAATATTGAGTAGATTTTTATATAAATGGAGGGCCTAAGAAAAACTATGGTAGATTTCCTCATCTTAAATTCCTAGAATCACAGAAGTATTACTAGAAAGGGACTTGTCGATGTTTTTTTTTCCCCCAGTCCATTATTGAAAGAGTAGCTGAACTCATTCCCTGAAAACATAACAATATTTGACAGATAAACTTGATTTTGTAAGGAAAGTTGTTCATCCTCAACCAAAAAATATGAAAGAAGCTTTAAAACAACAGTGATGAATTAAATTGCAAACAGTATCTTGTACTGCTGAATTACAGTTTAATTTCACTCTACATAGATACCATTTGATAGAATCCCTGGTCCATATTCCTTAGACCATAAGAAAATGGAGGCACCGTACAGCTTCTGTGTAGGGAAAATCAATAGAAATAGGTTTCTAAAAAGCGAGAAGTTGACAAATACTGGCAAAATGCATCTTCAAGTATACTTTATTTGCAGGTGATTAAAAATATTTTTAGGCAAAAAACTAGTCAATCTTATCTAGTACAAGATAGAACATGATTTAGTGCCTAATGCCAGACAGACTGGAAAATGTGTAGATAGGACTGGTGATGCAGTTGTTGATGAATTATATGTAATTAAATGGCCCACATTCATATAGTAAAAAGACCTGATACATACATATGAGGAATTATAAGCACTTCATATTTTAACAATAAGCAGGAGATTTTGTATGGAAAACAAGGGACTCAAGGGGACGGGAAAGCTACAGACACCTTAGTAATATCAGAAGCCATCGACACTTTTTTCAAAGACATTAACTTGCTCCTGCAAATTACTGCACTCTTAAGAATAGTATTTGCAATTTAAAACTTATCTAAAACATCACCAAAAGGTAACACTAATTCCTATTTTTAAAAATTATTTTGTATTAAGAATTTTGCAAATAACTGAAATATGGCATGGCCAAGAAGCATGAATTATCCACCACTTCAGAGACTTTGCATTCATCACATTTAAATACTAGGTGTCTGATTTCTGAAAGTCTCATGCAAAATCCAGCTATAAAAACTCACCACAGAATATTTTCAAGGATAAAAAGCTAATGTTTTTTAAAGCTCTGACAGACATCCAGTTGTGAAGGTGAATTTGAAAACTAATGGTTTCAGAGGACATTCAAAAATATAGTTGTTGAACTTCCTGTAAATGCCCAGCTCTTATCTACACTTTGCATGGAATATTTACCAAAGCTGTAACATTGGACAGTTAATGGAATATATCACTGCCTGGAGTAGTGCCAGAGGTAACACCATTATCTTTCCATGACAGCATAATGAGAATTAAATAATCACAAAACAAATTCCTATTATGAAATGACTTTTTTTCCTCATGTACAATATATATATTCATTTATATTGAATATAAGTCCAATAATACTATCACAGTAATGTGCTGTAGTAGTCTTTCATAGTGAGAAAACTGCCCTAATCTTCTTTAACATGCAAAGCTTGGAAGAACCAGAAATTCACAGTAAGTAATACAATTTGTAAATGCATCTTCTGCCATCCTAAAATTAACCAGAACACTCAAGGCTGTTGCTTATTTTTTTTCCTATGTTTAACAAAAGCTACAGTTCTGTATACTGTACATTCACAGTGGGATCCCAGCCCCCTGTACTATCTGCAAGAAAGATCAGGTTACCACCCTCCATCAGAGTAAACATTCTAGTATTTAATATAATAATCTTGTGAACAGTTGTTCCTAGCTTGAAGCTCAGCAGTTCAAGACTTGATAAAATTCTCCTTTTCATCTCTCTGAAAGGTTCTTGCTAACGCATTTTGTAGTCATTAGATACTGACATTTCACATAGCTGTCCTTTAAAATCCAAGTCTACTGTGAAATCCAGGTCACGCTGTAAAAAGATTTAAATGCAACATGTAAGTAAGAGCATAAATTTAGTGTATTAATTCAGTTATCATTGTTTGGTTTGAAAAGACCAACAGATGCAAGAGATTCCTGTGGTGATTTCTAACTTCTTGTTTTCAAATGGTGCTAACACCGAGAAAGCAATCTGTAAGATGCGTAAAAGCATTCACCATACAATCTGTCCTTAGGTCATATTTCTGTTCTCTTCCTGAGGTGGATTTAATGTCCTGGGTTACTTCCTGGTTCAGGAAACATCTGAAATGCTGCTATCATATGTATCCTACGAAAATTATTGAAGCGTGTCCCCCATTGAGATGCTCTTAATTTAGGCTAAAGGGCTTTCCACTAGGGGTTGTTCCAGATTAGATCTAGAAAACTTCCTGTTGTACAGAAGCCCTTAGTAATTTTTTTTATCTTATAATGACACATTTTTAGGAAAGAGGCAGTACACAGCCCTACAGAAGGAAGCTGTGTCTATGCAAGCTTTTAAAAAACTTCATGTTTCAGAAGAAAAAAGCATTAGCAAATCCTTTTGAACCAAGGTGGTCTCTCTTGCTTATGACAACTATCAAGAGCACATTAATTTTAGTACCTAAATCTGCATTCATACTGCTGTGTGAACATATTTGAGATATGTTATTAATTTCTCCCCTGAAAGAAAATTGATACATTTAACCCAAAAGAAAATATTCCAGTCCCCCTAGGACAACATAAGGGTGGGGAAACAGATTATTTTCCTCTTGCAGCAAGTAGCTTCAGGGATTAACATGTTTGTTTTAATGCCAAGTATATTTTGTGTTTTTGTCTCCCTCTGTATCATCACTACCATATCCAATCTGTGTTTGGTATAAAAATGGAAAAGTGATGCAAAAAGGGAAGACAATGAAATGTTAAGATTTGTTGCAGTTAACAAATGCAGTTTTTCAACAATTAAAACAGCTGCATAGATGGACAACCAGGTTATTTTAACTGTTGCTTACTGTAATAGAAAATGAAGTGACACTGCTCAAGATTTTTGAGTGTTTCTCCCTGAAGCTATAATTCTCATGTCTTGTTCTATCCAGACATAGATTGTCTCTTAGACCATATTTCACAGTCTCTGTACCAGTTAAAAGAAGCACAAGGGGGATTCAACCCATAGCAGAGAACCTGAGGAAGTTTTCAGCAGTCATGGTTAGTGTGATATCCATCATGCTTTAGCTTTAGTTTTAAATAAAGCATCTGCATTTTTTATGGAAAGGCACAATTTCTAAACAACCCTTTCACTCAATTAGTGAGTTCAAGTACATTTGATCGGTGAGTTCATACAATCATTCCTCTGAAATGTGTTAATTTGCTGTCAGACTGTCCTTGGGCACTGAGTGGCAAATCATTCAGTGCCTATAGATGTGGAACCGAAGTACTTACTCTTGATCGTCTCGTGCTGGCAAAAGGGATCTTTCCACTGATTTCAGTGACAGTGTGAAAAACCCCTTGCCTGCTTGCATCACAAAATGTGAGTCAAGCTGATTGCAGAGGTCAGCTGACTCAGGGATGTATTTGAATCCTTTCTCCCTACCCATGCTAGCCTGCTTGCAGGCTGAATTCCTAACATCAGCACTTCTTTATCATTGCTGTCATCAGCTTTGGTGAAGCTGTGACTGGAGTTCTTACTAATAAACTTGAATGCCTTTAGCACCCTCATTGTTTTACTCCTATGCATTTTATTTATTGCTCATCATAGTTTGTGATCAGTAAAAGTGGAATTAGTATCAGGGATGCTGACTTACCACATTTTTTGCATTTGGTTTCATGGATATCGTCCCATAAATTTCTTCTCCTCGTCTCACAGTTAAATAGTCCTCCAAGTAGAAGACAGTTTGCTTCCAGTGAGTATAAGGAGCATCAGGTGCTAAAAATATATATATGGGTATCACTTATTGAAATTTCTTAAATGCCTTGCAAAGCAAATTATGACTTGGAAACAATTGGGAAAAATAATTTCTCTTCATAGAATGCTTTATGTACTGTGTTAGCAAATGTACTTTACAATACAATTCTACTGGCTGGCTGTGGGTTTTCTTCTAATTTTTACTGATATATGTCAGATGTGAATCACAGCCAGTAAGAAGGATTCCACAAAATGGGTTACAGGGCAAGATAGGCACATTTTTATGCTTTTCTTTCAACCCACATGTGTTGAAATTGGGAAAATCGCTACTAAGTGCTTTCAATTTCAGAAGTCTAAATTAGTTCGAAAAACAATGGTACAACAGCATGAAGGAAAGTTTAATCAAAAATTATTAATCACAATGTTTCAGATGAAACATTTGGCTAGTGTTCCAAACCAGCAAATTTTATAGTTTCCAGGAGATAGAGCAGATGAAAAGCACTTGCACCTTGATCTCTTTTGGGACTATTAAAAGGCATTTTGGGCAATTTGCCAGAGATGGAAACTGGTCTAAATTAATTTCTTGCACTGATTTCTAATCACTTTGATGACCCTTTGCTTTTAATTTACCTAAGGCTTTTAATTTACCTATTTGGTTCTATTTCTGATTTAAATTCCAATCTTTGAGCAGTGCCTAATGAACTTGTATTGGTCACTTCTTGTTCCTACCATTCTTGCAGTCAAGAGCATCTAGGAACCTAAGAATACCTGTAGGACCTCAAAGACTTCCTAACCTGGCAAAACAAAATCTCTGGTAACTTTATTTTTCTTCTATTTGTATCCCCCAGTCAGATGAAGTCACTGTATTGTATGATTATTAACATTGTATCATTATTGTTTAATAAAATAATGATCTTATTTCATTTCATCAGCAATATTTCAAAAAAATTACTTGACTTTGAAAATTGCTTGTGATTAGGGAAATACTGATGCTTTTTAAAAGGAACTAGCAGGACACGAATTTTTAACTGTTTTCTAAATTTCTATAATCAAAATACTAATATAAACCAACATTTTTCAGAAACTGTGCTGGCAAATTGGTACCTTTGAAAGGAAAAGGATTTTACCAGATAATTTCTGTCTATGTGTCCAGATGGTTTTAGTGACTGTTAATCTCAATTATTACAAGAGATATCTTCTTGTAGGAGTTCAGATCCAGACTGTTTACTGTTTGGACACGACTGCATAAAATTTCTAATTGAAAACATGTTAGACCAAAATTAAATTGAATTTATATTCTAAATCGTAACTGCTACCTTGTACACACCCAGGTAGTTGTGCACATGCAGGGCCCCTATGCAGGGCCATGTTCCCTAGAAAACCCTGACATAACTGGGAACTTGTGCCTCAAGAACACGGTGGGGGTGTGTGTAATGCAGACCCAGGTCTCCAAATCCACCCCAAATTACACGCTTACTCATAATTTATAAAAATGCATATCAATGAAGTGACATGTCCTACAAACTGCTGTATTTTACTGAATTCAGTGCAGCTTTGCCAACAGACACCAGGAGAGGATCTTTACCAGTCTTTTAGACAGTGGTGACCTTCAGGAGCAGATGGCCAAACAGCCTTTTTATGGAGTAATTCTTCTGCACCTACATTATCATGATAAACTGAACAGAATCAGAGAAACACTTCATCCTCCTGTCTACAAACAGGCTGTCTACAGGATGAGGTTTTTTCATTTATTGCAAGACTCACTGGTTTATTCAGTCTGGTAAATGATGCCTTAAGGGAATGGAGTTATTCCTCCAAATATCTACTCACCAAGGCAAATTAGAGTTTCACATCTGGGTTGTTAGAGATGACTCACATAATCAGTATGTATGTTTTTATAGCTTGGAAAAATGGTAGTTTTGTTCTAGACTCTGGGGCAAGCTTTGTTGAGTTTTGGATTTGGGGAAAACAAGGATGCAGAGCTGCTATCTCTCTCTGAGCCGATAATTCTCTGATAATCCAAGAAACTTGACACAGGATTTAGATATGACTAGTGAGGGACATAAATTCACAGGCTGTAATTCCTGCTGAGCTCTAAGCTTAATAGCTATTGTGAAATTATGCCTCAGGTTTCCACAGAATTCCTGTAAGTAGTTGTCCTTTCCCCATCCTGCTCTCCTCCCCCAAAATGACAGTAGTTTTTATCACTGAAAAGCAAGCATGGTGGTACATAAAACCTTCCTGTACCATCTAACCAGCAGCACTGATAGACTGATAGTAACAGAAATTAAATGAAAAGAAGTACATATTACCTGTAGAAAATCCCATCTTCTTATGGCACTTCGTAAATTCAATATTAAAATAGGTGACCAAGGCATGAATGTAATCATTGCGCTGAATTTGGAGGCAGAAGGCAGAAGTAAATTCCAATTCTTCAGTCTTCACTGTATATATATCTACTTCCTGTTTTTGAGGAGAAAGAAAAAGACATTTACATGATGATGTCTGTGACTCCCAGGTAAGTGTTAAATGAGGTACTTTAATACTTCATTTAACGATCAGACACAAAGACAACTGGCAGCCTTTTAACACTGTAAGATGCTCTAATGTATCAATTAATGAGCAAATGAATCAGTTATCTAAGTTGACAGAGAGGACACTCACTGAAGAGCATGTATTCTTGGGAATGGCAGGGAGTTGCTGTAGGAGCTAGGGAAAACCAGGGTAAAAAGGTGGTCTGATAAATACAGGTAGATGTTGAAATGGAGATAGGGGTCCAGTTCAAGGCCTTTTATCATCAGGGACTATCAGCATAAGGAAAGATGCCAGAGTTGGGTTTTGTAATAAAAATAAACTTACAGTAATTTCACAATTATAAGCCGCACCTGCTTATAAAGCTGCATGTCCGGATGTCAACAACTGTCTTGGGTTTCAATACAGAGTGTGATAAAAGGTATCTATTCTATCACCATCTGTTGAGGGTGGGGGCAGTGATCCTTATCTCCACGGGAGATATTCTGCTAATGGGCCATCCATTGAAACCAGGCAGGCCATTGTTCTTTATCTTTTCACAACCCATCTTTCCTCCAGCAAGTTCATTTTCTGCTAATGGCCCATTGAGTCCCACTGTGTGACTGATAAAATTACTTCATCCCATTGGAAGTTGCTCCAGCCAGGGGGAAGAGCCCAACATTTCTTACCAAGATAAAAACAGAGGTTTTGGGACACTAAGGTAGCCCCTTTCTCCACTGGACTCCAGAGGAAAACCAGATTTCTCCACATCACCACTGGACCTCTGGAGGGAAACTGCACCTTCTACAGGAGCACTGCTTCAACTGAATCACATCTGTCACTGCAGGAGGATAAAACCACCATTTAATGGGACTACTACCAACACCCTGCCTGATGGGGTGTCAGGTTGTACTCTGACTTTGTCAGGGCTTGGAGTTTGTTTCTTTGTAGTACTGTATTTCTATTTTAATTTCCCTAGTAAAGAACTGTTATTCCTAATTCCCGTATCTTTGCCTGAAAGCCCCTTGATTTCAAAATTATAATAATTTGGAGGGAGGGGGTTTACATTCTCCATTTCAAAGAGAAGCTCCTGCCTTTCTCAGCAGATGCCTGTCCTCCAAACTAAAACAGCAACTTTTTGTTCTTTGTCCATATATAAGCCGCACCTGATTATAAACCGCACTTCCAGGTTCGGACCAAAATTTTAGTCAAAATAGTATGGCTTATAGTCGTGAAATTACTGTATTTGGTTTTGTGTCTCTGGAAAGGAAAGTGATTTGACTGTGTCAAGCAGTCAAAATATTTGAGGCATGAGAGGAGCCTGCTTTTTAATGATGATGCTTTCTAGTCCTGTGTCAGGTAACTGATTCCAAACAGAGCACAGGGATCTTACTCTTGAACACAACAGAAGCAAATTATGTCAGTTGTACTATGGCTTGATTGCAGTAGTTGGAAGCGACAATGTATTCTCCAGGATTGCTTATTTCCATCAATATTTAAACCTCACTCTTCAAGATTTAAACTGTGTTTTTCAGGTGCATCTGTTTTTCCCAGCTACGTACTGCTTTTATCTGGGTTGTTTCCAAACCTCATAGTCATGATAGGGAGGATGGTAAGTCTGAAGTACTATTTGAATGCTGTGGGCAATGTTTCCTCTGCACTTCCTGGTACCTTCATCGCTCATTCTCATTGCTCTGGTACCCTTATGACTCATGCATACGGGGAAGCAGAAATTTTGTAGGCAGAAATCCATATTTTTTCTACCAGTTGGAGGCAGGAATTGTGTCTCCGACCTCACCAGCATTTCTTAAGGCTTGCACTGCAAAAATGGAGAACTGTCTGGACCACCCATAGAGGACTCTTTTAGGGCACATTAGACGGCTCTTGTAGAAATTACCTTCTGTAATCTAAGGTAAGACCACAAAAAGAGACGGAAGGATGCAGATATATTTCAGTTACTGAGGTCTTTGCATGGACTTCATTCGTGGTTCTGAGACTTAGAAAACTTACAGGGAGATGATTTAAGCAAGCCATAGTTTTGGCCTGTCTGGTTAGCATTATTGTTCAAGACCAACTTAGCCATAATGAAAATGATTCTACTGTGTTGCAATGACACCCTGTGGCACTAGTGTTTATCAGTGACCTATGCATATACTTGGTCATTTAAAGCTGTGACAATCTTCAAATATTTTTGTTTTTTTCCCCCTGAAAAGAGGGTAAGAAAAAAGCATTCTAGGAATGAGAACTTCTGAGGTCTCCTGGCAAAGTTCCATAGCAGCCTGCAAAATTTGCTTTGCCAAGCTAAACTGGACTGGTGGGTGATAGCTGCAGACTTCTGTAATTTTTGGTGTCTTTTTAGTGATCTCATTTTGGGGAAATTGGGATATAAGTCTAATGGTGAGGCACATAAAAGCGAACTAGCTCCCTCTCTCTGAGCTGTGTTGGCTATGCAGGGTAAAGTGGAATCAAAAGCACTAGGAAATAGTTTGATTAGAGAAGTCAGTAGAAATTTCTCAAAAATATTAAACCGATATCCTGGCCATTTTTGCAGTCAGTTTTTTAAGGAAAAAAACAGGTGTTTTTTTACAATGCAAGGTAGGAGACAAAAGTGGGGGGTTTTTTTATTAATTAATATAATTCTGAAAATGGCCAAATCTGGTTTTGGTGATCTTTTTGAATTGTACTCTGGAAACTATATATTCTTATATAAAATGGCAACACTCATTACAGCTAACTGCACAGGAGATAAATGATACAAATTGCAGGTAAGGTTGCTTCTAGAGTGCCATGGCACCTCTTTCCTGTTCTCCTTCCCAGACAGTCAAGTTACTCAGCTAGGATTTTGTCAGCATGGAAATAAGCTAAACTCATAATGCAAATGTCAGTGGTATGGTGGAGTTTTTCAGGTTTTATTTGTTTGTTTGTTTATTTTGGATCAGAGAAGAAAACACAGCTAAGTATGAAACAAATTCCCATATTTTTGGCAGTGTTACTGAAAGCAGTAGGCCCCAGAAGGACACCTGGCACACTTATTCCTGAGTTCACTTATTGATTCTGTGGTTTGAAGATGCTTTGTTCTCACTACTCTCCCTGTCTGGTTCGGTATGGAAGTTAAACAGGACAATTCCTGTGCTCCTCAGATGTATTTAAGAGATCATGCAAAAGAGAATGGCTCTCACAGTAGAGAGGATGGTGCATTCCCTGCATGCACCACCCCTGGTGCACCTGTGGCTTAGTGCCTAAAGTTCCTTAAAGCATTCAGGACTTGGATTGCATCCAGTTTCTGAGGAGTAAAAAAGAGGAAATTTTACTCAAGTCTCCAGCATGTCAGGTAAGTGCCATGGCTACACAGCATGCACAGTTGATGTCTTATTTTGCTGATTTTGTAGAACCATTCAAAGCATCTAAATTGGGAATTGAAATAACTGCAGAAGCACAAGACTCTGACTGGTCTCTCAGGAATGCACCTAGTGATGGGTCCATGCACTGACTAATGCAGAGAGAACTCAGACTCATCTGGTAGGCACCCTAAATCGGCTGGCTTTGGGTTGAATACAACCCTAAAAATCCCTCTGTGAATCTAATATGAACAAGCTGTGCTATCCAAAAGTGCTGTAATAAAACATTTGAATAATTAAACATTATGGCTTTGTTTATTCTCGAATGTTTTCTTAGGCTAATATTGTTCTCTGAATCCACAAATATTTTCAGGATGAAAGAAATGCATTTTATATAAATAAACCATGTGCAAAAGTAAATTAAATTAAAAAATATATAACTACAGAGTCTGCTTTTCCTGCTTCCATATTGCTATCTTGAACCTAAACCTCACTCCTTCGTGCTTTTCATTGACAATTTTCTCTTTTCTTAGTGATTAGTTTGTGAGATTAGTGACTGATTCTGGAATGGAGAGTGGTTTGTGCTTGTGTACTTATTACCTGCTTTGCTGTCCTGGTGCCTCTACATGGTACAGCACCAATCAATTTATGGACGAGAGATGTCAAAACTAAATATACAACCTGAATAGAAACACTTTGAATATTGTTGTCTGTCATCTTAAACAAAATTGCTTTCAAAGACCTTCTAAATAAAGCATTGGATTTGCACTTCAATTAAGGGCGTGCAGTTTTTTATTCCAGAGCAGCCAACCCATTTTACTCTCTGATCTCTTTCTTTCTGGACATATTTCATAGAGTCTAAATAGCTGTTTCTTTTGTGTGTGCTGCAATTTTAAATTGTTCTGGTTGAGGCTGTTTTCAGGCACAGCCATCTTGTGTGCCCCTCAGTGCAGATGGACTGTGCATGCATACATACTCATGCAGAGTTTCTGCTTCTGTTCCTTTCTGCTGATTTCAGTAAAGGTTTTGAACACTGGAGGCATGGCTTTCTCTTTTGTGTATGGGAGTTTTTATTGCTGTGTTTGTTACTGGCAAAAAGTGAAAGGGAAATGTTAGACTGACTCTGGGATAAATGAGTTCTTGGATTGATGGAGCAGGTACTACCACTGCTATTGATGCAGACAGCCTTGAAATGAGAGTTGTCCCACGTGAGGAGGATTCCTTCACGTGAAGGGAATTTTAGAGCTTTCAAGTCTTTCTGGAGGCAGTTCCTTCATTGTTAACAAACTCTTGTGAACAGGGATTAGTGATCTTTTTGTCTCATATGTAGAGCAGGGTACCAGTTAACCTCTAGGTGCAGATGTTGGGGCTGAGAGAGAGCAGTAACACTGTGTGTAGGGCTAAGAATTAGGAAGTTAGAGAAATAAATTGAGTTCGAATTCTGATCATATGTTCTGGAGTTAATGATCTTCTTTCATCATCAATTCAGAACTGATACTTCAGACTTCCTTACTGCAAACAGTATCATTTGCCCCTTCTTCTCAGCAGCATTCAATCAGTAATGTCCAACCTTTGTTTACAAAAAGGCAGGGCAATTCAAATTTGTATCTAAATATACCACGTCTCTCTTCATCCAGTATTTGCACATGTAAAATTTGTAAGAATCAGCCTGCAGATGTAACCAGATGAGTAGAGACGCAAGGAGAATCTTGCCTTCAGGAAATCCATAAGAAATCAAGGGATCAGTTTCATGCCCAGGTCAGGTAACAGTATTGAGCATGTGAAATGTGCAAGAACTGGCTAATTTGAAACTGCACAATTTTCCTTCTTAGTGTGATAACATTTGTGATGATGGCTTCTGCTGCTGGTTCAAAGCACACAAAGACAGTAGCAAAACATAAGCAGCAGGTCCCAAAAGAACCCTATAGTTAGGTGCAAACATTCATAATTAGGTATATTCAGAATTACCAAACCTTTATTAAGCAGGCATTGGTCACCACTTGCTTTGGATCTACTATGTCCACCAAGGGCTCCTTCATGGCAACATCCCTAATACAGGTCATGTCAAAGCCATACACATTCTCCCACCCTGTCAATGCAAATGGATTTGTCAAGGTTAGCAGAAATAATAGAAAATATTTTTTGCTTCTCAATGCATTTTTCTTTTGAAAGAATGTCTGCCATCCCCTAATTTTCAGATGTCCCCTTCAGCTCTTTGTTCCCTGCCCCAGCTGTGTATGTCATCATTGCTATTTCAAAGATCAGTTGTGACAAAATAAGCTCTCAATGTGCATCTTTGAACAAGTGACCCTTATATTTTGGTATCTATAAAACTGTATTATATAAGATTTGTTAATGATTTTCGTGGCTTTAGACACTTGTGATTGTTGGTCAAAATCATCTGATGTCAGGCTGAGTGGTGGGAATAGCTGTTAGGGATTCTGTTCTTTCCTATCCTGCTTAATACTTCCCCCCCACAGTAGATTGACACTCAATTAGCAGTTTAGATGCTCCTTTGATTATTTAAGCAGTTTTAGTTTCAGTGAGTGAATTACTGGCAGCAGTAGAATGGGAGGTGTGTTTCAGTAGTTGTGACTCCAAGTTTTAATCTGTACATACATCATGACAGAAAAGTAAAAGGCTCACTTTGAAAAGATTTTAAAATCATGCCAATCCTCTGTATTTGAATTGTTCTTCTGATTGTTCCAGTAGATGCTTCTTATCATGGTGAGGATTTTTTTTCACAAAATGAAAACATTGAAAAATGGAAAAGTACACTGGCTTTGCTTTAAAGGTTGCTTAACAAAGTGAAAAGAACCTTTGAACAAGAGAAATCTTAGTCGTATGAAGCATGTAAGTCAGGGAACATTCAGTGCTTCACATCAAAACTAAACTGAATACTGGGAGTGTTTTTAAAAATGAATTGAACAAAAGACAAAGTAAACAGATAAATACATTTGTGAGCATGTTTGAAATGTCTCTTTTTTTCCCAGAGTATATTATTTGAACTACTGGGGTTTCCAGAGGAGTATTACTGAAAATGTAATGTGATATAAAAACCTGCTTATTCCTAAATTGGAAAAAACCATGGATATGAATGATTCTTTGATTTCTCTTTATTATCTCTTCATTGGCTTGCGAGTTTCTCAACATTTCAAGGGAGTTGAAACTTTTGTTTTCAGCATCATGAACGTGTGAGACCTTCAGGTTACATTTATAAAAGTCATATATTTTAATGTGATTACTCAGAAAATATTAGCTAGAAAGCCCTGAAGAAACAATTTATTAATTTTTTATTTATTATTGTGGCCTCCATAATTTACTGCACTTCAGCCTTTATGTGATACCTTTGAAATATGTGCCCCAATCTGTCTTAGGCAGAGCTGTCACGGGAGGTAAAAAATAAAATTATATGTTTTACATTTTGTAGTAAATTAGAGTAAATGACTGTAGTAATACTCTGTGACATTAATCTTCAGTTAGAAAAATCAAAATTTAAGATTTTTTTAGAAAACTTATATTGCATTATTTCTTAATCAATATAGTGGTTCTTGAATGCTCTTTAAAATGCTCAGCCACACATCTCATATGAAGGCAAGACTCTATCCTCCTTAAGAGAGAAAAAAGATGAAAAATTGAAACGCAAGGAGACACCATCAAGGATTTATAAATGGAAAGGTGAGAAGGATGGTGGTGCAGATAGTTAGTGAGACAGAAATAACTAAAGACACAGAGGTTTATAAGGTAAGGGGGGAAGGGAAATCAGAGGTGAAATCAGAAAATAAAGTGTCTTGAAGGAAAACAACATTTTAGAACAAGAAAAAATGACTTGAAACATTTTTTCAAATGACAAAAAATGGAACTATTTGAAAACAGATATATTGTCTGTGAGAAAAGAAAAAGACTCAAGGTCTAGAAAGGAAGGAGTTCAAAAGCAAAGTGAAAGATTTTAGGCCAAAATGGCTCTGATTCCTTTACAGAATGGATGCCTCATACATCCATTAGAATCTGTACATTTTGTAAGGAGTTTAACTGTCAAGGTCATCATATAACCAAGGAGAAAAATCTAGGCTGTGCTTGAGGAGTAGATATAATTCTTCCTGGCACTCACAGAGACTTCTTGTCACCACCCCACTGCAGTGGTCTCACTTTTGACCCAAAATAGCGGTTTTGACCAATTGGCAGTTGTGTGTATTAGCACTGAATTTGATTACAGAAACACCAAGCCTTCTTTTCTGGGAGAAGGTGAGAGTCAAGGAATGAGGAGTTAGGCATTTTTATTTAAGGATTGTTTGAAACCACTAATTTAACCAAACTTTCACTATCTTTGGTTAATAAATCTGCTGAGGAATTATGTGATTTTTCCCCCATACTGCAAAATATCTTGAAGTGAAATTGACCAGCTCTGAGAAATAAATAAAATTTTAAAACGTTGAAAGGAAAAAAAGAATGAAATAATATAAAACTTGTTCATTTTACCACAGTAGGGGTGTGGACTAGGTCACTTGTAAATGTCACTAACAGCACCAGTTATTCAATGATACTTCAAGGAAAGTCTCAAAACATTTTAAAAGCAGAGGAAAAGTCAATTTTATGCATCTATTAATATTAAAACCCCCCAAATTAGAACCCTTTTTTAACATACAAGTAAAATTTAGATTTCCGATCCTTATTTTTATCTTAAAAATTGTTGTATAAAATGTTTTTTAAAAAGTATTACAAATTGTGAGGTTTTTTTTTCTTGACAAACCATCATGGAGATATACTTTTTTTCTAGGTTTATTTCTTCATGTGTATAATTAATTTGCATCTTACTGTTTTTTATGTTATTGTTATGTTAAAAACAAAAATAAGGACCTAAATGGCAAAAGAATATTACTGGCTTTTGTGGCTGTTACGATGGATTACATATCCATTAAACAACAAAACTGAACCTCCTATAATGCACATTTTAAATATAGCTAGAGGTATTACTATAACTGCAGGCAAAGTGTTCATCAATTTGTATATGCATCTCTCCTTCGTGCACTTTAAATTACTGCAAATTTCCTGAATTTATCAGCAGACCAACATTTTCTCAGAGTCCACATTTATATTTGAATTCTGGCCTGCAAAGAGATGACAGTAGGCTACTGGAAAGGAAAGATTGTAGGGAAATAGCCACAGAAAAGTGGCGGGCGCTTACTCACAGTGAATTTTGAAGTCCTTGTACTGTCTGTCTTCAATTGCTACCACGTACAAAGCAGCTCGGTCTGGAAACATTAGCCCTCCAGGTTTCTGTTGATGAATTGTGGGGAAATGGATCTCGTAATCTATTCACCTGACAAAGACATCACATTTTGAACTGCACATACAAAAACCAGACAAGCACCCCTTGCATGCCTTTATTGTTTTCCTTCAGATTGTCACACTAGCTTTAACCTTGCAGCCTGTGGCAATGTCATTAGACGCAAACTACGCCGGCCAGCACTTAATCAAAAGCAAAGCTCTTTCACTGAGGTTCCCTTTGTTATCTCCTTGTTAAAGCCTAAGAAATGGCACTTGGAGATGTGACTGTGTCTTGTTATGGCACAGTAGGGAAGGGAAAGCTTGTAGAAAATAAATGGAGATTGCTCCAGCAAGGAGCCTGACATGCAGAGCACCTACCAGCCACTTGTCTCGTGCGAAGATGACTGTGTTTAACATTGACTCATAGAACAGACAGTAACCCATCCACTCGCTGATGATGATGTCTACTTGATCCACAGGTAATTCAACTTCTTCCACTTTACCTTTAAATATTGTGATTACTGAAAGGAGAATCCAAAAAATACGTTTCACATAATAAAACACGTGACTAAGATCCTTACTGGTGAATATCAGGCTGACCTTTTCAATATGATTCTCTTCTTGAATGCCTATCAATAAGGCATGACTCCATGTGACTCAATGCATTTCACACTTTTAAAAAACTATCCAGAGTAAGTATAATAAATAGAATTTTTAGCATCAGTATAGAAGAAAAACACACAACCCCAAATCCAAAGACCAAACAAAAACCCCCACCATGCCTAAAAACAGAAAAACAGGCCTTACCTGGTTACCTGTATGATCCCATTTTACAGTGCCCTTTGCAATTTGGCAGATTTCTAGATCATTGACCAAGTAAGGCAAAAAATCCACTTAGAAGGCTTTAAACATCCCTGCAGGTTTACACACTAATGTTTAAATGGTGAGCCATATTTAGTTCAGTTGTAAAATATAATTTTGTTTTCGGACCACTACACAAGTCACCAATCATTCCTGCTTTTAAAAAAATGTTTCCTATTTACAAATGTATTTTCAGCTTGTGCTAAATAATTTTCAGCATGTATTTCTCTGCTGTTCATATTGTTTGTTACAGCAGATAAAGTCTCATGGTTCTGGATTCCTTCTTGACAAGGTAACTGATGCACTTGAAATTTAGGAATAAGGTGAATATTAAACTTTCCACTACTAATTGATAAGATTACTCCACTATTCTTAATTAATGGCAATTTTTAATTATAGCATTTTTTATTGATGAAATGGTCAACATCCAGTTTCAGAAAAATTAAGGTAATTTAATTTAACTTAATTTAGCTTGAAGTAGGTTAGCTGGCTGAGTGTGGAAGTGTGGGTTGAGTGATTTTTAGAACTCAGCCCTGGGAAAAGGAGGCTTTGTCTTCCCCAAATACATGAAGTACTAGTATTACTTTAACCAGATGTTAGAGTAATAACATTTGCATAGCAAATTTTTAATCTGTACTGGCTCTGTAAGAAATTGGGAACACTCTGACTCAAACTGATTCCACAAAGTATCAGCTGATAAGAGCAACCTGACTGGAAAAGAGCAGAGCTCTTTTCCCTTTGCCATTATTTAAACTACAGTAATTTCACAACTATAAGGCGCACCCTTTTGACTAAAATTTTGGTCTGAACCCGGAAGTGCACCTTATACCCTGGAGCGCCTTATATATGGACAAAGTTTGGAAATTTGCCAACCTGGAAGTGTGAGCTGTGAGCTGAGCTGCGATGGGGGGGCGGCGCTGCAGGAGTCCCAAGCTGCGAGCCCTGTGGTAGCCCTGAGCTGCAGTGCTGCGGGAGCCGAGCAAAGGCCGTGCCAGCTGCGCCAGCTGGCGCTGGGGGCAGGTGGGAGTGCCGGGGCCCGTGGTACAGGGAGGGTGCCTGGGGCTGCATTTACAGGCTATACCAATCTGTCAAAAATGTTTGCAAATTGAGCACCTGACAGTAAACCCCACAATTGCGCAATTCCATTACTAATTCGTTACTTTGTTGCGTGTGGAATCTCGATTAAAAAAAAAAAGTGCGCCTTATAGTCCGGTGCGCCTTATATATGAACAAAGTTCGGAAATTTGCCGACACCCAGAACTGCACCTTATAATCCAGTGCGCCTTATAGTTGTGAAATTAATTTCTTTCACAGTTAGGAATTCAACATCTGTTGATGTACTGAAGACTCCTCATGTCTATAAGTCCAATCATGAGGTCTCTTTAGTTCTCTTTTCTCCCAAGAAATTTCACGGCCCCAAAGCTTTTGGAGTGACTTTTAGCACTGCTCACAGCTGCCAAAGTGACACACCTGACCCTGAAGCCCCCTGTTTACACCAAGAACAGTCATAGTGTAAGCAGCAGCAGCAGCAGCACTGGTTCCTCCCACCTCCCTTCACTTCATAAGGCATCATGTGGGAACAGATTGTGCTGTCCCCAGATGTATTGCATGTGTCTGTTCTGGAAAGAGTGGGTTTTCTCTTGATTTGGCCCCTTCTGTTGACTCTGCATTTCTCAAAACATTTAGAGGGGGAAAAACCAGAAAATTTACATTGTTTCAGTACCTGGCTGCATTAAAATGAAAGTGAGTGTGGGCAAGTGTAGAGTATGAAAACGTAAATGTTGGTTCAGGTGTGCGGTTTTCAGACCAAACTGCAGTCAGGCAGACTGCTGAACCTGTACTGCCAAGTCTCCTCCCAAAGGGAGGAAGCTCTGCTTCTGCCTCCACAGTTTCCCAGTCACTTTCTCCTTGTAGAAGAAGGAGGAGAAAGCAGAGATAAATACCTGCTGCACTCTCTGGAGTGCACTGGAGCCTTCTAATTTATTTTGGCAGTGGGCCCTTCACATACAATTCCTGCTGCTGGAAATCCAAACACAATTTGATTTGCGGTGTGCTATTTGTGTCTCTAGTGGATGAAAGCCATTCTGGGAACATAGGGACTCTGCATCCAAGGTTCAGGACAAGCAATCTCACTGCTTTAGTGTCTTATCCCTACTGTGGAGAAGAGTATTTTCTGGTCCTCTGCTTCCTTCTTTTCCAAGAGGTGCATACACTGGCTGGCCTCTTGTACCCTACGTCACTGCTGTTTCACACAACACTTGAATGTCCGTGATGTACAATAAATATTCCTCCCAGAGAGCTCAGGGTTAGTGAGAAACTGCCAGTGACAGCAATAAAAATTAAAACAGATCTGAACCAGAACAGAAATCCATTCCTGAGCATGTGTAGGCAGAGCATCAGCGCAGACACAGCTAAACGTGGGGGCACTTGGTACAACCCAGCCATGACCCGCTCTGCAGCAAAGGCAAGCTCTTCACAAAAAAGCACTTTTAAACAGGAGCTGTCTCACGGCCTCAGTTAAAAAAAGACTTATTTTTTAGGTTGTTACATAGATATCTTGTGTGCTGTGATTTGTAGAAAGACTGAAGGCATGAAATATAACTTGTTGGGGATTATTTTGTGTTTAGGGTTTTCAGTAGCTTGGGGTTACTTCTAGGTTTTCAGGGTTTTTTGTTTGTTTTTTTTCAATTTGTAGTTTCCATATACTTGGAAATTTCATCAGCTTTCTTTTCAAACACAAAACGGTTTGATATGATATTTTTATTTTATGATCCAAACATTTTTGGTTTTTTGTGTGTGTTTTGATAAGGTTTTGAAAAAAGTATATTCTTAAAGTAGGGGTCACAAAACTTTGTGAAAAATTTTTGCTTTAAAGCTTATTTCAATTTGAATGTCAATATGTGTGTTTGTATTTCTAGTCTGTCTAAGAGAGAAGGGGGAGCTCAAATGGCAGAATCAGTTTGGTAAGTTCAGTTCTAATACAGGGTCTTCCGTCTGCTTTGCTAAACCAAACCTCCCATTGATAAATTCTATGTACTTCTTTTGTCTCTGATAAATACAGAAGTAACAGTAATTCCTGTGAAGAATTGTTGTATTACCTAGAATGAGGTGTTTAGTTTTGTATTTACATAAGTAAATTCTGCAAAACTACCATTTACATGTAAACCACACAACAGAAAAACTGTTATCTTCTCCTTTTCCTGAAAAAAAAATAAATATATATGTCTTACTGTTGTCCAAGTGGTTGGCCTTGATAATTTTTTCTGAGTAGTCAGATATACTTGAGCATTCAATCTAGGAAAAAAAGAAAAAAAGAAAAGCAAGATAAAGAGCAATTTATCTGTTAGAGAAATCAGCTATGTGAATGAAAACAATATCTACCAAAGGCATCAAAGACTCTACAGAGCATGTAACCATTGACAAAGAGTAAACCAAACCTGTGGGGAGTATCATAACTAATGATATTTTAATATTTAAATAGCAGTCTGTGTCTGAGTTAAACTGGTTTCTGTAGAAAAGATAGCTTTTAAAATTGTTGAAATGTGAAAAAAGAGGTTCTACCTACAAAATGTACATAATTTATTAATTATCTTTTTTATTACTGCTACTTTAGAATATTGCCTCCTCCCCCACAAAAATGAATGAATTAGGATGATGCTAAATTTCCACATGTATTATAACACAAAATACATTCAAACTTTGTGAATAATACTAATATCCAAATATGCCAATACTGGTCTATGACAAGAAGCAATTGTTTTCTATGTGAAAAATCTGTACTCTTTAGCAAAGCTGCTATTCCAAAAGAATGCAGGCATTTAACACATAAGAAATGACTGGAATTTTCTATTTACGAGAACATCCAGATCTTCATGACTTTTTTCTCTGACCAGTTCTGTGCTTTTCTAGGAAAATAATTACAGAATACCTCCTAGTTTTAGATTTGCCCTTAAAATTGGTAAAATCTGTGTACTAGTATAAAAGCATGTTTGCAATGACCTTTAATATCTTTTAGAGAAAAAAACTACATTCCATGAATCTCTCTGGGTTTTGTGCCCCTTGAAAATCATGAAGGCCAAAGTTGCTTATAGTCACTGAATCGATTCCTAATTTACCTCTTCCAAAGTCAGCATTGAGCGGACGATACTACTTTGCATAATCCTTGTCTCTCTAATTCCCCTATGGGAATGTCAAATAGAACTATATTATCTCTAATGAAGTGGTTTATATATCCAGCGAATCCCACTTAATCTCTAAAAGCTAAATTGTGCCTGACCTCCGTGACAGCACTCACAGATGGCAGGACAGTGAATGCAAGGACACACAAATCCTTTATTGTTTTTATATTGTGCATGAAACAGACATAACAGCAATCATAATATCAATCCCAGTCCCCATGGGAACACATTGATTCCGCTCAGCTTGCCTGTGCATGCAAACCGTTCCTAAAATGTCTGGCACAACAGCCTAAGCATAAACCAAAACTGGCCCATGGAAAGGAACACCTGAGTGCCAGTCCAGAGAGTTTAAGGAAGAAAACCTTTGAGGTGAGGGCTGTCATTTTGCTCCATCCAGGTTCTTCCCTTACTGTGAACTGTATAGACTGTATGCCCTGTCTATAGTTGCTGCCATCATACTAATTTTCCCTGTCTTTATTCACATTTGTCTGGTATTTTCAATTCCATTGCCCATTTTGGATGGTTTTTAAATAAAGAAGGCGTATGTAGGTGTTGGCAGTTACTTTCCAAACTTTCTAAAGAACAAGGTGCAAAGGAATAAAAAGTTGTCTTTTATGGATGGCAACAGGTTTCCAAAAATCTGCTTCAGATGCAAAGAAGCAAAAGAATAAAAAAACCCAACACTTAAATGATTCATAAAGGAATTAATATTTCAGAAAATATACTTGCTTAAGGGTGACTAAAGTTATTAATCTGCATTTTGACTTGGACTACATACTGTAGTTGAATTTTATTTTAAAAAGCGAGTAATTTCAGAAAAAAGACAACAAAATTCTGTAGGTGAAGAAATTGAGAAAAAAATGGTGTTGTCGGGGTTTATTCTTAGTTTTCTTTCAAGTCAGCGACCTGCTCAAATCTGTCCTATTTTGCAAAGCATTTGGATTTTGTGAAAAGTGCATGTTCCAATCCAAACTCAGTCTGCACCTGAGTTTATAATCACAGAATCATAGGATTGTTTGGGCTTGAAGAGATCTTCAAAGGATTGGCCTGATTTAAGTGAAGGATCCTGTTCTTGGCCATGCTGAAAATCATGGGGTTCACAGAGGCCCATTCCTCAAGCCTGGCAAGATTCCTCTGTGTGGGGTATATTCCCTTAAGTATATCAGCAGTTTTGTATCATCTGCAAACTCGCCGAGGGTGAACTCAGTCCCACTATCTATTGTCCTTAATGAATATATTAAATTGCAGTGGTGCCAGCATGGCCCTTGAATTGCTTCAGCTGTACCTGGTTCTGTGTGTGTATATTCACCTAGGCTTTCATTTTACTTCTCAGTCTTCAATCTTCTGCTGCAAATGTCTCCTCTTTTACTGTGGTCTCTTTCTGAAACAGTCACAAGATTCTCAGATTTCCCCTGGGCTGTGTCCTCATCACCACCTTTTTATACAAAGCAGCTGACATCTAACATCAGCCTTCATTTTCTTGGTCTGTTTAACTCCTTCTTCCCTGTACTGTGTTGTTTGTCTGAAAACACCACGGAACTCAGAGAGCTCTACCGCAGTGACTGTCCTGAATATTGTATGACTAGATGCAGCAGATGAACCAAGGCTTTGAGGGATGTTTTACGTATTTTTGTATCCCTCACTGGCCCCTCCTAAGCACTGACAGCTATGTGCTAGTTCTATCTCTCCACATTTCTTACAAAAGGTTGCCCATTAGATGAACATCACTGCATGGCACATTGGCACCCTCCCACAAGGGTTAGGGCTCAGAACAGGTGAAGAAAGGAGAGAAAATGAGGGGGATGGCTCTGTTCAGGTTGTAGAAGAGATCCCCCCAGTCCAATAGCAATCTAAAAATATCGCAAAAGGGCTTGCAAAGAAAGTAAAGTCAAACTGTTTTCTGAAATGCACAGGGACAAGACAAAAGTCAGTAATCATGAGATGTGGCAAGGGAAATTCCTGCTGATTGTAGGTCTGGAATCATTGCTGAGAGAGTATTCAGAGTCTCTATACTTGGAGATTTTCCAAATTGGACTGAACATGTCCTTGGCCAACTTGATACTTTAGCTATAACTTAATGATTCTATGATTTACATCTCTTGAAGACCCAGAGATAATTCTAGCAGTTGGCTTAGGTAGTGGCAAGGAATAAGTTCTGACAGTAAGTAAGAAGGCCTAAGAAGAACCAGACAGAGTAGTGGATGAATTTGAACCCAAAGAGGGAAAAGCGTGAGTAAGAGGAGAGTGATTTCTGTGGTTGAAAAACCAACACTGCATTTGTCAACAGTTCCCACATCATGCTATTTGAAAAATCACATTTAATTGTAGAGAAGAAATTGAACATTGCAGCTCTATGTATTAACTCATGGCAAATGTTTGCTTTTTAAATGGAACACTCACAGTTTCCAATGGCAAATATGACCATAAATTCTCAATTGATAAACTCTCAATAAGATTGCCACTGCTAGCTAGATATCTGAAATAGCTCCTTGTCCAACACAAAGCCACTCTGCAGCTTGCTGTGTACAGGGTTCAGTGAGACAGCTCATCTGACAAGAAGGTTGAAATTCTTTGGCTGTAGCCAAAGAGTTTCACACCTAAGGAAGTTCCTCTGAGAGCTAAGTTCCATGGATAGCACACCCACCAGCTTCAGTGATGAACAGTCCATGGGTGAGCTGGCACTGCTGTGCCACTGAGCTTTAGAAAGGCCTGAGGTAAAGTCTGAAGTCTAAAGAAATCCAAAGGGGGAAAAAACCACCAAAAACCCAAACACAAAAAACCATCACAACAACAAACGTGGGAAAGTATTTACTTTTCTTTTACTTGGTGAATTTCCTGCCAGTGAGCTGGCTCACTGTAGAACCAGATAAGCACCAGTGCCAGCACAAGGGAGGGAGGAAGACCATATGGCCAGGGATCTGAGAGATAGGAAGGTGGGAGCACAGCATCATCATTTTGTATATGCTTATACTTCTAGAGCACTGCAATATCTTTGCATGAGACCTGCATTTCTGCATCACAGAAAGCTGAGGTTTTGTCCTCCCTGAGGCTTTGAGGTAATAAATCATATTAATAAGTAATACTTGGTTTACAAGAAAATACATTCTAGCTGCCAGTCTTGGGTTTCAACTCCACAGCTTTTGCCAGTACCTCTTGATTTCAGCTATCTGTTATTTCATGCTCTAGTCTGATATTCAAATGAGATACTCAGAAGTAACACTGGATTTTGAAAATATAAGCCTGAGAATTGAAATGGCATCTCATGTATCATTACCATTAATGAAGACACACAGTTTGGGTATTTAGCGACATCAGTGTCTTCAAATGTACAGATGTACCCAATTAAGTTTTAGTAAACAATTTTGTTGAAGTATACTGAGGAATGGGATCTATTTCCCCTATTCCATGTTGCTATGTGTCTTCAGGGCAAACAGAAGTCCAAAGCTAAAAGAAACTGCATTTGTCATTTTAGAGTTAGCACAAATAAGTTTGAATATACTTAGTAAGCAAATCTATGCTCTCTGTAATGACTTCTCTGCAGAGAACAGCACATTCATGCTCCTAAAGTTCAATGTATTTAAGGTAATAATTTCCTTCTGCCTCTGAAAAGTGTTATTGTTGGCACAGAAAACATGCACATGCTTTCTTGCACAATTTGCTGAGTTGTAACATGCAGGGGAAAGTGTATTAAGGAAATTTGTTTCCAAGACTACAAAGTTGCAGACTTTGAAAATTTAAAAAGCAAGATAGTTCACTTAACCCCTCTGAGTAGGAGTGAGTCTCTTTAACTTTTTTTTTTTTTTTCCAGCTAAGAAGAAATGTGAATATTACCAGATAACCAAAGATTCCACATATTTAAAAAAAAAATTATATCCCAATTTGGAAAAGGCACAGTAGTGCAAGTGAAAGAATACGACAGAACTCCACTGAAGTCACTATAAAACAAACCATAGATGAGCTTAGACAGTAGAATTTCAAACCAAGACAAGTAAGAAAAGGTAAATCAACGAAGCCAAATTCTCAGGTAAAATGCACAAACAAATCCAAATGTGAGAGAAAGTCTTCTTACCCCATATACCTTCTTGGCTCCTGCCTTTGCAGCAAACATGGAGAGGATTCCTGTGCCACTTCCAACATCGAGGACAATCTTATCTTTAAAAACATGTTTATTGTGATACATTGAGTTTCTATAGGTTAATGTGCGCACTTCATCTTTTAACATTTCCTGTGATGAAAATAAAAGTATTGTGTCACTATTTGAAATGTTTACATGCATTCCACACTGCTGCTGAATGCATTCCCTTGCTACCATTTAAGCATTATTAATACATAACATGAAGGGTTTCTCAGGTACTTTGGGGTGCACACATCAAAGCAACTCGAGAACACCAGCCACTTAGAGCTGAATTATTAAGAAGCAGCATGATGTCCCTTGTATGATTTTATTTTGCTATTAATTCACTGTTACAATCAACAACCAGAATATAATCCAACCACAGCACTGCCCTGGGAATAGACAGAAGCCACACAGAAATCCAAGCATTCCTTTCCTCCTAAATCATGTACAACCCAGAGGCTCAATGGAGGGTCCTTCTGAGGTTCCTCTTTGAACAGAAGAGAAATTGTTCCATAAGACATTATAAAAGAGCAGGTTTGACAACCTTGCCCAATGTGAGGCAGAAGTCCATAGCAGAGCTTAGAAATTCTGTATTGCAAGGTCCTCCCCCACTGCTCTTCTGTCCACTCATTTATCTGATCAGTTTCCAGAAGATTATGTATTATGTATCACCTAGACTACTATCTCACTAGTTTGAGTTGCCATTGCTAGGTGCTGATTTCTGATATACTGATAGCAGCAGTACATGCATTTAATTCCATTGATATCTTGCTTTCTCTTGTACATTTGTCAGTCAAACTGTATCAATAAAGAGGACCCAACTCAAGACTTAGGTGCCAGTTTTAAGAGAAGTGTAGAGCATTCAACACAGACTTTAGTTTTCTGAAAATTATTCAGTTATGTCTAGAAGGCTGAAGGTTTGCTTAATTTCGTAGTTTAAGCAAGAAGAATGAGTTTTTCAATTTCAGGATGAAAAGGATCCGTTCGCTGCCCAGAACACTGCCCAGTCTGAGGCAGTCATGAACTGGATTGTTACACGTATGAGCTGCTTACTTACCTGTCTTGGTAGGACACTGTGAGCTCAGTAACTGCAGCTGAATACAAGGCTACTTTTATCATAATTCATGATTTGGTATCTCACAAAGACCACTCCATCACCACTGGAAAGGTGTGAGTACATCCTCATGGAAACTGTTTTCACACTTATTAAGAACAAGAAGGTGACTGGGAGTGTTCAGCATGGATTTGGAGATGACTGAGCATTTGGTATCTTTCTATGGTGAAATAATGGGCTTTGTGGATGAGGGAAAAGGAATGGACTTTTTTAGCTTGATCTTTTTGCAAAATTTTAAACATTTTTTTCCCACAACATCCTCATTGAAAAATGGGTGAACTATGGACTACATAAATGGTCAGTGCAATGGGCTGAGAACTGACTGAACTGCTGCTCTGAAAATGTTGCAATGAGCAGCACAAATTCCATCTGGAGGCCAATCACTGTGATATCTCCCCTGGAGTCAATAATGATGCCTTTTGGCCTGGCTTTTTTTCAGGTGAATTCCATCTCTTCCTAGCACACCTCAATGCTCAAAGAGGGTCCCATAGATATAAAAACCAAGAACTTGTCACTGACACCAGCTGCACAAGAAATTGTGGACCCATGGTAACACTTCTCCTCAAGTCTTTGTTTGAGCTGTTACAACTGAGGTAGAAATCTACCTGACACACCTTGCTGTTGATCATCATCCTAAGAGCTGCCCAGTGACACTTGATATGCTCCAGGTCTCACTTAGAGACAGCAGCAGCAGTGTCTAAGGGCTGGTCTAAGGGATGGACAAACGTCAGCAGTCGCTCCACAATGTCCCAGATCCAAATGCCTTGGCACAAGGTCTTGTCAGCAGATGGGGACCTCTGTACCCTGCAGGTGGGAGCCTTTGGCAGCTATCACTTGTTACTCGCTCCCAGTGCCTCTGCCTGGCTCAGAGCCACCTGGTTCTGGAGGTTTGTTGGACAGACCTTCCTGCTCCTCAGCTGCAATGAAACACTGACCCTATTCAGCAGCCAGACATCTGCATGTGGATCAAGAGCCTCCCTCTCATTCCCAGATGTCTCAAGTTCCCAGCCTTCACCATCAGAGGAGTCCCCACTTCCAAACCTGGTAAGTACAGACTCTGCCTCTCCTTTCAGTACAGTTGGGGTTTTAGGCTCTTGTACCTTCATGTTCTTAGAGATCATCCAGTCAGTCTCTTCCTCATGCCCCTGATGCTTCAAAGTCTGCCAGCCTCCTCTAGCAGCTCCTTTGCTTCTTGACACAGATCCTTTATCAGTGCACACCTCCTGCAGGCCAGGAGGAAACCTCCAACTTCCCAGCCTCAGCAAGAAGCTCTCTGCACTCCCTGAGACCTTCATGGCTGTATCCTTCCATCAGGAGATCCTTTTGATTTAAGGTCTCTGATGCGTCTTCAAAATTTCTCCTAGGTTTCCTTCCCACTCAATTGTTTCTCTATCTTCTTCCATTCTTGGACTGAATGTCTGAATGCTACACTGGCAAGATGTTATTGGCAGATAGAAATCTTTCATGTTTACACCCCACAAACAATTACTAGAGTAATGGAAATAGATATTGTTTGCTATGCTGTTTGTGAGGAGTGCACTGAGTCATTTCACATTTTTTGCATCCTCCTCTTAAAGATCTCATCCTCTTGCATCACAAAAATGTCAGCAGGACAAGGTAACAGTGACTTCTTTAGAACTCGTCTACAGTCAACCTTTTGATAGTAAATGGTTCATCCAAAGTATTTCAATTTTTTTTTCCAGGAGTGTAATGTTCCTATCAACGCAGCCTGTGCATTCAACTAATATGCCAGGAGTCAAGAAACTGTTTGGCTTCTCATATCAGCTGAGTAGCTGTTCTGCTGATGTCTGTGCTCAAACATGCAAGACAACAAAATCCTCAACTTAGCAATAAGGGAGTGCCTCTGGCTGTGGCTGGGCTGGTTTGCAGCCCTCATAAATGTGCTTCATTGGTGCACTTGTGAAATTCACCACTGCACAGGCAGCTACAATGAGAGTCTAAGTGGGACAGAGGGTTTGAGTGCAAGTCTCTAGAGAAATGGGTGATATCTTTGGCACTTAACCAGACTACACAATCGTGTGAGGAAAGGCAAAGGAATATAATCATGAGCAAGCGGGATACAGATAAGTAAGTGAAAAAGAAATAATAATTATTATTAATATTATATTCTTAGTTACTTAGCAATTGACAAAACAAAAATAAAGATTACCTCATGAATTCCAAAGTGAGCATAGGAATCAAAGTAATAATCTCTGGATGTCATCTCTTCTGGATTGATGAGCTTTGCCATCTTGCCTCGGCCTGGGCAGCTTGGTTGCAATGGAACATGTATAACAGATTGAACTGGCTTTGGAACAACAGTAGGCTGTGGAGGCTGGGATGGAATGGTGCAAACCTAGGAGAACAAGGAATAATGTTTAGAGCCATCATTAAAAGAAAATATTTCTCTCTCTGTCTAGCATAGTGATATTGGTAGTAGTATTGTTGTGACTATTCAGTAGATAAAAAGTCCAAAGACACCTGGTGTATCATAAGTGAAATTTAGGCTGCCTTCTGTTCCTGGATCTTTAACTTATTTGATATATTGGAAAATTTCCTTAATGGATTTTTCCTTAATGTTTCTCTATAGATACCTAAATTAGTGCAGAGTAACGGCAAATTATTGGTGTTGGCTGAAGCAGGTTACTCAAACATTGACACAAAACAGTAAAGAGCTACTTTTTCTCCATTAGTGTCCTATTCTGTCATACTGCCACAGCTTTGTGAGAGGCAGGTTACAATAAATAAATAGTTTCCCTGCAAGGAAGAACTCATAAAAAATAGATTCCAAACACAGTGTTGCCAACAGCAGCTGGATTAATATTCGATTTTTAATCATCAGGTAAGGTACCTGTCTATATTGATGAGCTAGGTCTGAGAAGGCTCACAATATCTGAAAGTCCCTGACGCTATCTGAAAGTCTCTCAGGATGTCCAGAAAGCACTGTAGGGAGCTGTATGGCATGTGTGGTCCATTAACGTAGTTTCCTGTTGTTGGGAGATACAGGAGTTATGCTTTTCCAACACACCATGCTCCTCAACACCTGATTTTTTTATTGTGTATTGCATCTCCAACACCAACATTCCAACAAACACAGAATTCTCATACCCCCGTGGTTCAGATTTGATACTTGTAGCACATATGACAGAAGATAGAATGTTTTTCAAATTTGAGGTACAACAGACTCTGGTCTTCCACAAGTGTGCATCTGCATTTTGAATCCTTAATATGAAACAAAATGCTGAAAACTGAGAAAGACAGAACAATATGCTTCACCTATGCACTAAGTCACCTGCAAACTATGGGTCAACAACTTCATATATTAAAGTCAATCCTACTTTAAATATAATATTACATCATATCATATCATATCATATCATATCATATCATATCAATCATATTTTACTTTTTTTTTTTAAGACTCAGTAGTTTCCCAGTGGGGACCAGAGTTGCCTGAGCCTCTGCTCGCTACTTTCATAAAGTTCATGCTGTCTTCTATAGCTTGGTACTGTGAGGTATCAATCCCTTGTACTGTCTCTGAATAGCATCAATTAGCCTAGTTCAGTTTGCTTCAATTAAAAAAGAAAAAAAAAAAAGAGGAAGAAGAAAAAAGGTCCCACATTTTCTATCCTTGTTCATTTGAAGATTTATATGTGTCATCTTTTGATGGTTTCTTTGGTCCATCTGTTAAAAAAGTAAATACCAGTGCTTTATGTTCCTGTAACATTTTTCATCCCCAAAGATACAGAAGTGCTTTACTTACAAGTCTTTTCTATTTCTTACATTTTTAAACTTTATTTCCTCACTCTGTCCACCTCACCTAGCTCACCTCCCACACAGAATAATTGCTCCCAATGGGTGTTTGTATTTCTGTCTGGTTTAGTTGCAGTAACATCCATCTGCAGGAATTTCTCTTAAGACATTCTTCATTGCTTGTTCACTGCAAGAAGTAACACTGATAACTCATTTCTGTCAAAGTGTTGCTCTTAATATTCAACTCTTTCAAATATAATCCTGCTACTTTTAATTACATACTTGAGATTATATCTTAACTTTTTTCTTCATTGGCATGCATCCTATGTAATTTTTGCAGTTACCTTTCTCAGCAGTCCTTTCTGTATTTGTCTGCTAGATTACAAAGGCTTAAACTGTAGGTGTTTGAAATTTTGTTTTATTATAATATGAAATCTGTAAGGTCTTACACTTTTTACCCAAATCTTACCCTCTGCATCATTTTACAAGCAAAATACATAAATTGATATAAATTACAAAATAAAACAGTCACTGAATTCTGTTTCTGTCTTAGGTAAGAATGTCTCCAGACACATGACAGTACATCACAAGCAATTGCCAAAAGATATGTAATCAACAGATGCTATATCAGTTTTTGTAAATGAAATCAGGGGGCTTCTAGCATTTCTGTTGCTGTCAAACTACAAATTTAAATGTGGTTTGCTGTAAAAGAAGAATTTGCTACAGGAAAAGAGGCTGGTCTTGAAGACAAGTCTCCTATCTGGATCAGGTAGTATCAATTCTGCTCCTGGCTGCATGGAACGGTACAGACAGAATTATGAGAACATGGTTATTCTGACTAAAGATACAGAATGAAATCAAACCTAACAACTTAGGCTAGGAAAGTTGTCTGAATGAATTGGTTTCCTGTAAAAGAATTAACATTGCTGTTTACTAGTCTGCAACTGAATTCTCCTGTGGCCAAGGGCTGGCAAGGTAAGTTTTATTAAGCTACTGAGGCAGTATTGCACCTTTGACTTGCAGTACTTTTCAGATTTATCAAAACTACCTAAAGACTTACTGCTCTCAACTGTGCATCTGCATCTCTGCCAGGAAGAACATATCCCACCCATCAGAAGAAGTAGAAGCCTATTAGTTCTGCTTCTCAGCTGCCTCAGTTTGTAGCCAAGCAGCCTGTGGTGAAATGTGTTGATGGTGGTTGTGTGGCAACACTGGGCTCTGAATGCCAATAGGTCATGCACTGCCCATCCTGTGCTGTGAGTACCACAGCCTCATGCAGCAGGGGCAGCAGAAAACTGGATAGTGGTGGTGATTTCTCAGCCAGCAGCACTCTGTCACAGCTGCTTCATTTCTATTTTAGGCATACTAATACAACGCACACCTTCCAGATTCAAATAGTGTGAATTTTGCAGCATCTGTAATACCTCTCTCTGAAATTTCTGTGCGTAGTACAAAATTCTGTAATTCCAAAATAACATCACAAGTATAAAAATAGTTTTGTGAGTGGGGCTCCGGAAATCCCTCTGTCAATAACTTGCCATAGACTATGAACAATTTCACTTGAGAGCAACTTATGTCCTATGACAAAAGTATCTGGGGATAAACATTAACACAGTAGACAACAACAGAATAAAGAATTGCAATGAAAGCTATTATTTGTATCAGAAACAATAAAGTCTCAGAGATTGTACACCAGAGATTGTACACCAGAAACAACTATGCATTTAGGATTATGGTGTAATTGCTTAAGGAGAAAATATGGACAAAAGGAAAAGACAACTTCCTGTATTCTTTCCAGAACTGAAAAGAGCCCTTGATGTGATTTGCAAGTTTAGCATACATATATATAGCCTACATGAAGAACAGCTCATCTTTTGAATAACACCTGAAAAGGCAAAGCATCTGGTCTGGGGGCAAACCTCACATCAATGTAAAGAATCTAAAAAACTCTCTCTGCAGAACCCATGTATGGATTCTGGCCAGCTGCACACAATTCCAGGACACTGGCTTGCTGCTAATGCAGATGAAGTGTGAAAGAATGGAAGCAGCTGCTTCAGAATTCATTCTTCATGGTGCTAAACATGCAACCCTCTATTTCTCCATCTCCCATTTGATACTGATGGTGGAGGTGGGGGATCTGAAGGGTCTCAATGACACCTCTGTGTGACTTAAAGATATATAGAATTGTTCCTGTGCATCAATGAATACTGTTGAAGTTCTTTGAAAACTGGACCTAATCCAACATGGAGCGAAAAGGCTGTCTGGGTGTATAACTCCCAAAACACAAAAGAGAACTGAGTATTCAAAAATCATGAGCTATTTTCAAAAATGTGAGCCTTTTAGATATATCCATCTGTCTACAGAGAGACAAGATGGGGAAATAAGCACAATTCATTTTTAGGAGGTTTGTGACAAAAGCTGTGGTGTATAGAATAAAAATAAACTTGAATTTCAATTCTCCTTACTTGATATTACTATGGAGACACCGGGCTTGAGGTTAAAATTCCCATCCTTGCAAAACTGTTATTCAAGCTGCAGTGTTTTATTCTTAACAAATTCTTAGTTATTTATGGCATTTTTATGACATTGAAGTGGTTAACTGTACCTTCTGCTGGGAAGTGCTTAACTTTTCCTTAAGAAGCTAATTAAGAATGGAATTACAGTTTTAAATTATTCAATGTCAGAACTACTAGAATAGAATGTGCTTAACACAATTTTCATTGGTCTGAACTTAATAATCAAGACTTCTAGAGTGCAACAGATTATCAACTGAAATGCAATCACCATAGCGATTCCAACAATACAGCTTCTTCCTGCTGCAGATATAAAAGCACAGCCAAATATAAGAGGTATTTGCTATCCTCCTGCCAAAATTTAGGGTTCAACAAAAACTTCTTGGCAGTCATCACACAGGTTAAAACCTCCTTTGACTCCTTTATCTTGTATTGTTTTGAAGTCCTTGTCCAACTCTAATCTTAAGTGATCTTTGGATAGTGCAAACAATTCAATCCAATATCAGAGAAGTTTAAAACTGATTTTCTGAGGAAATGAAGCTCTTAGAGTATCTTACCTATGCCTCCCATTAATAACTTTTAAGCTTGTCCAAGTCAGTCTGATTTGACAGAAGTGTGGAAATATCAAATACAAACCCAGAAATTAGGTAGAAGGTTAAGTGATTTGATGATCTACTAAAATTGAAGCAGGTATATTTCAGTTGTTGTGCTTTCTACCTGCTCTGGGTTTATTGAGCTACCTGCCAGTTATTACATATGCAATAGGCAGCCTCCAGATGACCAGTAATGGTGGTGTACAAAGAAGACCAGGAATTGTTCAGAACTAAATTAAGAGCTGGGGACGTAAAGAGCATATACTTGAAGAAAAGAGGGCTTTGTTAGCTCCTCTACATGTGGGGAAACCTTTCCATGCTACGGATGAGAAGTTCACAAGGAATACAAAATGTCAGGAAATCAAGGAGTTCCAACACGCAACCGCAGGCAAATGTAGCTGTTTGTGAACACATATATGTAATATATATATTCCTGTCTGAGGTACACACTTTCTGGAACTAGGACCTTTGAAGATCAGTAAAGAACATTTACTTAGTGGAAGCCTTATGTTGTCTAAATATCAGTATGAAATTGCCAATTCTTCAGCAGCTATAAATCTACTTTCTGCTTGATGAATATCAGGCTCAGTCTGTTTTAAGTTGCACATAACTATGAGTCCAATGCAAATGAAAATAAATCTAAACTCTAAAACTGAATCTAGTCAGACAGACTCTGTAAGAAAACTGAGAGAGAGCACTGATTCTTAAAATTGCTTGCTTTCAGGCTACCCCTTGTTCAGCCACTTCAAAGTGAGGCCCTGCTCTGAACTTTCTATATGGGTTGTTTGAAATGCCAGATCAACGTGTCATAGACAAATCTGTCCATTTGTTATCAGCAGGAAAGTCACTGTTCTCTATACAGACAAGCATAGCTTAGAGTGTATTACAACTGTGACATCATATCCCTAAGTAATGGTGATAGGAAAAATATTGTGAAAACACTGACTCTTTAGAATAAAGCCTCAGTCCAGAACAACTGAAACTGATCAGTTATACAAGGAACTAGATTATACCTTAGATCTCCAAATACTCAAAAAGTCAATGGAAAATCCGGTCATCAGTATCATAAAGGTGTGGTCAGCATACTTAGGCTGCAACAGAAATAACCCCAAGTAGCAAAAAGGAATGTAAAGATCACAATATTTGCAAAGTTTTTACTTATTGTGCAGAAGCTAAAAAAAAATTTAGATATGTAAATGCAACATAAGTGCCTTGATACCTTTGTGGATCTGACCCAAGGTACCCCATATTGTCAAGATTTTTAAGGGGGAATGTCTGTTGGGTAAAAGCCAGGATTTTCTTAGTGACAGGTCAAAAAAAACCCAATCCAATTTCTAGTTTCCAGTATTCCTGGGTATGCAGGAATAATTCTTCTCCCTAAGAGAGGTTAAGCACTGAAACAAATGCTTACAGGATGCGTGGGGTCTCAGCTGTGTAGATTGCAAAACTCAGCCGGAGAATATCCCTTACCAGCCTTTAAAGCTATCTTTTATCTGAGCAGGGTGCCGCTCACATAAAAGGTCCTTTCCACACATATTATTCTATGATATTAAGACATTATGAAGTTATATTTGCACTGTGCAGGAGATACAGGTGGCAAGTTTTATAAACCTGAGCCTAGTGGAAATTATGAGGCGGATTATAAATTCTGGTGATACATATGTACACACAATAAGAACAGAACCTGCTATCATGAGATGAAAGAATACACGCTAAAAGAAGATGAGGACATCACTCAGGGATGAAAACCTTCTAAAGCTACATGGAACATAAGAGAGATTACAGGAAATGAGCTGACAAAATTTAAGGACATGAATGATATCAAATATTTGTATTATTTATAAATGTGTGAGCAGTGCATATAATTAAAATGCTCTTCATCCAATCTGCTCTCATGACTGCTTACTGCATGGTGCCATTGGGAAAAAAAATATCGACAAGTTACGGATGTTGACATTCAATTGAACTCGTGTTACTTTTCATAAAGATGGAGATTTTGCAAGGCATGTAGAGTAGAATGTCCCATGCAGGGCATGAAAAGTCCTAGTTCAGCACAGAAAAAAAAAACAAAATATGAGAGAAATGCACTAGTATTAACTGAAATTTATTCTTTGAGAAGCACCTTGTGGAAGGATAGCAAAGCATTATTTTAAAATTGCTGAGAGGCACCTTTCTTTAGAAGGTTGCATTTTGATTATCTTTGGCATTTGGTAGATCTAATGCCTATTTTAGGTTTAATATCACAGCAACACTTCCTTGGTTTGCAAAATGCCTGCTACAAGCAACAGCTGGAGAAATGCCTTGTGTTTTCACCTGTACTCTGTGGTGTTGAGCAGATGGTCTGTCAGTAGACTCTGCTGCCCATCTGTTTGTTTGGAGCCCCTTGAGCCTCATTAGGAGTGAGGTAAGTTGCACAGTGAGGAGGTTCTCAAGCGCTGGCTGAAGTCTCAAATCTGCTTCTATCACAGCCAGGGTTTCAAGCTTCAGTTCAGTAGGGGATTGTGTTTTAGAAGCATTGTCCTTTGGTGGATAAGACCAAAAGTGAACTACAGTTGGCAGATGGCTAAATTAATTATTCTTTTCATAGGGTAGAGACTAATCTAACTGCTATCAATAATCTGGAAATGGATCTCCATGTATAACCATGCTGTTGCCTCCACATATGCAGCATATGGATTTGTTGTAGTTTAATGGTCTCTGCCATGTAAGTCAAGAATCTGAAACTAAAGATTTAAATAAAGGAGAACTACAGATAAATAAAGAAAGCTGTGATGATCTGTGGCTAGATGTCCTGCGGTTTTATTTCCATTTCTCACTGCAATCAAGAATAGAAGAGGTGGATATATTCAAGCATACTGGTTACTTTGACGCAAGATTGATAACTGTAAGTAAATCTGGCAGGCTGAGAAATACAGGCTAGGCTACCAGGGCCAGGTGTTTCTGAGAGACATTCCAGACTTCTCAGCTTTTTCCTGAATCTGTACCATATATCAGGGATCCTAGGAAAAGCAGGCTTTCTAATGGAGCTCTTCTGAATATAGTGCCTTGCTAAGATGTTTGAACTTTTTGGTTGGTTTATGCTACAGCAGCCTTTCTCCTGTTACAGAGTCCAGTACGAAATGTTTACTCTGGTGTGTGAACCACAGAGAAGTCCACCAGCAGTTTCACAAAGCCAGTGTCTCTTGCAGGATGAAGCCTCTATGCTTACACAGATTTACAGCTATGTCTGACATGGTAACACTACAAGTCCCTGATTTCTGTGGGAGCATCCTGACCCTTTTCAAGGATTCATGAAAGGCAAATAAAACCAAAAGAAGAAAAAAAATCCTTCCTGTCATTTTAAATTTCTCCTTTTCTGACTAAAGAAGATGAGAACTTAATTTAATTTAATTTCATTTTTTATTCACTTAGTAGAAGCTAACTTGGTAATGAAAAACAGAAAGGGGCCTTAATGTGTGGTCCCCCACCTATCAATGCTGACTTCTCATGTCATTACAGGAATTTAAAATTTCGGTCACAACTGTGACAGTTATGTTTGTCATAGACGACCATATGTTACATAATTGGTATCAATTCTATCAAAATTTGAAGAGCACCGAACGCCTAAAATAGCCAGTAAAGGCTAGGGAGCACTTTAACTGATGGATCACCATGGAATACTTTTCCTCTCCCATTCAATTATCCAGAAAAAACAAGCAGCAGGCATAAACTATGTTGTATTTTCTCCTGCAACAGATTTTTCTTCTGAGATGTCTGGGTTCTGAGAGTTTTGACAGATCTCTTGCCTTTAAAGTACTACACACAAAACTATCTAGAACAAAAGAAACCAAGATGCACAGATATAAGAAGGAGAAATAACCTGTTGTTCTGACAGAGCTATTAGATGCTTATTTTTTGTGGCTGTTCAGAAGGAAGGTTTGAGATATGACTACTGCCTGTGTATTGTTGAAACTAGAAAGAGGAAAAGCTCATAACAGTATTTTCTATTTGAATTAGGCTACAGCCTCTGGGAAATAAAGAGCTTTTCCAAGTTTAATGTCATTTTATTTCTGATTTGTCTTTCAGGGAGTTACACAAGGGAAAGAAATATCTCTATATTAATAAAATACATCAGGTCTTCCAAATGATTTTAAAATATCAGTCCCAAATGAGAAGAATCTAAAAAGAAACCATATCAGTTTCATTCCTGGGCATTCATTGCAGAATCACCTCTGTATTTGGTAGTGATAATTGTTAATGCTATATGCTTACTAATTGCACTGATGCTGATATTTAATGTCCCACTTGGCCTGGCTGGGCAAGCACTTCTATGCCATCAACAAGTAGCACACAGCTATGGTATTCTGCAATACAAGTAGCCAAACTGCACCAGTCTTGCCTCATTTGTTTTGGCCAGGATGGAAACACACTTAGTTTTAGGTGTGGCTGAGGGGAGTCGCCATGGCCCATGAATGCAGCACCGGTTCTAGAGCAGCTTGGTACTTGAGGGAGTAGCTGGAACAAGGGTAAGGGGCTCTTTTTGTGTGCACATGAACAAAGTTCAAGGTTGCTGGTGAGTCATGTTCCCTGCTGCTTGAGTAGATTTGGCACTATGCAATCATACAGAATGAAGAAATCATTCCATGCCATGTTTCCCTGGGAGTAGCTCAAAGCCTATATGGTTATTTAGCAAGTCACGACTCAGCTCCTTTTCCTCCTGTAATGTGGGGCTCAGTATATAAGGAGCCAATTTTCTAGGGCTGCCTTTTCATTAACTTGGACTAGCTGGAAGAAGATCTAGGTTACTGATTTCTGTGTCCTTCCTCTTGCATGCAACAGAGAGGACTCATCAGTGTAGTGGGAATACTTTTTTACAGTATAACTCAAAGTCAGTATACAGTATATAGTGGGTATACAGTATATTTTTACAGTATAACTCTAAATTAAAAACTGTATTATTAAAAGGCTGGCCTTGCATTTCTCTGTGGAGTCCAACATTCAGTGTGCACAGCTCTATAGAAGTCTCCACAACGGGTGCTGGGTCATCCAGGTAAGCTGATGTAATTCTCCATGAATTCTGAATTACAAACAATTTATCATCATGGCAATGAAACCATGAATGGTGCATAAGGATCTATAGTCAGAACATTAGGGGCCTGTTAACAGATGGTAATTAGTTCTATTTTAAGGATGGCTAGGCAAGTCAGCTCTTTTTGTGACAGGAAAAAAAAATAAGGACAAGGTCATCTTCTGAGGCATGAAACCCCAGCAGCTGTTTTCACTTTATGATTAGCTATAACCCAGGGAAGACATGCTCCTGTTATCTGGAAGCAGTACACAGAAATGTAAATGTGACTGAAGGTTTTTATTGATTTTCGAGTGAAGAGAGATATTCATGTGCCAGATTACTTTAAAACGCCTCGCATCACAAGGCACAGCTTGTTGTAGAAATAGCAACAGAAGTTATAGAAGCCTGCACTGAAAATATCAAAGTTGAATGCAGTGAAGAGGAAGAGTTTGTTGCAGATCATTGCATAAAGAGTTATGAAGATACAAAGCCAGAGAAGGGTGAGCTTTCCATTGTGATTTTCTTATTGGTTTTTACTATCATTGTGGTTGCATAAGTGCCTGCCTTGCTGAACAGGCAAGACAGTGGAAATTAATAGAAAGGGAACAAAAAGGACTCGGTACTTTCAAGCTACTTTGCATCACCCTGGCAAGTGCAAGAAAATCTTATTGAGGAGAGGTTGGGAGAGTTAGAGCCTCCATTATCAATGCTCACAGCAGCTTTCTTGTAGGAAAAGTAGCTGTATCACTGACTGGCCTCTTCCCCTCCCCAGCATCATCTTGACTGACTCTCTAGTGACAAAAAACAAGAACCAGAAAGTGCTAATGAACTATAAAACCAGTTATTTTTAGGCCTTTTCTCAGTATCAGGCAGAAAGCTGAACTTCACATGAAAAAGTAGAGCTCCACTATTTTTAGAGGCTAATTATTAACAAAAATAACTAGAGTATTCTATCTGTACAAATTATTTTCTTAAATTAGCAGAATATTTAATGGAAGCCCTTCTCTGCTTAGCAAATTTCTAAGGCCCTGATCTCTGAAAGTCACTTTGCAGCTGATATACCAATCTTCCCCTCTCACTGATTTTCAGCTGTTTCACAACAGCTCTATAAGAAGTTCTTCAGGAAGACATTATATTCTGTAGGCTTTGTTGAGCCTTAGTACTTAGGAGGAGGAAAAATATCCAGTTGACCACCTACTCCATGTCCTAATCAAGCTTATGATCTATACTCTACCTAGTTTCAGATGTACTTCAGCTCTAGTAGAGGTTTCTGTCGAAGAAGTTTATTATGCTTATTATTTCTTACCCTCTGCAGGATAAGTAAGGACAGAAAGAAGAACAAGAAAGAGAAATGGCAGTTCCTGAGCTGAAGTGACAGAAAAAATCAGCACAGTGACTTACAGTTCAGTGCTGCTGCAGAGCTACCAGCAAATGGGCACCGACATTGAAGTCCCACATTTGGCACTTCCATTCATCAAAAACTGGCAAAAAATAACATTTCCTTGCACAGAGCAATGACACCCTGACACCTCTTTTGGAGCTGTATTTCACTGGATCTTATTATTTTATAGCACAGAATTTCTCTTCATCACCCAGCAGTTTTTTGTCCTCTGTGTTGGTTCTTAAGTCCATCTCGCTTGTGTGATCTTGAAGAAATCAGCCATTTCTTAGTGTGGGTTAACAGAATTTTGCATCTTTTTGTGACTCCTAGAGGTGGAATGTGGCTATCTGAATCATCACTTGTGATGGAAGATGGCTCACTGAAGACGGGCAAGGATGAAGTGCCTAGGAAACTCAGGGAATACTGGAGCTTCCCACAGTTGTTGGAAAAAAGCTGATTTTAAGTGAATCAACTTATGGTTTAAATTTTTCTCCCTGAGTTCATTAAAAGAACATGAACACCTCCCTGAGTTAGCCAGACTTGCAAAGGAGACTGCTTATATGACCCATATATAAAATATATTTTTATAAAGTATAAAAGTTGAAAAACTAACAGAATAATTTCAGTGAGAACAATGGGGGTGAGTTGCCTTCAACTCACATTATCCTCTTCAGTAACCGGGGACACCTAATGTTATGACCATGGACATATTACAAAAACACATTTGTACTATGATTTAACTGCAGTTGCAGTTCTTGTACTTTTCCAAGCTAAACTTTTTTTTAATATTCCATTTTCAGTGTATTTTGTACCCCTCTGCTAAATCAGAAATTCTATCTAATGTCAACTGTCTTCAAAAGAGACATTAATAAGACATTTGATATTTAACGTTACATCTTCCATGCAGGAATTTCTAGAAGAAACTGATGAAAAGCATATTGTATTCTGATGCCTCTTAGCAATTACTATTTTTATTTGTAGTTGTTAGACTACAACTCTTATGACAACATACAAAACTTTATTTTTTAAAATCAGATGTAAAGGGTCCAACTGTAGTTAAATTACTGGGAAGAAAACTGGCAGAAAGCCATTTCAGCTTGTGCTCAAGATTGCCAGCTGGTAAAACTAAGTAACTTTTTGGCCTTACAAACCTGGCTAAGTCTATGAAAGGAGGACAATTCTGACTCTGGTCTCTCTCGGGCACTTCAAGTTTGAGAAGAGAGTTCCCCTTGAGATTTACAATGAAGAGTGCATCTTCTCCCTCCAGGAGTATGAATTTTATAGTGACTAGTTTCAGATTAGTTAAAATATTATGAACAACCTACCCTGAACCACCTCCATTGCTATTGACCAACGGGCTGTCTGTCTCCATCCTGGCTTTTGCTGCTATAATTTGCCTTCCCTTTCTTGTTGCTGCCATTTTCATAAGGGATTGGCAGCACTTTCCCTTTGTGCCTCAGCACTTCTCTTGATGCTGATTCATAAGGCAGCATATGTTATTTTGAGATGAGAGTGGGTAAGACAGAATGGAAATCCTTGCCTGACTTGTGGACACAAAGCACAATGCTTTGTCCACAAAACACAACCTGTGGCTGTCCTGATAGTTGTCAGTGCCTCTTTTGCAACAAGCAAATGCTTATTGCATGGCACGGTGTCAGCTGGACCTGAGTCCTTCCTGCACATCTCAGGCATGCCAGGACAGTCTGCATCCTGCTCCCCCATTCCTGTGGTGGCCACACTTTCTCTCATGCTTTTCTGTTGACATCCTTCCTCGGTTCTGATTGTTTCTTGTCATGTGAAAAGATCTGGCTCTGCCAAGAGCATCCACAGGAGCAGCTGGATAACGAGACGTCCTTGTGCATGCATGAGTAGTTCATCCTTCCTTTTACTCAGGCAGTAATAGAGAAGCAATACAAATGATTGGTGTAGAATCATTACAGACTGAAGAAGTGGCTCCACTTAAGAAAGCTGTAGAGCAAAAAGGAAATTACTAGCAACAACAAGAGCAGAAAATGTAACTGACAGTAGCAAGATCTGTATAACTGGGCTTCTGTTCAAATGAGTCTTCTGTTGATGTTGTGTAAATTGCTTGATCAGTGTGAAGGCTGAAGTTTTCTGATTAAATGCTTTTGACCCATGCATTTCACTGATTCATGTGACTTTTCCTAACCTGAAAAGCTCAGAGAGTGGATCTCAGCCTTAGAAAGGTTTTTACTATTCACAGTTGTGAAGAAACCTTGAAAAGACTGAGTAAAAGTTTCTGGGTACAGAAAGGCCTATAAAAGAAACACATTGACGCAGATTCAGTGTCTTTTTTTAGCCAGTCTTATCACCTTTCCACATATAAGGTTAGCATTATTGTTCTTTAGCCACAGTATGGCACAGCATGATGTACAGCAACGCAAAATTCTTTGTTGCACCAACACTATCTGTGTTCTGATGGCAGAACAGACCTTCAGATTTTCTTGCCTTTTGATGTGCTGTTGTACTGCCCTAAAAATCCCCAAAATTAAGAAGAAAAAAAAAAAAAAGAAAAGAAAAAAACTGCAAACTGTTTAAGATAACTTAAGATAGGACTGGAAATTTCACTTTCTGGTTATTTGAACATTAACATGATCTCAGAAACTGGAAAAAAAGAACAGAGAAATAACAGAAGCAAAAATAGTGTTTCAATTCAAGGTGATTCAAGGTTTTATTGACATGGAGTGCTTTTTTTTCTTTTTGGAACATATCAAGCTTTATGGGATCCTGTTTCTTTAAATATTTCTGTTTATGGAATGATTGGCAGTTGAGTGGGATAGAGGAGGAGAAGAAGCATCAGCTCTCACTTCTGAACTGGCTGCACATTCAGAATTAATGGGTAGGGAGAGCTTTCTGGCAAGGAGAAGCTTTTGAAAGCGTGAAAAAAAAATAGGATTTTTCATAGACATATAAATCAGGGGAGTATGCTCTCAGCACTGTCATACAAATCAAAACCCACTGTGTTTGGTCTGTTAATATAACCAAAGTTTGGCCACCAAACCACCGTAGGATCTGTCTAGGATCAATGGAAAGAAAAAGATTTCTTTAAAGTATGGTTTGAGATGGGCAGAGCTGCCATAGAGGTGTTTGTCTCTGTTGCTTACACAGGACAAGCAGGCCAGCAGCTCAGATACCTTATTAAAGCATTTGAATTTATGTGAGCAGATTCCAGATCCTAGCTGATCCATTCAAAGTAAAATAACAAAACCAGAAAATAATAGTTTTTTTGATTCAATGACAGAGAACATTAGGACTCTATCCAATTATTTGTGCATATTTCCTAAAATACCATGGAAAACAAATTACTGTCATCAAGAAGATCTCCTAAGAAATGCTTGTAAAAATGTTTGGGATGGTTTTCGTGTTTTGGTTTGGGGTTTTTTTGGTGTTTTTGTTGGTTTTGTTTGCTTGTTGGTTTTTTTTAGCCACTTAATCCCTGGAGGTAAAATCATGCTGCACCACATAAAAAAATCAAGTTCTTATTTTTCCCCTTTTACTGACAACACAGTAATTTTCAGCAAAACTCTGAAGCATGTTGCCATTCAGAGGAATGCAACGTTCTGCCACCAGCAGCAAGACACACAAACTGTGTCCCTCAAACAATAATGTTTCTTTTGAAGATCTTGCCACAGAGAAAGGTCTAAATGGTTAAAAGATGAAGGAAGAAAAATAGAAACTGACAACAGCATCTCCCCTGACTTGTGAAGAAATCCCAAATAAATAACACTACCTTGTTTAACCTAGGATTTCACATCTAAAACTAGATGATTAAGTAGGATTTTGACTTTAAATTGATGTCAGAGATAGCAAAGTCATATCCAGCAGTCAAAAAACTAAAACCAATGCAAAGTGAAAAAAGCTAAATATAGAATTGTTGTCTATCACATTAAGTTAATTGACTTGACTTCCTCTGTTCTGCACAGTCTGTACAATCCAGCAACTTTAATAAATCATTGGTCGTTTTCATTTTATTGAGACCTCAGTTCATCAGGTGTAAAAAACACCATAGTGAATAGAAATGTGAACATGCTCGGCCTTTCAAAGGATTGAATATTTGAAAAAAATAGACTGTGTTCCTTTGTTATAGATTCCTAAATTTACCAAATTTTAAAATATCAGCATAGAAGACAAACGTGATGTATGAAACGGACATATAAAACACTTAGATTCCCAACTTTATTTATAGGTTGTGTTTGATTTTATAGAACCACAGAGCAGTTGAGGTTGGAAGGGACCTCTGGAGGTCATCTGGTCCAGCCCCTATGTTCAAGCAGTACCACCTCAGGCCAGTTGCCTATGTGTATCCAGATGGCTTTTGATTATCTCCAAGGAGAGAGACTACACAATCAACCTGGGCAATCTGTGCCAATGCTCAGTCATCCTTGCAGTAAAACAATATTTCCTGATTTTAAGATGGAACCTCAAGTGTTTCAGTTTGTGCCATTGCTTCTGATCCTGTCATGGGGCACAGGTGGCAGTGGGAGATCCTGTGGGGCAGGTAAGGGAGCCCAGGATCCAGGTGGGCATCTCTATGAGCTATGGGGTTGTGTAGGTGTTACAGAATTTAAGAAAACAAGACCAGCTATATTTAATTGCTGAATCAAAGGTGTGAATGCTTGGAAGTGATCTAAACTCAAAGAGACGAATATATTTAAATGCTCCCTTTCTGCTTTGGGAGCTTGTATTACTAACAGCTCACCAAGTTAGTTCAGCTCAGCTGGTACTATATCTAGAATGTGAGGTTGGTTTTGAACTTGAAATGGAAGGATGCATCTCCCTGTGATTTTCCACATGTAAACTGAATTTTGTCACAACACCCATATAGAGGAACATAGTGAATACAAAGGAAGTAAAGAAATAAAAACGTAGCATTTTTCCATGAAACTGCCTTTTTAAACATGGAGTTTCTCTATCAACATATAAATGCATATATATGTATATATACAAACACTTCATGTGGTATTAGACTTTAATCAGGATGTTATAATTTAACAGTGTTTGAGCCCACATAAGCATAGTTGTGTCTTCTCTGACACAGTTTTAATAAGACTAACATGGGTGTACAAAGACATGAAAGTCATGACACAAGATCGAGTTTAAATTTTATGTAAATATAAGACATTGTATGTATATGTATGCACACACATATACCTGCTAAAGAATTTTGTAAGCAAGAATATTAATGTGTCTTTCAGGAACTGCGTGGCTGAAATGACAAATGATCACAATGTTAAGGCAGTTACTGAACTATTAAATAGCATAGTCTTGCTCTCAGAATTAGGGCTATGTATCACATTTGCATTTTAGTTCTAAGATGGGGAGTAGAGTAACTTTCTTGGTTTGGAATAGTGTCAGAGAAGAAATTGTTGTGTGACTGAGTATCTTATGGCAATTCATTAATTATCAGATCCTGGAACTACACTGGATATTAATTTTTTTTTAATGGGGATGGTATTTTATAACCACGTTAAAGCAGCTAATTAAATTTAAATGTGAGATTTCAAATACCCATGTAAAGGAAAGTTATTTGTAAGTCTTCCTCCTGGTTTCAGCTGGGACAGAGTTCATTTTCGTAGTAGCTGGCACAGTGCTGTGTTTTGAATTTAGTGTGAGAACTGTGTTGTCGACATACTGATGTTTTGGTTGTTGCTGAGCGGTGCTTGCTCTAAGCAAGGACTGATGTCTCATGCCCTGTCAGTGAGCAGGTGCACAAGAAGATGGGAGGAAGCATGGCCAAGGCAGCTGACCCCAGGTGGCTGAAGGGATATTCCACTGAACATCATGCTCAGTGTATAAACTAGGGTGAGAAGGCTGGGAGCCGCTGACTGCTGCTCAGGGACGGGCTGGGCATCAGTCTGTGGTGAGAAACTATACTGTGTATCACTTGTTTGTCTCTCCCTGTCCTTTTGATTGAAGTTATTAGTAGTAATATTGATAGCACTATTGTTGTTATTACATGTTACATTCTTTCAGTTCTTAAACTCTTCTTAACTCATTAGTTTTGCTTTTTTTTTTTTGCTTTTTTTTTTTTTTTTTTCCTCTCCTGATTGTCCTCCTCATCTCCCTGTGGAAGGAAAGGAGTGAAGGAGCAGCTGTGTGGTACTTAGTTGCCAACTGAGGTTAAACCATGACAGTCTGCTTATAATGGACAAAGAAATATTAATCTTTCTGCAGACTACAAAGGCTTTTGTGTGTATTTGCAAGACTAGTCCCCATTTATAGCAAGGACAACATATATGTTCTTAACCACCCTGTAAATTTAGCCTAATGAGCTGCACTTGTTCATATTTGGCCATTAAATGTTATTTGGTGTTAGTTTACCTAATGTGAGGAATTTCATTGGAAGAGACTGAGATTAATGACCCATCAATTTCAGGCTTATTTTTTCCCAGAAGGGCTGTGAATGCCATAATTGACTTCAATGTGTTTTCAGCAGTCATTTAAGAAAATGGATATGTATCTAACATGCAGAACAAAGGTAATACCTCTAGTTTCAGCAGAATTACTCTTGTTCCATGTTACACAAGGTAGATGAAGAGCGTTTTTAAATACCCTGCTGGTATGGACCTGATTCTACAATAAATAATCATGCTGAGTGCTACTGACACACATGAGTAAACCAGAGTGTTCAGCATTTCTTGCATTATTAATCAAACATCTACTGCAATGTTCAGAGGTCTTCAGTGATTGATGTTAACTACAGTGGGCTCTGAACCACACTTGTTAAAAAGGTATTTACACTGTATTTCAAAAGCAGCAATTGATAGTCATGTTGATATAAATCAGGTTTTTACAGCTTTTTGTTAGCCATCAAATAAGCTTCTGGTATCTTACACCCATTTTTTTAAACACAGTTAAGAAAGCAATACAAAAAAGTATGCTCCTAACATTTTTATACAATCTTGAAACAGAATGGTGAAAAGTATTATTGAGCAAAACCATCGGTGATTCATCCTTTTAAATACAGTTTTATATATAGCTATGAGCTGGTTTTGAATCTACATAAATCAAGAATAATTCTGCTGAAACTGATGGATTTATATGAGGGTAAACCCGTCTTGAGCTTAGAATGCCTTTGTTTTCCAGTAGGCATGGTTAGAATGCTCAGTTTTACCAGGTGAACACAGGTCTTACAAATATAAATACTTTTGCCTTCTCTTTTATACAAAGCAACAAAGACATATTTTATGAACACTGAGAAGGATTATTGGTTTTCTGTTGAGAAAGGAACAGACATAAAAAAGATAGGAAGATGGTACTGAGATTTTGCCTTCAATAAAATAGTGGTATTGAGGCTATGAGAATAGTTTCAGATTCTCATGAAAATGTCACAGTAATAGGTGCAAGCACATTCTTTGCTTAAAATTCTTTATCTAACTCTGCCTCCCATTAAGTTTATCTGATTAAAAAAATCTCTTAGAAAAGCAGGACAGAAATTGAATGTCAAATACGGGGAAAACAGAAATATAAACCCATTGGCCTAGTTTTACAGTTTTTTCAGGCTAACCTTCATTAAACAGTATATATACTGTCATGGTTCTAGTATTATTATTCATTAAAGTATGTTTGAAAAATCTAAGAAGTGTGAGATGGAGTTTGGCACTGGAGGCTTGAATTAATCTCTTGGCGCTGAGTAAGAAATTCAGAGAGGTAGCAGGACACATGCTTTGAACAGCCCTGGAAAGTGCAATCAGCTTTTGGATTTAATAAAATATAAAGATTCAGCAATTTCAATATTAATAGAAGGGTAACGCAGTTGAAACAGCAAGCTAGGAAAATGATCTTTACAGTAATATGTCAAGCTCAGCAATGACAATGTGCCTATGAGGTGAGATGAGGTGAGTTGGAGCTGAGCTGCTACTTAGAAACCTGACATGGAGACGAGTGAGGAATACTGTATGTTGTCCTAGATCTGCTTGTTGGAGTGGAGATCGAGGTGGGTTTCAGGTGTGTGCAAAGGGTAAGAGCTGGTGAAAAGTGTCCACTGGCAGAGTCTCTCTCACAGTATTGTAAATCCCTTACTTGAGAGATTACCAATTGATTAATAATTTGTGAGATTTTAATGGAGAATTTCAAGGAAGCTTCAAAATACATGCCTTGATAATTAATTTTCAAGAGGGTTTTTTTTTATGCCTTGTTCTTTCTTTTTTCATGCTTGGTGGGGGTGAATCACAGGCCTAGAACTACATACTGTCTCTTTTTATTTCATAACTGACTAATCTGTCAAAAAAGCACTGAATGTTGGGCTTATTCACCTTGACAGAGAAATTGGGATTTGCATTAGACCTTACAGGCTGTTGCAATCCCCCCTATTATTTCCTTATTGACAGGCTGTAAAAGGGTAAATTGATTCACTCCTCTGAAGGCCTCCTGCTACCTCTGCCTACAGCTCCTTGATTCCTGACATTTGCTAAACCTGACAATGGAAAAAAAGATCTGCAAGTACACAGGCACCAAAAGGGAGGCCAAGGAAAATGTGGGCCTGTGGCTAAATGGAGCAGGGACCCTGAGGACAATGGATGAGGAAAAGGTCAAGGCACTCAGTGCTTTCTTCCCCTTGGCCTTTATTGATAAGAACAGTCTTCAAGGAGTCACAGAGCGATTCTGTGACTTTTTGATAATGAATTTAAGTATGTCTACTGTTCCTATGTTTCTCTTTATTTTGACTGTATTTCCGCATCTCCTTCCTTCCTTCCTTCCTTCCTTCCTTCCTTCCTTCCTTCCTTCCTTCCTTCCTTCCTTCCTTCCTTCCTTCCTTCCTTCCTTCCTTCCTTCCTTCCTTCCTTCCTTCCTTCCTTCCTTCCTTCCTTCCTTCCTTCCTTCCTTCCTTCCTTCCTTCCTTCCTTCCTTCCTTCCTTCCTTCCTTCCTTCCTTCCTTCCTTCCTTCCTTCCTTCCTTCCTTCCTTCCTTCCTTCCTTCCTTCCTTCCTTCCTTCCTTCCTTCCTCCCTTCCTCCCTCCCTCCCTCCCTTCCTCCCTTCCTTCCTCCCTTCCTTTTTCCCCCTGCCCACCACCTGCTCACCCACTGTTCTGACAGCCTTTCATCTCTCTTGCCTTTTCTTTTCCATCTTCACGAAATAATTTCATTATAAAGTTTGACCTCCAGTAATTTTTCAAACCATTCTGCTACAAGACTAAATATAATACCATATAAATATAATACTATATAAATATCATACTGTATAAATATAATACTATATAAATATAATATTTTTTCAGAACAGGGTTTTTACTTGAGGGAACTTTACATTTGCCTGTTCTAATCCAAAGAATCTAAGAGATCAGCAAACTAACACACCACTGAAAAGGATTCAGCTGAAATTTCAGTCTGCAACATACTTTCTTGCACATTAAAATATGTTCCCTTTCTTTGCCTTCTCTGCCCAATAACTGTTTTGTATCTCAGTTTTGCTATTTTGCATCCTTGGTCTGCTTCAGGCTTGCAGAGGGTTTACTAGGTTTTACCAAAGCCAACAAAACTGAAAGGGTAATGATGGCTCCTACCTTTTTTTAAGGCTCAACAATAGGCAAGCAACTGCAGAACACCCCCTGCTCCTAGTAAATTTGGCTAATCCTAGTTATGTTTAAAACACTGTGTCTCCTAAGGAGACAACAATATCGTGGTTAACTCATCACATTTTATTTCCTCCTGAAACAGCTGTTCCAGATGTACACTTACACAAGATGTAAACTGCAGGTAAGAAGCAGTCCTACTTTTTATATTTGACCACTATTTCTAGGGAAAATATGGAACTACTGAACTCAAAATACTGAAGTAAAACATGCTGGGCTCAGTCACAAGGCATTTCTGCAAAATACACTTTACTGACACTACTTGGCCATGTGCATTAATCAGTTAGTCTTCTGCTAAGTTTCTTCATTTAGGAAAATATTCTTCCTTTCCATTCTCACAACAATTTCTTCACAGCCTTTAGTTAAAAAGAGGTAAGCAAGATACTATATAATACAATGGTCATGGGCCTGAGAAGATGCCCTGTAAGAAGAGATTGCCATGTGCTGAACTTGATTTATGAAAGAGGAGACTAAAGGACAATCTAACAGCAGCCTGCAAGTAACTGAAGGATACTTACAAAGAATATGGAAGACAACTCTTCTAAACAGCAGCAGATGAGATAATGAGGTGAAAAGGTCACAACTTGCAATTACTGAGGGTCAGATAAGACAATAAGAAAAACTCATCCTCTGAGAAGTCAGTGTAGCACTGGAAGAGGTCACCCACACAGGCACTGGAATCTCTGTGCTTGCAGATTTTCAAGACTTGGCAGAGACAACAATGGCCAACATGATGTAATGCTGGTGACTGCTCTACACTGGGCATGAGGTTGCATGAGATGGTCTACAGAAGTTTGTTCAAATCAGCACACCTGTGTTTCTGCCACACCACTGTGATCCCTATTTATACAGGACTCAGAGGTGTTACTCCTGATACATCCTAATGTAAATCATATCAGAGTGAAATAGAAAAGCACAAATCCTGCACTTCAGACAGGTTAATGTCTAATATGGGGCACAATCATGAGATATATAGTCCTCAAATAGAGGTAGTTCAGAACGAGTTACAGGAAGGGTGAATTACTTCCCTGTTTGCGACTAAGGAAAAGAATATCAGTAGCTGGTCTTTCTCCCAAGTTGGGGTCAAATTTCACAATGGATTGAAGAATAGCACAAGGACACAACTAGAAACTGAAACAGATGGCAACATCTCCACTCTTCCTATCTAAATGAGAAATTAAGGTACAAAGCAGAAGTAAGTTTGAACTGGTGGATTGCTGTTGGGAGGCCCTGTCTTGGTCACATACTATTCTGGGCTCTGAGACCAGGTCTGAGCCTTCCTGGTCCTGTTGGAAGCCACAAAACATAAGCTATCTGGCCAAAAATGGACAAGAAGAATGAGAGAACAGTGAGGTCACACGTGACTCCAAGTGTGCTTTGTGGCCACTGAGGGAACATTTCAACACTACGCCTTGGAGACCACGACATATTCCCGCTTCCCAGCCAGTAGATGTTTACTTTCATCATACTGACACAAGAGACAGAATTTCTACTTGTTCTTTTAACAAGGGGATGGGGGAGGAACCATGGCAGAACACCTCAGATAGACTTGGTACCTCAGGACAGGACAAGGAGAGCACTAGGAACTGAAATGTGTGGTCCAGACCAAACAGAATGCTGAGTGGGAAGCTTGCCAGCTGCACTACGGTGAAGAGTTTGGCACCAGGAAAAGCTGAGGAGGACATTGGTATAAAACAATGTCTTAGAAAATACCCACCTCCATGCCCCTCTTCCACAGTGTGTACCCTCTCCTCAAAACAAACAAACAAACAAACAAAAACAACAACAACAACAAAAAAAAAAAAACAAAAAAGAAAAGCTTAAGAGATTAAGTAACTATTTTTGTGAGCAATGGCTACAAAAAAATGGTAATGCCTCTTTGTAAAAAAGAATTCACTACTGTGAGGAAAGGACCCAGGCAAAGTCCTCAATACACACAGACTTCCAAATGCATGCAGGACAGGATATTTTAACTCAGGGATAATGGTATTCTCTTCACCTTCTTTATTGTTTCTCTGTCAAAAATTTTAGCTAAACAATTTGTTCTCACCTGAATATCCTTTCAAATGTTTTATTACTAAAATATTCACTTCATTTTGGAAAGAAAAACATTGAGATTTTATTTATGATCACCTAGCATTTCACACTCAAAATACAAAAGAAAATTATCTTTAATTTCTGCACTTAACAGAGTTTTCAGAAAAGCGAACTTGGCAGTGAGTGCTTCTGAAAATGAGTCTGCCTTTTTTCCAATTCTGGTCTTTAAATCTCTGAATTGTTGATGCAATGAAATGAAGATAAATAGATTTTCTATTCCAGATTTTTAAAGTGAGTTTCCATTTTTATAATTATGTAGATGATGGAAAAGACAGAATTTTATATGCCTTTTAAAATTATTATTATTTTTTTTCATTTTTCAGAACTGGGACTTAACAAACCTAGCTAATAAGAAATATGTAAAGCTATACTGCTTGACCTTACTGTACCTCTTAAATAACAGAATCACAGAATCAATCACATAATCATAGAGTCATAGCATCGTAGAATAAGTTGAATTGGAAGGGACCCATCAGGATCACCGACTCCAGCTCCTGGGCCTGCACAGGACCATCCCCAAAAATCACACTCTGCACCTGAGAGTGTTGTTCAAACACTTCTTGAACTCTGTCAGACTTGATGCTGTGATCACTTCCCTGGGGAGCCTGTTCCAGTGCACAACCACCCTGCGCATAGGAAACTTTTTCTGATATCCAGTGTAAGCCTTTCCTGACGCATCTTCACACTGTTCCTTCAAGTCCTGTCACTGGTCACAAGAGTGAAGAGCTCAGTACCTGCCCCTCCACAAGTTTAATCTCAGTTTAAAAGTGAAATAGTAAGAATGAAGTAGTGTCCATCCTCTCTGTGAGGTGACTCAGCTCCCTTGCAAGACCCTGAAGGAAATAACATGCCAAAAGACACCATGAAGCCAGCCAGGACCTGTTCAAGGACACAGGAAAGAGCCATGTAGGCTGTGAATAATCAACAATTGCTCCATTCTGGCATGGGGAAGACACCCTTGTGGCAATCAACTCAGCCACTTACTGGGTAATCTGCTCTTTGCTTCCTTGAGATGAGAGCTTTTTGTTCATTAATTACTCCAAAAGAAAAAAGAAAAATATGGAAAAGACACATTTTATCCAAAACTTCTAGATCAAAATAAATATGGAATTAAAGCTAGTGATCAGGGCAGTAGGTAACAGGATTCTCTGTGGAATCCGAGGCTGGAGCAACAAGTTTCATCATTCATCCCTTTCAGCTTTTCATTATCTCACCTGTCAAGGGACTGAACTTTGTTGCAAACTCAGAAAGGCTGGGACAAAATCTTATGAAAAGAATAGGTTGAATGCTTTTTTACCATGAAGTATTTCTCTGCTCTGCCTTTACCAGTAGGGGCATGAGCCTTCATCTTTCACAATCAGGCTGAGGATGGGGTTCTGGAAGGTATGTGAATCAGTCTTGCTAAGTTCACTCTTTGCATGGATGTAGAACAATTAGAAAATCTATAACTTACAGAATATCTTGTGATCCTCTCTGAAGAATTTGGTGCTTTTCACAAACTGAGGTTGGAAAAAAATGTCAATAAAGCCTGCTCACTAGCATGGAAGTCCTCTTTTGGCATTGGCACAAGGACACAATGTGATTTGGCCTGTGATGTTATGAATATGACCCATACCCTTTCTAAAAATCCCAGTCTTCTTGACACTAAAATGTTACTAAAACAACCCTATGGTGGAGGAGGATGAACCATACTAAGATATGTTAATCTTGAAACTCTGCTTTGAGTGATAGCTGTTACTCCTTAAGCATGAGTGTTTCTTCATCCTATCTTTACTACTAATGCCACTAAAATCTATTTCTTCAATGGGGCCAAAATATCATAGTCAATACCTTCAACTTTTAGTATTAAATTTGAGAAAGGAGTGGAATGCATTTAGCTCAATCTTCAGCTGAGCTAAATTAATGTTCTGCATAGCTGAAGTTGTAGAAGATGGCTCAGAGCCAGATTTCTTCTCCCCCACTCTTGAATTGGCTAGAAACTAAAAAAAGCCCCTATGACTCTGTTAGAACTACCTTGTACTAGTCTAATAGCACAAGCAATTCCATTCTAGTAGGTGCATTGTAAAGCATCAAAATGTGTTGGAGGTGGAATATTCCCTGCTTTAACTCAGAGATGCCTCTATGGCCCTTGGAAATTTGGCTACAGCCCCAGCAGACCCTGACATCATGGGTCAGCTTTCTGACTGCCTGGTCAGCAGCAAGAAACCCCTGGATCCCAAGCCAGCGGTCTGGTCTCTGCAGCTCACCTACACTACTTCCACACACCCACAACTTTTCTTGTTCAAAGTTATGTGACACAGGCATGTGGCCACTCAGGTTGAAATTTGTGTGGCATTCTGCCTCCTCAACTGGCTCTGTAACACCAGGCCAGACCTCTTGTGCCTTCTAAGATGTACACTATACAGCACTGCCATTGCTCTTTTGGGTAAACATTGCCTACTCATTAATGCTCATTCATATATGCTGTTCAAAAAAATTTAGTAACACCAGATAAGAAATTTCTACATCACCTTTCACTAATGAACCACAGAATTCAATAGAATGAATGGAAAAGCTTAGAGGGATTAAATTCTATCTGCAAGATCACCCAGCACAATAACCAGGAGCAAAACTTTGGTTTACAGAATAAATTCAGTGCAATTTTCTCAGTTATACACACTCCTGCTCTGCTTCTGTTAATTTCTACTTTAGCAACTTATTAAGCAGAAATCCCTCTTCTTACTCATAAACCACAAGTAGAAGCTCATAGTTTCAATAGATGCAGTAGTGGTGTGACTGGATTTCATGCAGATGGAACACTTTAACCTTCCCACTTCTGAGAACAGAATAGTCAGTTACCTTTGCTGACCTGGATCACGTAATCCTCAATCAGTTTTATTAATCTGTTTAGGGAAGTACATCTATTAGGCATGTTATCTCAAATCTAACCAAAGCCCAAGGTTTTCATAATAGGACATTCAGGGAAGACTGTAGTATGCTGCAATAAATAAACTGATCTCTCTATTCTTAGCAATGAGACAGGAATCTTTTCTCTCTACAGCCTCTCTACTGTGAAGCCTTCAGCACAATAATTGCTTTTTATGAAGTTACTGACCAATTAGGTTGTACAAAATTCAGGTCAGTTTCAAGTTCTAGGATTGTTTCAGACACTACTCTGTCACAGGTATCTTTTGGATGTGCACATAAACCCTGGCACTTTGTGCCATTGCAGCACTTTGTGGTTATTGCACCCTCTCAGTACTAAAAGGGGGACTCTGAGAAAGATGGGGACAAACTTAGTAGCAAGACCTGTTGCGATAGGACAAGGCATAAGGGTTTTAAACTAAAAGAGGGTTGATTTATACTAGATTTATATATAGACAAGATATACGGAAGAATTTTTTTACAATGAGGATGGTGAAACACTGGCACAGGTGATTAACACCCCATCCATGAAAACATTCAATGTCAGGTTGGATGGGGCTTTGAGCAATATTGTCGAGTTGAAGATCCCCTGGCCATGCTAAGATGGGGAGAGTAGGTGAACTGAAATTTTCCTTCCAACTGAAATTATTCCATGATTTTATGATTGTATTCCCTTCACCTGGTGCCGGTTCACAAATTATAGTAAGGCACACTTCTTGTGAAATCACACTTCCTTCGTATTTTTTCTCCATCACTGTTATTAGGCCTACTATTAATAAGGATTCCAAATAATACATTTAAAAGAAAAAATCCCAGTACCCAAAATCTACAGCATATCAGCACTATGAATTTTGCAGAACCTTTGTGCATATGTTCTACAAAGAACAGTTTCTCTTTTACTTTGTTTTCTGTCAGAGTGTCTTTAATTATTTGCAGATAACACAATTCTGCATCTGTTATTTATGCACACAGTCCTGTTTTATTTGGACAAGCTTCCTTTCGTGACTAAAGATACAGAGGTTCATTTTTGTATCTTGAGGAGAGATTCTACAGCTTTTGTTCCAGTGGAACATCTCTTAAAATTCATGTGATGGCCATGGGCAATAAAGATTTTCTGCATCTTTTTTCCTTGTGTGCTGCAGACATGGATCTGAAACCATTCTGGCAAGTTTCCTATTTGTGGGACCCTGTGGCATTTAGTGAAGATCTAAATAGAAAAATCTTAGAGTTTTTTCCCCCCTGACTTTTATTTTTATACAAAACACTGTGTGTTCTCAGGGTACTATAAACACATACATCAAAACACTGGTCCTACATAAACTCTGGCATGTAGACTGATATCAGGCTGTTATCAGTGAAATAAATTGCAAAACCATTCTGATAGTTCTGATATTCTGATCCAAGGCCCAACAGACCCTGTGGCAACACCTGGACTCACTTGACCATCAAGATATAAGGCTATGGGGATACCAGTGATGTAAATGTCTATAAAGCTGGAAACATGGGAGCACACTTCTCTAAGTTTCCTAGTAACACGGGGTGTCTTCCTTGACTGGAAAGTAATGCTAGTGAGCAATTGCTTTTTTTTCTATTTGTATTTTTGCTTGAGGAAACAATGAGTGTTGTCTTAGCTCTGTTTTTTCCTTATCGGTGCCTGTTGTCATAATTTCTTTAAGCTCTTTATGCGGAAGAGGTAGCAGCTCTGGGCAACAGGGAATAAAAAGTTTCTCATGCAGTGTCCATGTTCCTTGACTTCATGTATTGTTTCATACTGCCCTACAACTGAAAGAGTATACTGGTCATATTTGACCAAAACCTTGGTAAATGCTCTCAGTTGTGGTAGATTTAAAGAAAAAACCCCACAACACAAAAAATATACTATGAAGCTGTAACACAGGTAATTGGTTAAATCAATCTAAGCAAGAACCAGAAGGTCTTTGGATTAATTTGGTAGTAGGGCATTCTGAACAGTTGTTAAATGTTCTAATTCTTCATCTCTCATTAATGTGGATTTTGTTTATATTGTGCCTATATATCACTGTGGTATCAAAATTCTTCAGAAATCTAATATCAAATAATGAGTATTATTAGTAATCCCTTCATTTCAAATGAAGCAAATTTATACTAATTCCTAATTTTCTCTGACTCTGTGGTAAGTTCAAAAATGATATATTTTGTTCTGCATTCCTTCTGTCACACATAATTGTTAACTTCAGGAGGAAGTTAGAGATACAGGTTTGAAGGTCAAACTGGTATCATATGACTTTGCTAACTATAGATGCTTGATGAGTAAAAGAGCTTCACAGGTCTTGGCATATTTTGCTGGGTGCACTTCTACCTCTGCCCATATGCAGACAGACAACTTCTCTCAGACCATATCAGAAATAAGGACGTTAATAAAATAAAAAATATCTAGGTAGTGGTTACAAATGTACTCCTTCTGATTTTCTGAACGTAGAAGTGGAACAGGATATGCCTAATCTGCAATATTTTCACTCTCATTTCACAAATCTGTCACTGATGGATACTCTGAGGAGACAAAGCACAGCATTTTAATATCTCTCCTAACTCAGCATTGGAATGAATCTGTTTTTGTTAAAAAAATCCTTCTCCATAAAATAATATTGCAGTGTGTGCAGCATTGCACAAGCAGGAAAACATGATTAAACCACAAAAATGTGCTAAGAGTGATCGAAATAGAAGAGGAATCTTTAAAGAGTTATTTTCACCTATTTTCCCTGTCTAAAAACAATTTCCATGGAAAAAATGGCTTTGAAAGGAACTGTCTGTGCCTGTACATTTTTCGTTGCAATCCTGTCCTGGGATCCTGGGATCTATAATGCAATATATGCTGTCAGGACTATGACAGTTTACAGATGTGCAGCCAGACTTCTTGCTATTTATAGATGCCTCTTCTGCAAACAGTACTCTATGGGGTTGTAGTGCAGTAGCAGGCATGTTCTTTGATTTTGTGCTTACATCATATTACTTTAAGAAATTTTGGCTCTTTACCTGGCTTGACAAAGGAGGCATATTTATGAAGGTCAAGCAGAGAGAACACTATTGAGAAGAGAAACGTGTATGGAATTCATGAGCGAGCAGGACACCTACTGGGAGGACTAACAGAAAGGAGGAGAGATTTGGAAGAGATGTGGAAATAATAAAGAATGGAATAGTCATGTGTTCACAGTAGGTTTTGCTCTTTATTCCCTCTGCGGGGTAACTGGGGAGAAGATTCAGTGCCGCCCCTGCAAGGGCAAAGCTATAAAGTTGTTGGGGTTGCAGCGTCCATGGGGTCTGTACATGGCTGTGCTGCATCTTGCTTAAGCATGTGTTAAGTGTTCAGTCAGAGTGCTAGGCACAGTCTATTAATAGAAACAGCGAGTTTGGCACACGCTCGCACTTTCGCCTGTCTCCTTCTCACATGCTCCCAGAGATGCTGGGACTGCATCCTGCATCCTTCTGCTTTTCCAGACCTGAGACTTCGCACACTGAGAAGTCTCAGTGAGGTCAACACAGCCCCAGACAAGTAAACAGGGGCTGCTCAACCCCAATGTTGAGGAAGCAGAAGGTAACGGGTGGGGGAGCGGTGGGGGGGTGGATTTCTTGCAGAAAACCTGAGAGCTCCCAGGTACCCTCCCGGCCTGAAGGCAGTGCAAAGCTATTTTCGGCACTGCCCAGGCCAGTCGGACAGCCCCTACCTCGGGAGCTCCGCTCTGGTAATATCCAGGATGCTGCAGAGACACGGATGCTCCTAAAGTCCCCCCAGACGCTCCTGCCCAAGGCTGCCGGCGGAAAGCACGGGGAACTGGCCAAGGTGCTGCCGCAAGAGCCGGTCTGTCTCTTTCGGCGTGCCCAACACCCCAATTCCCGTGCCCGCAGACCCGACACCCCGCGGAGCCTCCGCTCCGCACGGCCGCCCAACTTCCCGGGAAGCGGCCGCGGAGCGGCGGCCCCGGGCAGCCCCGAGCGCCTGGAGGGCTCGGCAACGGGACAACTTCTCCGCCTGCGGGGAACGGAGGGAACCGGGGGGAAAGTGGGGGGAGAGAGGGGGCAAATGCAGGATTCCATAGCAGTACGGCAGGCAGGAGCTGGCCGGAGGGGCCGGGAAAGTTGTTCTGCACTTCCTGCTTCTCCTGCCGAGGGATCAGTGCTCGGGTCTGGGGGAGCGCGGCGCCGGCTCCGGCTCGCATCCTTACTCACCTCGGTGCTGTCGGCAGCGTTCTCCGCCATTTTCCTCCTTAGGAGCAGGCAGCGGGAGGAGTGTTTCATTCCCATAAGAGCTAGCCAAGGGGTTGGGGCTTCGGGGCTGGTGTTTTGGTTTGTGTTTTCAAAGATCTCCAAACACTGGTGTGCGCCAAAGGACAGGGAGATAAAAAAAAAAAAAATACGGAAAACAGCAATAAATCAGTCAGCTTTGTCCTTTCTGCGTCGTCCACAGGAATGTTTGTCTCCTCTTAGCATCGGGAGCTCCTCAGGCACTTTCAAGTCCTCCTCTTTCTCCCCTCTCCTCCACCTCCAGCGAGTTCTTGGGGTGGGCAGAGAGAGGCGGCACACACTCTTCAGGTTAAACTAAAAGGCTGTCGGGCTATGAGTCCTCCCCTTCAGAGAAAGCAGTCAGGCTAAACAGGAGAGAAGCACCAGCTAAACTGAACTTGGGCGTGCAGTGACCAGCTGGGCATCTTTGTGTCCTGTGGCTACTCTTCCAGAGGCAGAGGGAGCCAGAGACAAAGCAACAGGACAAGGAAATCATAGCCCTTTATTTTCCTTCTTAGGGCTTTTTTCTTTCTCTCTATGTCCCAGGACACTTCCTTTAAAGACGGTCACACAATTTGCCACCCTCTTTCTATGAATGTCTGTTGAAATAGAAATCCCTTCTCCTCCTCCTTCTCCCTCCCTCCCTCCTTCCCCCCTCTCCCGTTCCTTCTTTTCTCCCTTTCCCTCTCCCTACCCCTTCTGCTCTTGGGCAGAGCTTGGGGCCCCTCACTGGGAATTGCATTCACGTGTCTTTCGCAGAAAAAAAAATATAATTTCAAGCTCCCTCCACCCGTCGCCTACACCCTCTCACACACAAGCACGCATTCACACGTACGCACACACACGTTGTCTCCCTCTCACACAGACGTGCACAATTTTTTTTCTCTTCCCCATCCCTCCTCTTCTTTTGAATCAGCAACACTTTTCTTTGCAAGGACTCCCGGCAAGGCTCTTAGAGAGCAACCGAAGAAGTCTGCTCCAGCTTCTTTCCTCCGAGTTAAGTAGCAAACCTGCTTTCTTAATATATCTTCTCGTGTGTATGCTCCCAGCTCCTGTTTTACTTGAAGTTTTTCAGGAGGATCCACACTCCGTCAGAGAGCCGTGAACTGTAGGAATATAGTCCCGATCCGGCTGCAGTTCCTGCTGAAAAGGGGGGAGGAGGAGCTGGAGGGAGGAGAGGGGAAGAGGCGGAGGGAGAGGTCTTGCTGGGGAGGGAAGAGAAGAGGCTAAAGGTGGTTTGAACTTGTTTTTAGCCTTTTCCTAATGACATCTTCCTCTGTAGGAGTGCATCGCCACCTTCCCCACACGTTTATTTTGCTCCCACTCCTCCGGGCACTTTCTAGTTCTGAGTTGTCAGCTGGGAAGATTGGGTTTGCCTCACTCGTGTTGCTGTGGGTAAGGGCGGGAGAGGGGGCGTATTACATAATTAATCCTTCCAACTTCACTTTCCGCAGCTCCATCTCCAGCCCACTGTTCTCACGTTTCTGTTTTGTTTTTATACGGAGGAGGTGAGAAAATAATGCTGGTGTGTGGGTGTGTGTTGCTCGAAGGATTTCAAGGACCAGAACAGGATTGCTGCTCTCAGAACAGTTGAAATTATTTCCTCTGGGGGTGCCAATGGAGACCTGAAGAAGAGGTTTGAAAGATTACTTTTGTTGCATATTTTAAGAACATAGCCAAATCAGCTGCTTCATCAGTAACAGATTTTGATAGATTTGGGGTTTTGAATTTTTTGTCCCTTGCAGCCTATTTTAATATCTTTCAATTAGAGTTTATCCTCAGCTGACCTCTGGAATACTGACATACCACGAAGTACTGCCAAAAAAACAGGAGGTCCCTGGGCACACAGGAGGCAGAAATATTCCTGGGGGTGGGGAAATGGAAATAGAGAATGTGAATTAGAGAGTAGAGAGCAAAATTATTCTCCTGTCCCGTGGGGATGAGGAGGTGGGGCCAAGAAAATAAAATAGGCAAATTTCTCCTTTTTACTTGAATGACCCTCACAAATTCTTACTCAGAAACGGATCAGTAGTTATACATTAGATTTCAGGAATTTTTAATAAGTCACACAGTAATAAGTAAGAAACCTAGGGAAGCAGAAGATGTGGTATGCTTAAATGCCAAGTGGCAATGAGAGTATGCCATGTAGGGTTGAATGGCACCATGTGAAACGGCTTCAGGATATAAGAATATGTTTTAGACACACATTCCATACAGACTGAAACTGGACCTCTGTGAGACACTTTGCAGAACCATTTGATAACTCAGTCTTTCACAAGCTTCTGATTTCCCCCTATTCCTTTCATCTCACATTTATTTTGACACCTCAAGTTCTTTCATTAACTTCATATCACTGCTAATTTTTTCGGTAATCATCCACACCTCCTTTGTTTATATAGTAGAATTTAATTTCACACCTTCTAGGTATGAGGCTTAAGTAATGACAGAGGTGGAAGCAGGTCATCTCCCCTTTTCTTTGTGACATTGATAGAGCTTTTGAAGGTCTTGAAACCCTTCAAATATGAAAACCTCTATAGTCATTGCCAAGTATTCCAAAGCTATTCTCATAATCTTGGGCTATGGACCTCTTTCTCATCAAGTACTTCAAGTTCTAGGTGAAGGGGTAAGGGGAAAAATAATCTGCAGAAAAAAAATGTAATGTCTGCAGTCTTTGTCACAATGTTTTTCTCTGCTATGGCAGGAATATCTGGTAGTGAGTGAGTGCATGAAGTTTTAGTCAGCATGCATTTGGACTAACCTGCATAGTTTTAGTGTGTCTTTTCTATTTTCAGGTGATAAACACAGCTAAACTTAGCCTAATTAAACATTTTAAAATAAATCAGTGTTCTATATAGAGAAAAAATAATTAGATTTTAAAAAACTACTCCAGAACATATTCTCCAGTTTTCTCTGACAGCTGGGTTTGTATTTCTGGTACAGCTCAATCACTCTTTAGTCAGCTAAATGAGGCATCAGATTTTCAAAAGCACTCAGCAACTGGCAAAGTTGGCAGGGAAAGATTTAATATATCCTTCCCTCCTATGCTTCAGATACTGCGTGACTTACCCTGGCACCTATTCTTGTCCTCCTCCACCTCTTTGTCAACACAGATGATACCTGACTGCTCATCCTTGAACATGGTGCTGATGTTTTACTGATACTGGGAAAGCCTTCCAGTCTCTTAGTTTCCAGCATAAGGATGAATGTTTTGGTTCTGAGATCCTTTGGAAATCTTCCAGATGGTTGGTGTCTTCGCTCCATTTATGTTCTATATGTGATTGAGAAAACTGCTTTGGAAACATTCACACAGTTTTCTTTAATCTGCTTTATTCCAAAGGGAAAATGATAGGTCCTACTGGAACCCTTTTAATTTTTTTTTTTTTTTAATCAAGTAAAAGTTATTCCTTGTAATAATTTTTAAGAGATTCAGAGCAGTTTGTTTACATACATAGATGTCTGTGAGCACACATAGACACTTGGACAGTGTTCAGTTTGAATATGAGCCTCAGTGCAAGTTCCTGTTGATACTGAAATTCACAGCAATACTGAACTTGAAGAATGTGAGCTTTCAGACTCTTTAGGGAACAAATTCTACTCCCACCATGTGACTACAAATCCTGTTGACATCATCCATTACCCAAGGCTGATAATTGGTTATTGGAACTGTCTTGGGAACATATTTCTGAATCCCTGTTTTGTTAGATCTTGAGAAAAAGAAAACTGTCATGAAGAAAATGTCATGGTAGTAGAAGTGCATTTGCAGCAAAGCCAGGAGGTGTCAAAAACTTCTTCTGAGTTTAAATATATCATATGTAAGTACATGTGAAGGTCACCAACTATTAGGAATTGAGTAGAGTGGTGCTGAAGAGAAAGTGGCAAGGGAAGCATTTATTACTTCAGAATTCCAATAATAGCAGCTGTGGTTGAGGTTTCTGTGCTACTTGCTGAGTGCGGCAATACCACTGTGCTGGCCCTCAGAAGATTCGGATTTATTGCCAGCTTTGTCATTAGCTTGGGTGAAACCCAGATATTTGCATCTGAGGTGGGGCAATCCTGTGCATCGGCACAGACTGAGAAATTGCACAGCAGTCCTGCTGGAAAGCACCCGGGGTGATGAGGTGGAGGAGCAGCTAGGTTGGATATGACTTATCACGCTCTCTCTGCATGAAAGGCAAGCTCTATAATTTATCTACATTAAATGGAAAGTGACCAGTGGAGTGAGGGAGGTATGACTCTCTCTCTACTTGGGACTGGTGAGACTACATAATTGATTCTGTGTCCGGAGCTGGGTCCTCTGGTTTGGGAAGGAGGCTGATACATTGCAGATGGCTCAGTGAAAGACTGCTACAGTGGTCTCTTAGGACACTAAGCTCTGAGGAAAACTGGGCTTGTGGGGCAGCCAGTAATGTCTTATGACTAGCTTTAAGGATTGTAACTAAGATGACCCAAACTCCACTTGGTACAGTCAGTTGATTTGAAAACAGGCAACAACTGCATGTTGCAGCTTTGGAAGTTCAGATTCAGTATTAGCCAATTCTTGGACTATAAATCCACTTCCTATTTGGATGGCAGTATATTATATCAAAAATCTATTCCTATTCCAGTATCCCCACCAAATTTAGTTACCAGTTTTGTTTGTCATCTAATTTGTTATTGGGAGGATCCTTCTGTAGCATCACTTTGCATTGTTTTTTATTGTTCAGGAGGTCACAGTGACATCCTTTGTCTCAAAAGATACCTCTGACAATCTTTCCAGTCTCTTCATGCACTTTTATTCTCTGTGTCTTTCAAGGTTGCCAGTATTTCAAATATTACTCTTACTCCTGAAACTTGCCCATGTTAATTCTGAAGAATTTGAAGTGAACTCCAATTCGCAATGCAGATTTAAAGATCTCATTTTATTTATGCTGTTGCTTCCTTGTCCTTTAGTTTTCCTCATTAACTTCTCCTCCCTCCATGTATCATCTTGTTATCCTTCTTCATGAACACTGCATATTCCAGCCTTTTCCTAGGAATCATTGCAGTTTTCAACATTGATGTTGGGTTTGAGTGAGGAAGGGTCTGTCAGAAGCTAAGCCAATCTGAGATATGTACTGCTGCAGGCCAAGAATAGATGTCCAGGGCTCAGATCATTCAGTGTTAAATTATAGACACCTTCTCATAAATGAACCCTTAGCCATACTGACAGATAATGGAACACACACAAACTATCTCAGCAAGATATTTTAAACATTTTTTCAAGATTGTAGACTTAATTTTATTTAAAAACAGAAGTTCTATTTTGCAGTTGCAAACCTGAAAACTTAATCTAAACTGAACCTAAATGTTCCTTTCATTTTTTTTACTTCCATTGAGAGTACCAAACTGAATAAGTTGTAACTGGGTCAATCAGACAACTGACAACTTCTATAAAGGTCACCAAAGTGGGTTTCCAGTCCTCTGTGGATTGGAGGAGCTAAGCAGGTTTTTGAGAATTGTGATTACTACAGTGGCAGAGATAAAAAGGGCATAGTATGATAGTGTGATGTATTTGTTATACACTGACCTTGTTCAGTTCCCACCTGCTTGAGCATTTACAAATCATGTAGTCAGAACAGACAGCAAAATACTTCTGAAATTTGATGTCAAAGTCATCTTAAAGTTATGAGTGACCTAAAAATTTTGTTATGCAAAACGTTTCCCCGGTAAGAAAAACATGGGTATATTGGAGCGAGTTCACTGAAAAAGCCACAACAATTACTAAGTAACTGAGGAGCTCTCTTTCTTATATGAAGACAGGTTCAGAGTGCTTAATGTGGGAGGGGGTAAAAAAGATGAAGCCAGACTCTTCTCAGTGTTACTCAGCAAAAGGAGAAGAGGAAATGAACATAAATTGAAATAAACGACATAGAAAAAGGGCATTAAAAATAATACTCTTTATACTACGAAGGTGTTTGAAGCTATTTTGTAGTTTCCTTCCTTAGATATGTTAAAAACCTGGCTACAAATAGCTCCAACTGTTGCTGACAGTCCTTTGAGTGGGGGCTGGACTGGATGATTTCCTGACGTCCTTTCTAACTTCAGTGATCATGCAATTTTGTGTGATTGTGGAAGAGCCATGAAAATCACTGAGATGGCTCTGCCAGACCTGGCAAAGGGGCATTTGTCTTTTTTCTCTCTCTTCTTCATTATTCCTGAAGCCTTGAAAAGATTACATATGTATAATCTCATACCATGGTGATTTGATAGGTGCAGCCACTTCTTTCACAGGAAAGAATGCTGAGAGAAGTGACAGACTGTTGCTTGTATTCTATTTCAGAATTCTCATCAGAGAGAGAAGGTGTATAATGTTGTTTGAAGAGCTAAACCTCATTTATAATGCCATCTCCCATAAGATATCAATGGGGGCAGAATATTGTACCCAGGCACACAGTTTATCAGAAAGTGAAGTAATACTCTCAGTCATTAACTCACTGGAAAGAAATGGAAATCACTAGAATCCATCCTATCTTGTAACTTCTCTTGTGTGATAGCTTTAAGAAACTTTCTTTTCTGAGAAAAACTCTGCCTTCTGCCTTATACAGTTTTCTGGAATCTGAGATGGAATTTCTACGCCCAAAGATCCATTTCTTTTTTCATCTACTCTGCCTTTTTCTCCTCATGGATTATAGCATGATTAACAAGCCTGAGATGAGGACCAAATATGTGAAAATATCACCATTCAAACAAGTGGTTTTCTTGCTTTCTAAATATCAAATCTTAGTTGTTGCTTTGCTTCTTAGGGTACAGTCTGTGCCTAAATGTTTGAAGTGCTATGTCACATGAGGTTGGGGGAATTTAACTAGTCCACAGATGAAACTGACATAATTATTGATTATTTTAATTAATTTTTTCAGTTTAATAATTACACCTCTCTATTATTTCTTTGCCCAATAGCAGGCATTCTGTCATCTCAGTTTCTGTCACTTTCTGTTTTTCAGAAAATGGATGAGGCATTTATTTACCTCCTTCAGTGATACACATAATGCTTTGGGGGCTCTCCTGTACAGCATTTTAACTGGGAGATCTATGAAAATAACTTAGATGGCTCTGTCAGGTCTGGCAAATAGCTGTCTGTCTTTTTGCTTTCCCTTCCATAACTGTCTTATACAGTAAGGCATTCTGCTACGTTCCTCACGTTTCCCTGTTGTTAACAATTTTCTTCATGTTCAGCTGTCTCTGTTGACAAGCAACCAGCGGTAACTATGACAGTGGGCTGGCATTTTTTTCTCCCCAGTTTGGTATTTTCCTTCCTCTTCCAATAAGGAAAATTGCCAAATCCTGATGCCTCCCACTAAAATGTGAAAAATAAAAAAGTATGATCAGTACTGTGTATTTCATGAGCTGAGAACAATGTAGCTCATTTTCCAGAACTGTCTATAACTTAGCAAAAGTGATGTCATACCTCTTCAGAATGTTGCTTGATGCTGTTCCCCAATAAATTAAATATAATCAGGCTTTGGCCAGGTTATAGTATGGAGTCAGCACTCTGAGGTGCCTAAGATGATGATTTTTCTGGCTGGAAACAGAGCTCAGCCTTCTGGATTATTGATCTGGTAGTAGACCTTGGCACCTGAGATGGCTGTGGACTTTGGCAGCATCTGGAGCCTCTGCTAATTCATATGTGATCACTGCCAGGGAGAAGATCAGCTTATTTATACTAATCTCTCCACAATACAGGTATAATTGTGTGACCTAGGTGTTAATGGTGTCCCTCTTCTCTCTTTCTTCAAGCTACATAAAATAGAAAGGGTATATTAAAGGAGCCAATATTGAGAATTACATGAACTTTATATGTGGTGTGTTTGTATTTTCTTTCAGGAGAAAAAGTAGTTCTTAAGTAGTATATAATGGTTTTACTTGTGGTGTTCAGAAACCTGCTTGATATAATAAAAAGCCTCTGGAAATACAGAAGTGTTTGGCATAATTTATCAGGTTAGAGAAATCAGTATAGCAGAGTTAACAGTTTGGGTGAAAGCTTGCTTCTGAGAACATAGCTAGTACTTTTAAAGGTAAGGTGAAGGAAAGAGTTCTCTTTCTTAAGGAAAAACTTTGTTACACCACTTATTTTTATTACAGATGTGGCCTAGAGAAGCCCATCAATCTTCAAATCCCATTGTTCCTGGTATTTCCCTTCAGATCCTGCTTTGGTAGTTGGCCATAAAATAAAAGAGAGCAAAGCATTATTTCCCTGATTCTTGCTTTACAGTTTTGCCACCGAGCTCAAGTGAATTACATGAAACATAAAACAAATTCCAGGAGGTCTGGGCCAGAGCCAGTTTTCAGGTCTATCTCAGTAGCTGACAGGATCTTTTTGTCCATAAACCTAAGAACTGGCTTTCTGGAAAAAAAAAATTGAAATTAAATTCAAGCTGCTCAATCAAAACAGTACATAATTAAAAATGGAGGATTTAGAAAAAAGAAATTATGCAAAATTAGAACTCTTCTTCTGACTAAGATAATTTGTGTGATCCATTCCTTTTCATTGGGAACACTACCCTCTCCAATGTGGAAATCTCAATAATAGAATAGATGGGTTAAACAAGAAGGGTAAACCACTGAAACGCCAAAGGAAAATATGCTAATCTTTACTGCAGTGTTGGAACCTGCAAGAGGTTTGAAAAAATATGTAATTTCTTAATGACAGAAAAAATATAAGAAAGTGGCACATTCTCTATCTTGCACCTAATATGTTCTGGAAACACATAAAATTATGATTTATAGGTAGTAAATCCATGTGTGTATAGCTTATAAAGAATTGCCAGCTTGGTGAGGAGGAAAAGGGAAATTACAGCAATCTAAACCACAGAAGATTTAAATTATAAGCGAATGTAAGGCATGTTTTTAAAATGGCATATGAAAGGTCATGTTCATTTTCTAGGAGTATGAGTTCAGGATGAACTTGAGCTGTTCTGTCTTTTTGATGCCAGGATAAATAAAAAAACCGGACACCAACTACCTTAAGCCACAATGAATCCTATAATAGTTCCTGCAAATTATGGTGAAATAGGAGTATAAACCTTGAAGAACATTTTTAATGAGAAAGCATATTGAAGTTTCCAATGCCTAAGTTAGAAATATACACATGGTTAAAAGCATTACATTTTCATGTTTTCTCTATCCCAAAACACTAGATAGTTTTATCTTCAGGTTTTGTGATCTATTATATTAATATTTAAGTTAATCTAAAATATTGCTCTGCATTTTGGGGTGTGGGTGATCAGCTGGCTGTACATACCTTGTTTTGTGTATGTTTAGAGACAATATTAAAGTCTCCCAAAGTGCAAAGTATTATTTAAAGCTTGTCTTCTATGTGACACAAGAATGGGATAGACCACCCATATTGTTTCAGGGAGTGGATTTAGATATAGTCAGTTATTACAATAATATTTGTAATATTATTATATTGTATTGCAGTGATATTTGGAATAACATTACAAGTACACATAGACTTCAAATTAAATTTATACTAATAATTTAATGCACTGCAAACTAAAATGTTTCATTATCCAGTATAATCTTAAAGTTTACAGTAACAAAGGACAAGAAGTCCTTAAATTGTGGTTTGCAAGAGGAAGAGAACTAAAGAAATTGAAGATATGGTCAAGTCCAGAGCATTGTTAAATACAGTAGCCTAATCGTGGTTACTCCATAGGATGACTGTATTTCATGTATTTTTTATATTAGATATTTTTAAAATTATTTTGTCTCTCTGAATGATTATTTTGCCTCTCTGCTACATTTAATAGTTATTTTATCTTCAGTAGTGAAAGACCCAAAACTTCTCACATCTGAGAATAACCCAAAAGAAAAGCATTCATGACTTCCCCTTGTGGCAAGAATTATGAATTTTAAGTTTTAATTGTGATGTAAGATTGAACTTTGCATTTGACTTATAATTTTGGACTATTGCAGAGGCCTTTGAAAACTATAACATATACAGTAATTTCACGATTATAAACCACACCATTTTGATTAAAATTTTGCTCCCACCCTGGAAATGTAGCTTACACTCAGGAGTGGCTAATATGTGAAAAATTTTCTGAAATTTCCAACCCTGGAAGTCCAGTGAGGTGCCGATCCAAGGACCTGCCAGTAAAACCCGGCATTATGCGATTGTTACAAATTGGTTACTATGTTGCATGGAGGGTGGAGGCGGGATCCGTGCCAGCAGTACGAGGGAGGGGATGAGGGAGGCAGGAGCTCCCTCCTTCGGGCAGCGCAGCCCAGGAGAGAGGGGGGGGCTCTGTGCTGCCATCCCCGCGGCTCGGGGGGGTAGTGGGGGCTCCTGGCCCCGCCTGCTGCTGCAGGAGCAGGCAGGCTCCATCCCCGCCTGCCACCACAGGGCAGCGCCAGGCCAGGACGAGCGAGCCTGGCGGTGGCGGCGACCAGTCCCAAGCGGCCCTGCTGAGCGGCAGCACCGAGTTGGGCCACCTGGCCCCATCGGCAGCCCCGTGCCCATACGGCCCAAGCCGAACCAGTAAACCCCGCGATCCTGCAATTCTGTTACTATTTGGCAACTTTGTTGCATGCGGGTCCTCGCTGTGAACGACAGAGCGGCTTATAATCAGGTGCGGCTTATGTATGGACAAAGAACGAAATGTTGCCGACACCCGGAGATGCAGCTTATAGTCCGTGCAGCTTGTAATCGTGAAATTACTGTAATTGTATTAATCGGGATATTCCAACATGGCTGTACTGTGCTCTCAATCCTAGTCATCCTGGCCTCTGACCCATCAGGCCCATGTACACTCACAGGGATTTAAAATATGATTGTTAAAGACTAAGAGTTCTGTAAATGAAGTGATGAAGATCAGTATAGCAGAAGCATTGCTGGTTGCCAAGAAGTGCATTGTTGATGGATGAATTTAGGAAAAAAATCTAGTTTTCTCGTTTAAAACTGAAACTTGTCACCCTGATCTCTCTGATTTCTAAACATTGCCATGCCAGGAATTCCCTAACTGATATATAACATCCAGATGTACTAATTTACACGCTCAGTACAATCACTAATTCCCTGGGTGGCTGAGGAACTCTACAGGCTGATCGTGCTGGCTGAGACAACTCATTTGAGATAATGGACTGACATGGCATGAGGGGGCCAACCAAACTTCTAGTTGCCTTCACAGCAAAGTGACAAATCATTGCAGAAGCTCTCCAGGAGAGAATTCAAGCCAGTCCTGGGGATTTTCTCAGGCAGTTCCCGCTGTTTATAAGCTGATTGATGGCACTATTGTCTCAGAGACGGTTCCAGGTAACTGTATATAGATACTTGTAACTAGTCTTTAGAATCATTCCTGTAGTTACGGAAATGGTTAAACATAATGCTTCAGGCATCTAGACCAGGTTTTCACATAAGACTGTTTGCCAGCTGTATTGTAAGGATTCAGCTGAGAAGCAATTCAGTGAGTCTCACTAGATTCAGCTGAAGATGCTTTTACAAAGACACTTGCAACAGAGACTTCCAGGGTCACTGTTCAGATACCAATTGACCAACCTGTTTGAGAGATTTGATTTCCTCTGTGAATATTATCTTACGCAAAAAAATGAGAAGAAATTTTTTTTAAACAAACAGTAGCTCTTATGATTGTGCATGTATTCTCACATACATCACCTCTGATGGAACCTTTAGAGGGGGGAATTGACAGAAGATGGAATGTGGGGCACTGAAACCCCATGAGAAACAGGACTTTGCCCCAAAAGGAAACTTTCTTATGGAGAGATAAATTCCTATTGAGCTGACATAACTAGAATAATTAGATTGGTGTTGGAGGCCCAGAATTTGACCTTTGATATGCTGCTGTGGAGTTGTTAGGGATATAACTTTTACTAGTTAAATTGCAATTAGACAGGTGTTATGAAAACACACAAAAGTGGCAAAAAGAACTATGAATATTTGCCTGGCAACCTGCTGCATTGATCAGCATGTAACACCTCAGAGCAGCCCATCAATAATAATGTTGAAAGTCCAGAATTTTCTCATCCACCTCTGTCCGAAGAGACCTTCACCTGGAATGCCTCTGGATCCACTACAGGGATACCTGGGACCAAGCTCATGTGGCCAGAACCTACTCTTAACAGTCTACTCCTCCAGGACACTGACAGTCAGCTGCTGTTCTTGTCAACAAGTAAAGGGGAAATAGAAATAACCATGGCTCTGTAATGTTGTAGTGTTTTATGCATCAATAACCACTCTTTCACAAAGTACCCCAAATCCTTTATATGGATACCATTATTGAACAATAATTAAAGAATGCTTTATTCTGTCCTGATCTAAAGTGCAGCAAAATCCGATGCTCTGTGTTCTGGAGAAAGTGACAAGTTGGGCTTTTCTGTTTTGTTTTTTGCAAAATATGCAAAATTTTTGGAGTAGCTCTGTACTGACTTTTTTGGGAAGATCTGTTTTCTGGAAAGATTAGAAATTACTTCCATTGAGACTCCTACTTCAACATCACAAGGATCAATTTGAAAGCGCATGTCAGAATTTAACAGTGGCACAAGGAGTTATTACAGGAACACAGTTTTAATCTCAGATCACAGAACTAGAAATTTCCTGAAGCTGGTAGCTATAGAAGTAATTGTCCTCTAATGAGCATTTATGTGTACCAGTGAATGAAATTATCTGGTGAGTTCGAGATGCAGCTCAAGATGGCAATTTTCTCAACAGCAAGATCTGCAAGATCTGTTGCCCATTGTTGCTTCTTTTTTTTTTGTTTGCAAACCCACTTGTCTCTGTGGATGCAAGTCAATCCAGACTGGGACACTGATTAAAACTACTTATCAAATTTTTTTAGGGAGTGTGACATTGTTCTTTTGGAGGGTTTACTTATATTTCATTTCATTTACTAAACTAATTCATTGTATAGCTGAAAAAAAGACCTGAACTGGCACAATATTGAGGCTGTTGGAGGGTAAGCCCAATGAGAAAGGGACAGAAATTTTGCCTTTAGTGATTAAAAAATTTTGATTAATGACACAGCTTCAGTTCTGTGTTTATAGTGGAGGTAGTGATTCATTAATGCCTGTATTAGCAATTTTGGTATCACGGACAAATATAGGCCCCTCCAATCTGTGGTCTGACTCCAGTTACTGCTCTCAGGGTTTCATATTGGTGGGGCTAATGGCCCTGCCCTGGGAGAAGGTGTCCATCTTGGAAGAGTCATTTGTAGAGAATAACCTTTGAAGGACTGCTGGCTCTCCCTGCCAGAGAGGCCAGAGGCTGTAGTGAACACCCTTTATACTCGATGAAGGCTTTGGTGGTCCTAGCTCTGATGTTACTGCTGGTCTACACTTATTCTCATAAGCAACACCTGTTTTACTTACAGCTATTCCTTTATTACTAATTGTAATCACTTTTTGAACAGCAACGTGCAATATTTTGACGGGATAATCAAGAGATGTAATGATGTCCTGATCAAGATCATGTAATGATTCCAGGTGAAAGGACTCTGAGCCTGCCTGCTGGGCATGGAGGTAGCACAGCCTCAAGGAGCATGGAGCACAATGGTGGCCTGTCAGGTGTAGGAGTTGAGGGGGGCTGGGGCACCACACCAAAGTCTCAAAGGGAACTAGCCCACCTGCCAAGCCAAGGACACTGGGCTTCCCCTAAAAGGAATTGATCCAGAAGCAGAGTGGCAGGCCTCCTTCCTACAGCCTGGAGGTAGGGCAGCCTGGAGAGCCCTGGAGGATAACAAGGTTCTCTGATGGAACCCAAGGTAGCACACTCTGAACGGGAGCAGGACACCCCTCCAGCCGACCAGACCCAGAAGCAGGACACCCAGGAGGAGAAGGGAACCACAGGGGGACTAGAGCACTATGCTGGCCCAAAATTCTCAGCCTTGAGGGGAGAGGGGCACCACTGAGGGGCAGCCGAGCACCATGCCAAGTTTCCCTGGCCAGGAGGCACTCTGAGGGGAGCAGGGCATCACGCCGGCCCTCCTGGTCCCACAGGTGGGAGCCAATCTTAAAGATGGAGCTGAGTTTGTTCATAATTACACAAAGAGCAGTTTAGGAGACACTCAGAGCAAAACTCCTCTCATTTGAGGGTAGATTATACAACAAGAGCAAGGGGGTGCAAACAGCTTGGGAATTCCCAAAAACTTGGGGAAAGCAGTTTTTATCTTAGAGGAAATGAAAGCATTCATTGAATAGGGCAGTGCTGGATGTCTCTCAGAGAGCCTGAATAATAGCCATGTCTGAGCACTTCCAAGATTCATCTCACAGAGTGTTGGCAACAGTCCCACTTCAATAATGAAATTTGGATGGAGACCTCTGAGGCTCATTCCATTCACTGCTTCTCTGGTTCTATAATTCTTGAATCATTAGCTGCTGTCTAAGTGCTTCTTTATTTCACTGAATCTTCTTGTTATATAACATTTATTATTAGTAGCTTTGAGCTTAACATTTCCTTTGCATCACAAATTTTTGACAGAATAATACTAGTCCACTGAGCTTAGTGTGGCATGAAAAAAAAAAACATTTGGTAGGCAATGGTGTAGACAAATTTTGTTTATGAAACAGAAATAAACAGAAAAACAAGGGGAAATAATTTTTGAAGTGTGCATGTGAGTGAATTTCTAAATACCTTTGAGTATTAGGAAGATCTGGGCTACAAAATAACCACTATTTACACATTTTAACATCAGGGTCTGGTGATATTTAATTTATGTGCCTAAGCTTTCTTCCTGGACTGAGTGCTCTGAGCCAAGGCTTTAAGAAACAGTTTAAGGGTTATGGACTTTATCTAGTCTTACCCTATTAGGAATTTAATGGGTTTGTAAGTGAGACATTAGTGGGCATCAGATCCACTGACCATAAGGCCAATTTAATAAATCACTTTGATCTTATCATCTACATACAGTAAGTTGAGGAACCTGGATTAAAGTAAAAGTATGGACACTGTAATGAAACATCTCTTTCAAATGTTCTGGTCATCTAACAAATTATTATGGAATAGCACACAGAATAGCTACTAAAATATGGCTAATAAGGCAAGATATTACAACATGATTTTAGATTGTATTTTGTCTACTTTGATTTCTTGACACAAAATGTTTTAAATTTGGCTTTTTGTTATAGAAGGCTTCAGAGGTTTCTAAGTGAAAAGAGTAATCAGCTCCTATGACAGAATAAAAAACCTGCCAATCTCGCTACTTTAAATTTAGGAGTTTTCTTTTGCCAGGTTGCAGTTTATATTCCATATTGATGTCTTAGAACTCAGGATTTGCATTTTCTTAACAAGACACACTCTGCTGCTAATGTATGTTAAGTGATGTCAGCGTATATTTACCCCAAGAAATAATACCAGACCACTAAAACTGAATTCCCAGAAGTGATGACAAGTCAGTTTGCACCTCAACAAGGGAGCATCACATTCCCAAAAGCAGTGAAAAATTAACTCTGCTCATCATGCCACATGCACTGCAAAGTAGAGCTGTGTCATGGCAAATCTTATAATATATATTATCATATTATTTAATTGTACTACTATGATATTTTTCTTGATTCAGTCCAAGCCAGCAGGATAAGGTTTTATTGCTAAATTTTGATGCAGACCCAATTTCACTCTCTTCAGCCCTGACTCTTCTCTTTTCTGCTGGGTGTCAGCCTGCTCCCTTCTTTTCACCAAGCTGCCCTTATTCCATGCAAAACCACCTGCTAGTTTCTGTTCCAAAGGTAAATGAATGTGGGTAGGCTGACCTTGAACAGAAATTAAAGATGAATTACTTCAAAGAAAAACAAATGTCAATTTACAGTCAATTTTAAATTTAAAAAAAGAGAAAAATGCAGCAGTCCTACTTAAACACAAAGGGCCTGATTCTCACATCCATTGAGCTAAAGATCCAAAGCACAGGTCAGACAGAGCCAGAATTTTTAAAGACACCCCTCCTGAGGAAATGCTATCATTGCAACTAATAAGAGGTAGAGCTACAAAAACCTTCCACTAGAGCATGGTGAGAATGCTTACTCTTTTTCAAGATTACTCATTTTAATGCAGTGTTTTAAACACTGGCTACTGGTTGTGTAAGGTCTTTTGCTTCATAGGAAAGATGAGGGAATCTCTAGGTATCTTAAAAATTATAAATTAGTATTTCTTTCTAATTTTGACTTTTTCATATTTTTGACCTATACACAATTTATAAATCCCAAGAAATCTGTTTATCTATTCATAAGGTATGATATTGAAATCTATGCTAGACAATGCAGAGCAATTGATGGTGTGAGACATCATAGATATCATCTGTTTTTCTGATAGGAAATGGTTTAGTTCTGGGAAGCTTTTCCTAGGAAAAGTTCCTTTTTCCTAGGAAACTCCAATGGCAATATGTGTTTGAAGAAAAAAAAGGGTCTATAAATAAACTTAATACTTGTTTACTCTTGGAAAAGATGTATGTACTTCTGTCTCTTCTCCTTTTTTAATGGTTCCTCAGTCAAGCAAGGCATATATATATCCTTCTTCACATATTCTTTCTCCATAAATTAGTCCCTCTAAACAGACCCATCAGAAATTTTTTCCCTTTCAACTTATCCTTTATGGGATTATCTGTCTCTAAGGACATGTCTAGAACTGCCCAGAGGACAATTTTTTCAGTGTGTCAGGAAAAGAGACTACTGCTGTCTGTTATCAAAGTTCAATACCACAGGCCTTTTTCACTGGCATATTCCTTTAAAAAATTACCTCATCTCTAATTCTTCACTGTAATATTCCCAAATTTAATAATGTTAAACTTTTTTTTTTCTGAATATTTCCTACTAATCACACATCTGCCTCTAAATTGAAGTTTTTTGAAATATATTCCTTATCATAGTTCTAACAACTGTAATTCCCTTTAAAATCTTCTGGTTTTATCAGTATCTCACAGCACCTCATAAAGCAGATCTACTTTTAAATTTGACCAAATCCACTTTCATACAAACATAATCAAGGATAATGAAGAATATAATCACCGTAATGAAAACAAAGTCACTCTGGGGCTCCCTTAGTGATCCTTACCATCTTTCCTTTCAGAGCCTCTTATGTTTCCTTCCCACACTATTACAGTGCTTCCTTTCTATATTTTAAGCTCAATTTAAATGGAGATTTGCTTCTTAAATAAGAATGGTGCAGAAGAGTCTACTTAAAAGGAAAATACAAACATGCCAGAGAAAACTTCTGGAGTCTTAAGGGTTCTACACGCTGCTGCTGCTGCTGCTGAAGCTTTGACAACCAATGCTCCAATGAGCTGGGAAGATATACATTAAGTTTCTCTCAATGTCTATGTTTTCATGGGAGTGAGATGACACATCAGTGGTTGACCTTCCTAGGTCTTTGAAATTTGTAACTTATATCCTGACTTTATAATTTCAGTAGGGGAAGTTCAGCCAATACTTCCAGTCTCTAATAGGTTCTAAGGAGAAGTTTTCTTCCCCCAATTTGAATACCTGTGTTGCAGTGCACTTAAAAGCCTCTCACTGCTATCTCACTATAAACACAGCAAATGCTCTAGGTTGGGACAATTTCCAACCTACTCCCTTTTTTCATGTCAGAAATCATCACTTACTGCAGGTGAGTGAGCAAAAATGAATTTTAAAGAAATTAAGATGCAATTCTGCTCTAGAAATGGCTATTGGAAAGTTGCTTTTTCCCAGCATATTCTTTCTGAGGATGTCACAGAAAAGAATGGGACAGTGATACTTTTGGCAGAGATTTAAAATATAAAGCACGAAGAAGACTACAGATTTTTAATTCCTAAGACCCTTCAAGCCCTGCGTCAGAATCATTAGTTCCTTGGGCTATTTTAGACCCAAATAAACCCCAATATAGCTTCAGCACTGTTGTAAATTTGCATATTTGACTACAAGATGAAATTTGAATTCTTGGTTCTAAAAGAAAAAGAAGGCTAACCCCAAAAAGCTGAATTAGTTCTTAAACTAATCCAGTATGCTAAATAATATCTGAGATAATTTTTGTTTCTCAGTAGAATCCTGGTACTCTGGTCTGTGTGAGGCTTGTGAATACAAACATGATTTGTGTATCACTGGCAGTAGGATGACTTCTACAGATGATTGAACACAAACTTGCTTTTGCAGATGCAACTTGTTATGTTTTTTTCAGAGTATGGGTTTCCATCAGATTGTTCCATGAAAAAAAGCACATGACCCCAAAGGAACAGAAATTTCTTAATACAGCAAATGAGTGAATCAAATTAGACACACACCATCTTTGACATACTCATCTCAGAAAATTTTCCAAGCTCTCTGCTTGTTCCTAATGCAAACATGTGCATCTTTACTTTCAAAACCACTGTGAGCTCTGTTTAAAGAACAGAATTGCAATCTGCAGTATTAAACATCCAACAAATAAACAAACAATAAAATTAACCTATGTGCCATAAAAAACATCAGCTAAAGACAAGGAGAAGCTGGACAACCATAATAGAATACTTTCTCTTTTCAAGTTACTGCAAATGCAAAGTGACTCCTGGTTACAACTTAGTTAAAAATTTGGGTCTACATAAAGAAGTTCTGGTATTCCCTCTCTAAAGGAGCTTACAAATGTTACCCAGCTGCCTTTTCTCCTTGCTTCTAGAAACTTTCCATTCAACCACAGAACAGAAAGAAAACAACATGTCTGTTTTTCAAACTTTCCAGTCCATGGCGTGATATTTTACATCAAAACACTTTTCCTGGCAGAATGTGTTAAGTGACAAGGTTTTGTGCTGTTGTGGTTAATGTGAAGGCTCATGTTCCCTGTCATCACCCTTACTCCCAGGATAGATGCAAGCAGCACAGTAGCCAAGAGGGAGAGCCACAGCAATCTCATGAGCTGCAAAACACTAATCAGCAGACTGTTCTGTCGTAGACCTGGGACTCCCCAATGACTCGTTTCTGGAGTTTTTCAGCTCATGTAATGCCACGTTCAATGCAGCTTCAAAAACAGTAGCCTTTTCACATGCATGTACTCCTTTGTTTTAAAAAGTCTGATCCCAGCATATACTATCAGGTATAAATTTAAGGTATAAATTTAAGCAGTTTTTTCCCTGGAGAGTTATTTGGAGCTGTTTGTGACTCAAAATGTTCAAGCATTAAACAAATGTGAGTTGGAGAAATCTATTTCCTTTGCAAAAACGAAATAATCAACTAAAAATCACCTTTCTTGAGGAAACATGTTGGGAGGGGCTCTCTTTTTGACAAAAGGAAATTTTGCTTTTGACTATGTGTGTATCCCTGAGTATGTAACTCTTTCAATTGTTAAAGGAAAATAATTTCACAAAAGTGGAAGTCAGAAGCTAAATCTTAAGATTCGGTCAGGAAAAAGAAAGTTGAGATTATATAAGCCAAATAATGTTTTGCATTCAATGTTGTCAGAAAATGCATTTTCTTTAAAGGTGCAACCAGGCAAATTAAGCATTGATCCTAAAAATTTGCCCATGGCAGGGGGATTGGAACTAGATGGTGTTTAAAGTCCCTTCCAACGCAAAAAATGCTATGACCTTGTGATATTTTTCCCAGATTTACTCTTTGAATATGCCCCTAAAAAAACAAAAACCCAAAAACTAAATCATTCTTCATGAGTGTTATGTTCTGTTTATTATAATTTTAAAATGAGATAGATTTTCTCATAATCTCATAAAAATCCATCAAAGCCAGTGATGATTAGATTTTGTGTAAAGTGCTTAAATTACAATGCACTATTCATGTGTCTTATTGGATTTTTTGGTAGATTTAGCTGTGGCTGCTTGATATTTGATTTACCCAAAATGGAAAAACTGACTGATGCTCCAAAACAACAACAAAAAAGATCTCCAAACCTTTTCTTTTCTGTTAGATCAGGCATGGTGATCCAAAACTATGTATTTCTATTCTGTAACTATAGCTAATAGTTATCTTTCTCACTAGAAAGAGTCTGTTTCAGTGCAGTAAATTTGATAAGCTACTTTATTCCTGTATAGCCAACATCTTCACAGCAGCTTCACTGAAGAATAAAAGCAATTAAAATACTTTTGAGTTTTGAGTTGAACTCCATTTCTTTACAAAAGGCTGCTTAACCTACACAATGAATGAGAAAACTTTTCGTCTACCAAATAGGAAAGTTATCTCTAAAGGTAATAAAAATTGCAAGAGTAAGAATCTGATTTCCATGCTTCATTAGTCATATTTCAATACACAATTGATTTAGCAAATTTACAAAGGCAATGTCTCATTTTGTCTAGTGAAAGGACCGTATTATACAAATCTAGAAAGAAATCATCTTTATAAAAGAAAGTAGCTAAACAGTACAGAATTAATAATAAGATCATATGAATGAAGCTTTCCTTCTTCCAGATATTTCAGACATACTCAAAATTAGTTGTTTGATTTTCCTGGATTTAATTTATTCTATTCTGCAAAATGAGATGAAACAGTCTTCTTTACAGATCTCACTAAAGTGTTCACAGATTGATTTATGTGAGCCTGTTTATGCTGATGTTGCAATTCTTACATGAAGCAAATTTGACCATTTGTAGCACTGCTAGATAGAAAAAAACATGTTAAAATTGGTTGAACCTCTTTAAGGACTGCTTTAAGCTTTCTTTGGAAAGCTGGGAAAAGGCCAATAAAGTTTCATGTGTAGACTCCTGATAAATCTGTGGAACAGACATAGTGGAGTCGAGAGTTTAAACAGGAGTGGGACTAAATTTAAATTTAAGTCCTGATTCTTATTTAAGTTTTAAACAGCAATCACTCACAGGGTAAAGACAGATAGAAATCCATTTGCATGTTCTCAGAAATTGCATATTACTTTATTTACACACTAAGAACATGATTATCTCAGCAGCAAACCTAGCACTCCCTGCTCCCTCCCTTAGTCATGTGATTAAGTGCAGCAGGAATCCTTATGGTGACAGGACTAGTCCTTGAATAGTCGTCAAAAAAACTTGCACGAAACAGGCTCGGAGAATGAATGGAGGCATCTTTGGAGAGCTCTGAGAGGATAAAAACAAAACACTTTTGCAGGAGGGAGGTAGGAAAGTCTGCACAGTTGCTTCCTTGTCTACTATTGAGTGATTTCAGTCTCCAGAGCTGTCAGGCCAATACATGGCACAAATCCTAAATCCACTTAAAACAGCCAGCTGATTTTAATACAAGTATGCTTTTCCTAGATTTGCCAAGAGTGCTGAGGGAGTCTCTTAATTAAGAGACACACTTCATTTGTTATACAAAGACTCCCGTGGCTTTTTTACACCTGCTTTGTGAAGTGTCTCTCTCTCTAGGGAAAATCCAGCCAAAGCATTTTGTTCATTTTGGGTTCTACTATAACAGTTTCTGTATCACCTTTCAACATGTGCAAAGTAACTTTTTAAAGACATATAGTCTTCTTTTCAACACCAATGCACTAATATAAACTTGTTGGGGTGATCATTAGCTATTGGCTAGTATTAGCTGGAGATTTTATCTTGGCATTTGGCATTCCCACTTAGTTTGCTCATCATTTCTTATTTTTTCTCATGCATCGAGCCTTTACTGTCATATGCATGTTTGATAAAAGCATGAGGACAGGAAAGAAAATGAGGCTAAGGATCTCAATTTTTGCTTTTGATAGTTCCTCCAGTTTTGCAAGCAATGTGGAAACCGTGAAGAAGTGAACAACTGTTTAACTGAGAACACTCTGCTGTGAGAAACCTCCCATGTTATCTTCATTAGTAGAACCTCTTCCACATATTTGAGGATTTTGGGGTTTTGTTATTATTTCTTTTTTACATATTCAGTTCTGATGCCTTTAGGAATTCTGAAGTCATTATAATTTAAAACTTATTTTTGACATGCACCAAAATTTAATTCCCAGGCGCTATAAAATTTTGGATCAAGAGTCAAGAATCTTTTGCTTTAAGGACTCTCATCATTATCTAGGAACAAGAAGTAGTAGAAAGATGTTAACATTGATATCCAGAAGTAAAACCATCTGATTAAAATGCTGTGCCAATGATCTTAGTTAGAAAATGCATACAATCTAAGTCTTTCATGGAGCAATTCTGTTTGGAAATTCTTAGGTATTTGGTCTTAGTACACTGATAAATTAAAAAAACTTGTAGTCATGCATAACTAACCATCTTAAAAATTACAGAGTGGCATATATATCTTGTCTTTTGTAATATAGCAGAATTTCCATGCTTATGTAAAAGGATAGACAGAATCCCACTGGTTACTTAGGTCTCAATGCCTTTGAATGAGGCTTTGCGGGCTGCCTTGAGAGTTTTGCAAAGTGCCTGAACTTACGAAGTCTTTGCTATTTCAAAGAATATTTTTATGCAAGGTCTGGAAGCAAACATCTCTTGTTATCGACAGAATTTATACTGGACTGATTTAGGCCAAAGTCACGTTTCACATAAGAGAGCAGAACAATTAAATAGAAAAGGAAAGTATTTTTGCTTACCTCTTTGACTGATAATATGAGAGAAACATGAGAGGCATAACTTTATCTGTTAGAGACTGAACATGTGGTAAGATTTCAAATAACAGCACACAAAAGATCTATGAAGTATTTTTACAATGTCTGACTAGTATTTGCATTTATTATGTCTAAACCTTTATTATTTACTCCCCAAAGTTTTTTAGAAACAACTGAAATTGGATGACTGATGTTATTTGTTGTGTACTGTGCTGGTGGACACTCCAGTAAGAAAGTGATCTCACAAAGACAAAGCTAATGAATGTTTAGAGAATCCCCACAATTCTAAAAGCACAATTATGCAGGATATTTCTGCAAATACTCCTCTCAAAAGATGAAACTGTTTGAGGGTACTTCTAGTCACCTGTATGTCTCACAGACTTTCACTGAGCCCATAAAAGTATCTGAAACATGCTAGAATAAAATAAACCTTGCCCCATACTCTTTTGGGGTTTTCCCATGAGAACTTCTTGGTGTACAGTTAGATTATATTTAGATATGTTTACCTAGGTCATCGCCTACTTTAAAATTTATGTCTCTTCAATTACAAATACATTTTAGGTAGCCTGAATTATCATAACCTTATTTTACTTGCATTTTCCTCTGAGCTTTGACTCTTCATAATGCATCAATAAAAATGTGTTGTTTCATTCTTAAAGTTACTTCTGTTCTAACACATGGGTGTTCAATTGAAGTTAAGGCGAATTTACTTCGTTTTTCAAAGGCTAAAGTTTTATCTGAGATAGATTGTCTGATTTGGATATATACTGTGTTCCCTTTGCAATGCTTGACTGAACGAATCATTGAAGAACTGGAGATACAAGAGACTTTTTTTACACTGTACAAAAATATGAGAATCAAAACATGGTTCTTACTCCCCACAGGCCTGATGAGTAACAAAAATTTGAAAAGAGACAGGGAATAGAAAGAGGATAAAGCAAAAACTGCAAGCATAAGCAAATCAAAAATAAGGAATTAATTCATCAGTTCCAGTCAACAGGCAGACTTTTTGATGCTTACAGGAAAGCAGGGTTTCTGATACAGAATGGTTACTTGGAAAGACAAACACAGTAAATCTGAATCTCCACCCTCCCTCCTTTTCCCTGGATTTTTACACTGAGCATGATGCCATATGTATGGAACATCCCTTTGGTCACCAGGGTCAGCTGTCATGGCTGTGTCCTCTCCCAATTTCTTGCACACCCCCAAGCTACAGGGCTATGTGAGAAACAGAAAAGGCCTTGATGTTGTGTAAGTGCTGCTTAGCAGCAACAGGAGTTTCATGTATTATTTACACTGTTTTGGTCACAAATCCAAAGCACAGCACGACATAAGCTACTATGAAGAAAATTATCTGTGTCTCAGTCCAAACCAGGACAGCATGGCAACAGGTACCTGCATGTACTCTCCATGGTCCTCACAGTGACTTGGTAAAGGCCAGCTTGTTCCCAGAAAAGGCTCTATCAAGACACTGTCAGTCATGGCCATGTAGCCAAGCTACAGATTGAGGGCTTTTATGTACCTCAATGGAGTCTGTGTAATTTCTCCAATCTGCTAGGGTCCCTTTGGAAGGCAGATCTATCCACCACCATAATGCTCTAGATAATCCTGGTCTAGGTTAGCCACTTATGAAAGTAGAACTACTGCACAGAATTTTTAAAAACCCATCTAAATAAGAAACAAATAGTAAATTCACGAATACAAGCCACACTGAGTATAAGCCGCATCTCCGGGTGTTGGCAAACATTTCGTTCTTTGTCCATAAATAAGCCGCACCCGAGTATAAGCCGCTCTGTCGTTCGCAGCGAGGACCCGCGTGCAACAAAGTTGCCAAATAGTAACAGAACTGAGGCAGGGAGGGGTTTACTGGCTCAGCTCGGGCTGTGAGGGCTTGGCCCACTCGGGGCTGCCGACAGGGCTGGGTGGCCCAGCCCGGCACTACCGCTCGGTGGGGCAACTCGGGGCCGGCCGCCGCCGCTGGGCTCGCTCGCCCTGGCCCGGCGCTGTCCCGTGGTGGCAGGCAGGGACGGAGCCCCACCCCGCCCCAGCGGCAGCGGAGGCGGGCGGGGATGGAGCACCCCGCCTCCTCCCCGAGCCACGGCCATGGTGGCACAGGGCCCCCGCCGCCTCCCCGAGCCGCTGCCATGGCGGCACAGGGCCCCCGCCGCCTCCCCGAGCCGCTGTCATGGCGGCACGGGGCCCCCCCGTCTCTCGCCCGGGCTGCGGCAGAGGAGGGAAGGAGAGAACTCTCCCGCCTCTCTCCCCGCCCCCCGTGCTGCCTGCAGGGAGCCAGGCTCCGCCTGTGGTGCAAAACAGAGTAACAATTTGCAACAATCGCGAAATGCCGGCTTTTACTAACAGGTGCTTGGCTCCGCACCCTGGCTGGCACTTCTGAGGTTGTAAATGTCAGAAAATTATTCACATATTAGCCACTCCTGAGTATAAACCGTATTTCCAGTGTGGGAGCAAAATTTTAGTCAAAATGGTGCGGCTTGTATTCGTGAAACTACTGTAATTGTATTTACAATTTTAATTTATATGTGTTTCACAGTGGTTCTAATACTCTTTGCCTACACACCGTGGTTTTTAACTGTATAAATAATTTAATTTTTCCCTCCAGAGAATTGTAGATTCCTTTGAGTAGACAACAGGATAGATCAAAGGTATTTGGAATGTTTCATCTGGTAAAGGCAGATTGAGAAAGGAATGGTATAAGCCTTGTTCACTTATAAAACCCAAAAAACAACACACTAAAGATAGTAGTTAGCTGGAATAACATCTACTGGAGGAGGAGGAGGAGGAGGAGGAGGAGGAGGCAGAGGAGGAAGAAGCAGAACAGTGCATGAAGCAGCAGCAAAAGATGAAGAAGTGGAAGCAGAAGTAAAAGGAAAAGGAAAAAATGAAATAAAAAGAAAGCATTAAGAGCAGTTATTGGAAATACTCCTGGTAATTGTTATATATTGGTTTCATCTTCCCTTTACCAGGCTAAGTATCTTCTTTGCAGATCATGTGCTCTAGGCCCTACACCATTTCAGCATCCCTCTGCCAGACCCTTTCCAATTTTTCCACATACTTAATCCAAAGTAATATGAGCAAAAGAAGTGCCTTAGCTCTGATAGGAGGGTTATAGCTCATAGCTCAAGATTGCATTTTCATAGGCTGATAGTAGCTAAAAAATGCGAAGTGGTACCTCACAGGGCTGTCACAGTTTCCTATAGACAGATCTCCATGTTTAAACACAGAAGAGGCTTCACTTTCAAGAAGGTTTTCTTGAACCAATATATGGTCCAGCAGTTAAAAGACTCTGTGAAGGCAAAATAGGTTTTTCTTTATCAAATGAGAGAATTCTCACTGGATTTTCTTGCCTTTGTAGCTTAACTAACCATCAAAGTAGGAGGTTTTGCATAAATTTCCCTCTCTTTGAAAAGCAGCATGTACAGGAAACATGGACCCCAGATTTTTATCAGTGTTCTGAATTTTTGATGCTGTTGCATTTTCCAATCCAACTGGATGTCTCTCCAGTTTATATGGTTCCTATGAAATGAAAAGAAAGTAATTTCACAATTATAAGCTGCACCTGATTATAAGCTGCACTTCTAGGTGTTGGCAATGTTTTGTTCTTTGTCCGTATATAAGCTGCGCCGGATTATAAGCCACACTTTCGTTCGCAGCCAGGATGCTCGAGCAACTTTCACCAAGTTGCCAATTAGTAACAGAATCACGGGATCACGGGGTTTACTGGCTCACTGCTGGGGCTGTGCAGGCTCAGAGTAGCGGTGCCGCCCTGCCGTTGGGGCCGTGCGGGCTCTGGCTTGGCTTGGGGCTGCTGCGGCCTCACACTTCCAGGTTGGCAAATTTCTGAACTTCATCCATATATTGGCCACTCCTGAGTGTAAGCCACACTTCCAGGTTGGGACCAAAATTTTAGTCAAAATGGTGCAGCTTATAATTGTGAAATTACTTAGTACTTTTATCTACAAACCTCAGTCACAAACTTAGAGCACTGAAATAATCCACACTGCAAAAACATTCGCCTTTGCCTTGTTTTGTCCTGACACAAAATAACTCATTACAGCCACAGAGTTGTCACCTAATTAAGTAAACAAGTATCTGTAAGATAATGGCAAAATCTTTACCTTGGTTGATGCATGATTTTGTGTTCCGAGCAATGATGGCACTGTCACAGAGTAACAAAAGTGGCACACTATATGTTGTATGAAATAAGAGAGAAGGAGGTGGAGATGTGGACGTCATACGAGGATTTTTGTGCTCACATTCAAAAAGAGTTCTGCTCCCCACGCTGGTTTGTCTGTTTTGACTGTAAATTCTTCAGAGCATGGACTTTCTCTTACCTGGGGACAATGTGCACTAATATAATCTGATCTTCCTCAATAATGATTTAGAATAAATAATATGCATAAGCAAGTACACTGATGTAAAGAGTAACTTGCTCAGTTAACAATAAAGTAAGTGTTTTGTACAGCATCTGCTACTCCCTCACTGATTAAAGAGGTGCATGATAGACTCGAAGAGAATCCAAAGACACACTTGCTGGCAGAGAGATTCTTTCTGTACTTAGCAGTGTGAGGGAGAACCTGGGAAGTTACTAGAGTGTGTATGGTCTTTCCGATCCACACTGAGGAGTGTTAGAGGGAAGCACAGATCTCTAGGGGCAGTAAGTTTTGGTGACAAGTTCTGCTTCATTTGTTACCTGTGCTACTGATGTAAAAAAGAGAGTTTAGAAGTTTTACATCAAAATTCCTCCAGGACACGGCTTGAAAAATCAGACAAGAGGACTTCACTGGTTAAAGAAAAGGATGTTACAGTAAAGAAGAAAAAGCAGAAAGGGGAAAATGGGTAACATTACTCAACTTGGAGAACGTCAAGTTAATCTTAACACCTTGAATTTTAATTAGAATATGATTTATTGCATTCTATATTATTCAGTTCTCAGAACAAAGCTGAGGAACTTTTTAAAATATCATTACTCTTTGCAAATACTCCATGGACACAGAAACCAGGCACTATATTTGCAAGTGATGCCTAAAAAATTTAGTGGACAACAAATTGGTCATATGCTCAAAGTATGATATAAAAGGAAAGGGGTGAAAGAATATAATACCAAACAGCATTTTCCAAAGTATTATTTCTTACACAATTATGGCTATTTGTCTACAGAGTTCGTAAAGCATGCTTAGATTCCAGGCCCAATGTAACTTTGGCTAGAGTAGTATGTTAAGGTTTATCTTCAGGACTAAGTGCTGCAGTTTGTTCAAGAAGCAAGGAATTTTATGCAATTGAAATTAAACCACACTAAGCAATTAAACAAAATAAATATTTCATAGTAAGTATAAGATCAGAACCCAGGCCACCACACAACCAGATAGACACTTCACGAGTAAGTTGGATTCATTCTTGTATAGTTTTGTAGAACACATAAGGGGATTTTTTCTTAGAACACAGAAGAGAAAAGTGAAGCTAGAAGCAACATTGACATAACATGATACTGATCATGCCTGTCCTAAAGCTGTTAGCTGCCTCCTAATTCCTGTTTCAAATGAAAAACAAAATAAGATAAACCAAACAAGAAACCCAATACAGATGAAACCAACAAAGCAAACACCCAGACACATTGATACTCTCTTTGAAAACATGAATGTCACAATAACTTGAGGTTCAGAGATTCATTTTGCAATGCTGATACCACATGAACAGAGAAACAAATTATGTGATGTAAACTGGTTAATATTTGTTAAAGCGATGAGACTCATGACATTGCTTGAAAGAAATATGAAAGACTTGACAACTATGAGAAGGTGGGACTTTGAAAAGATGCAAATTATCTGTCATGAAATATTAAATTTGGATATCATCTTTTGAAAACTTCTGCATCAGTCAAGAAAAATGCAGAGAATGTGAATTTTTGATTCTACAGAAAGCTAATAGTCTAATGTTTTGCTTTAATTAAAACATTAAGATGGGCACATATCCCCCACTCACACATCAGTCTAGATGTTTAATGTAATATTTCTTCTTGGCAGTTGTTTGTCACAAATTATGATTGTTAACAGCACTTGCACTTTACTACAGGAAAATAGGGGCAGGCATACATGAGTGTCAGTATTTTTCCAGTCACAGTAAATGTTCTCAACAACACTGTTCAATGAGAGGAAATTCCATAGGACATCGTGGCAAATTTGCATTTAAATGAATGCCTTCTATTTCTGCATTCTAAATAAAATGAACCATCTGCAGCTAGACAATATATCTAAAGTTAGCATGATCCAAGGAGCTCCAAGGTACGGGATAACAGCTCCCATTGATAAAAACAAGCAGCAGACTAGGTTTGGTCAATAGTTAATATCTCTGATAGAAATGCAAAATCTGTTTGTTTGTTTCTTGTTTCAGAATGGGAGAACAATTTGACTCTTGAGGAACTGCTAGAAGAAAAGTTCACGAGTTTTTATGAATATTCATTATTTGCAGATGTTCCACTACAACAGATTAAAATTTTGTAAGTACTCATTGTTTGGGCTAAGGGAGAGTTAATTTTCTTTATAATAGGTTATGGTGCCATGCTTTGGATGTGTGACACCAAAACAGTGTCAATAATGCACCAAAGTTTTCAATACTGCTGAGTAGCAATTGCACAATATTGACGCTTTTTTGTTTCTCATGTGGCCCTGCCCATGAGTAGGTTTTGAGTGTGGAAGAAGTTGGGAGAGGACAGAGCCAGGAGAGTTGACCTCAATGACCGAATGGATGTCCATACCACATGGCATCATGCTGAACAATAAGAGCTGGGGAAAGATGGAGAAATGGGAAAGATCAAAGTGTTGGCATTTGTCATCCCGTTAGGCGTGATGGAGCACTGCTTGCTTGGAGGTGGCAAAATATTTGCCTGTTGATGAGAAGTAATGAATGAACTCATTTTTGCTGTGCATGCAGTCTTTGCTTTACCTATTAAACCATCTTTATCTCAACCCATGAGTCTTCACACTTCTACTCTTCTGTTCATCTGCCCCTTCCCACTGCAGGGGAGTGAGCGTGTGGCTGGGTGGTGCTTAGCTGCCCACCCAGGTTACACCACAACAGTACATTTTTAGTTACCTCTTCCCCCTCAACACCAATATTTCTTTCATAACTGTTCCCAATCCTGCATTATGTTCTTGCACCAAATATTCTTGGTATGCCACATATGCTTGAATAAGGACTAATTAATTAATCAGCTGTGCTACTGAAATTTTATCCTGAAAACAAGAATCCTTCCAAATCCTCCTTCCAAGTTTATTGTATTAAACACTGTGGTTCCACAACTCCTTCTACGACTCTCTCTTCCAAGCCAAGTGGGTCTAGCAGGTTAACCGCTCCTCATAAAGGAATATTCAGCCTGTGTTCCTCAACTCCCATTGTTATTTATTATGCCTCTAGATACCAGATATATGCTATTTTGGGGTGACTAAATAATTCCTGAGAAATGTACGCCACCATACTCCAAAGAAACACTGCTGTCTCTAAGATGATGTCACAGTCCTGATTTTATGACCTTTTGAGAGGGCAGAAGTAGAAATTTAACTTGAAATACTGTGTGATCCTATCTTACCAATTACAAATGCTTATACCACATGTTTTTACACCTAAACAGAAATCCAAACCCATGTTCCTGTCACTGCCACTCACCCAAAAGATGAATTAACCTTATTCATCTCTTTATCCTTTGCTTCCCTGCTTCCATATCTGGAATACTACTGTGTTTTAATTCCAGCCACTCAGTATCACCCAGCCACATGCTCCCCCCTCTCCCCTCAACAGGATAGGGAGGATAACGGGGAAAAGGAAAATTCACAGGTTAAGAACATTGATTATTGAAATAAAGTAAAAGATGATGATGATGATGATGATGATGGTGAAAAATAATTTCAAAAGGGGAAAAGGAAAACAAGTGATGCACAATACAGTCACTCACCACCCACTGACCAATATCTAACCCATGCCTGAGCAGCCAACTCCCCTCCATTTAAATACTGAGAATAACATTGCATAGCATGGAACGTGTCTTTGGCCAGTTCAGGTCAGTTGTCCTGGCCATGCTCCCTCCCAGCTTCTTCTGCACCTGCTTGCTGTCAGAGCATGAGAAATTGAAAAGGTCTTGATTTAGAATAAGCAATGCTTAGCAACAACTGAAACATCAGTGTGTTATCAACATCATTTCACACTAAATCGAGACACAGCACTGTGCCAGTTACTAAGAAGAAAATTAATTCGATCCCAGATAAAACCTGTACTACATCACTTGTTCCATATAATGTATGTCATGCCACACTTTCAATACCCAATCATCTTTCCTGTTTTTTGATATATACACACAGATATATTCTCTTAGTGTATGGACCATTTATTGAGTTCATTTAGTCCATAAAATTGGGCTCCATCTGTCATAACAATCTTTCAAGGCAGCAAAGATGGTGTGTTAATTGTTGCATATTGAAGTCAGTTCTGATTCCATCACTGCTGCGCTTGTCCTGTTTCATCAAAATTCAGTTTTCATTAATATGGAAATCAAAAGAAAGTGGGGTCCAGATCCCAGTGTGATGAGCATATAGCCACTGCACAAGTGATAATATATAGTGTTATCTAGCAATTAACATAATGTATTTTAATTGATTGACTATTCTTACCCCACATCAAATCCCCTGAGGCACACACCAGACCTTCCCATCCTCCCACTTCACCAAGGGCACTCAGGCTCCTGAGTAAAAGCAATCCTATGGATGGGTCAGCCTTTGCCTGAGGCAGGAATAACCCAGACTGTTTTCCCTGGAGTATTTATGTCCACTACAGGAACTTTATCCAATTCTGCAGTCGTAAAAGTTCAGGCAGGGCCAGACCAATTGGCAGATTGCCTGGTGTTGACTAACCAGGTCACCTTTGCAAATGTGTAACCCAAGTCTGAGGGTTCCACCATCCATTGCTTTCAGTGTAGTTTTTAATAGTCCATTGCATTGTTGAATTTTTCCAGAGCCTGGTCCGTAAGAGGGGATGTGATATACCCACTCAATTCCCTTTTCTTTAGACTATGTATCTATAAGGTTCTGTTGGAAGTGAATCCATTGTCTGGAGTTACGTCTGGAGTACCATGACACAGATATTTGCTTAACCCTAAACAAAATCTGAACTGAAATCAACAGTAGGTGGACCAGGTTTGTTTTGAGGTAATTCAAAGGATATTCAATACCTTTAAAAATCTCACATACTACTGTAAACAGCCTGAAGGGCAGGAAGGCAGGTGGGAAGACAGGAAGGAAGCTAGGAAGGAAGGAAGGAAGGAAGGAAGGAAGGAAGGAAGGAAGGAAGGAAGGAAGGAAGGAAGGAAGGAAGGAAGGAAGGAAGGAAGGAAGGAAGGAAGGAAGGAAGGAAGGAAGGAAGGAAGGAAGGAAGGAAGGAAGGAAGGAAGGAAGGAAGGAAGGAAGGGAGGGAGGGAGGGAGGGGAAAAGCTGGAAACTGTAGTTATTAGTAGCTCCCAATAGATGGCTCCCAAAACACAGAAGTGACAGCAATGCTAAGCACAGATCCCACATACCAAATTAGTCTCACAACCAGTGATTCTATCGAATCATAATCCGGTATTTCATAGAACAACAAAATGAGAACCTTAACCCAGACCTCGAGAAGGATAGACAGCACAACAGGGAGCACATACATCAAGTGGAGTATTATATGAGCACACATGCAGAAACTCTGAGAGCAAATAAATCAGCAGTGTGACCAGTGACTATTGAACTTATACAATGAACGCTTAAAACAATTTTGTTTTAACACACTCTGGTCAGATCTGTTGTTTTCTCAACTCTTTTTGCCCCACTCTGGGCACCAAGGATTGTTGTGGTTTAACCCCTGCTGGCAACTAAGCACAGTAATTTCACAATTAACAAGCCGCACTGACTATAAGCTGCATCTCCGAGTGTCAGCAACATTTCATTCTTTGTCCATAAATAAGCCACACCTGATTATAAGCCGCTCTGTCGTTCACAGCGAGGACCCGCGTGCAACAAAATTGCCAAGTAGCAACAGAATCGCGGCGGGGGCGGGGGTTTACTGGTTCGGCTTGGGCCGTGCGGGCTCGGCCCGCTTGGGGCTGCCGATGAGGCCGGGTGGCCCAGCTCGGCGGGGCTGCTTGGCAGGGCCGCTTGGGGCTGGCTGCCGCCTCTGGGCTCGCTCACCCCGGCCTGGCGCTGCCCCGCGGTAGCAGGTGGGGACGGAGCCTGCCGACCCCTGTGGCAGTGGTGGTAGGTGAGAATGGAGCCCGCTGGCACCGACGGCGGTGGTGGCAGGAGGGGAAGGAGCCCCCCTGCTCCTGCGGCGGTGGCAGGTGGGGACAGAGCCTGCCTGCTCCTGTGGTGGCAGCAGCAGGGGAGGGCGGGAGCCCTCCACCTCCCCCCCTGGGCTACAGGGCCGGCAGGAGGGAGCCCCCGCCTCTCCCTCGGGCCGTGCTGCCTGAAGGAGGGAGCCCCCCACCTCCCCCCGCCACCGCACTGCCAGCATGGAGCCTGGCTCCATCCGCCGCGCAAAACAGAGTAACCAATTTGTAATGATCTCACAGTCCCGGGTTTTACTGGCAGGTGCTCGGCTTGGCACCTTGGCTGCACTTCCGGAGTTGGAAATTTCAGAAAATTTTTCACATATTAGCCGGTCTATTAGCCGGTCCTGAGTGTAAGCTGCATTTCCGGTGTGAGAGCAGAATTTTAGTCAAAATGATGTGGCTTATAATCCTGAAAATACTGTACTACACAGCCACATGCTCACGCTTTCTCCCACCCACAATGGAATAAGGAAGGGAATTGGAAAAGCATAAAATTCGTGGGTTGAGAAAATAACAGTTTAATAATAATAGTCATGACAAAAATAATTTAAAAAGGAAAAGGAGAAAACAAGTTAAAACCCAAGAAAAACAATTGATGCACAATACTCACCACCCACTGACTCCCCAGCCTACACCTGTACAGCACTTGGTGGTTTCTGGCAAAATTCTCCCTAGCATATGTACTGGGCATGGTGTTCTCTAGTACAGAATATACCTCAGGCCAGTTTGTGTCAGTTGTCCTGGCCATGCTCCTTCCCAACTTCTTGTGTATCTGCTTGCTGACAGAGCATGGGAAACTGAAAAGTCCTTGATTTAGATAAGCTCTTCTCAGCTACAATGACAACATCAGTGTGTTATCAATATTATTGTCATACTAAATTCAAAACACAGCTCTGTGCCACCTACTAAGAATATAACTCCATCCCAGCTGAAATCAGGACAAATATACCTCTCTGCCTGAACATCACCACTCTGTTCTTGTCTGGATGTTTAACATCATCTGAGTTCCTGCAGAAGCTTTAAGGGATTTAGAGATATCAGCTCACATTGTGAGAGACTAACAAAGACCAGAGACACCTTGTCTCTGAGCAAGGCAGCCCTTACACTTCAACAGTTGATAGAAGACCAAGTGATGGGGGATATGTTTGGGGGTTTTTGGTGGCCTTTTCCAGAAAAAAATACACTAGAAACAAACCAGAATTTACTGTACAATAAGTAACTACATGCTGACTGCAATATTCTACCATTTCTGCTTCCTTTCCACTGGCACTGTTATCCTGCACATGGGAGACATCTGTTAAAAACAATTTCATTGCATGTCTTTGACATTTCACACTCAAAAACTAAACTAAAACCAACCCAATCAAACCTTTGTGAGAATTTTTTGGAAAATAAATACTGGGAAAATTTAAATATTTTTGTTAACTAAGCCACTGACTACTTTTTTAAGATTTTTAAAAAATGCCTGATTTGATATTTGGTGCAAGAAAGTTTCGGGTTGTTTATAGTGAAAGTAGGAGGTGTTAAAATTAGTTTCTGTGCTGAAACTCACCAACTACAGAACAAAGGATCTTTGAATTCCTAGTAAGAGTTGCACTGTCAGAAAACTACAGAAAATTCTACCACTTATCCCTGTATGTATTTGCAAAGTTAGGAGTGAAAAAATTGATTGGGGTCCATGTGAAAGACTGAAAATAGACTAAAAATTATGGACAAGGGTTTTATGTTGAATTTTGAAAGGGGAAGTCAACCAAGTGTAGAGAAATGAGGCAGACATGCAGATTCCAAAGAGGAATATCATATCTCTTTGAGAACTGTATGCTTGAAAAAAATAAATGCCCAAAGTTAAATATGAACAGTTTTTACCTGTCAAATGTAGTGGAAAAGAGGAAGAATTGCATGCAGTGGTGCACTCAGGTTTTTAACTTCTGATCTAAGGCACACAGATCAGAGAAGGCAAGTGCAAAGACTACTTTAAGAACAAAATGCTCTCAATCTCAATGGCAGTTTGTTGTTCTGCATGAGTTACGTGTTATTTGGAAGACAAAGTGCATCCTCAGTGGACAAACAAAACCAGAGAGCAAGCCAGAGGGATAAAGAAAGAAGAGATACACATTCATGTTAGATTCAAGCTTGAGAAGTGTTCAGGAAGAGATGACAGTGCTGAAGTCGTGAATCCCTAAAAAACGTCGACAGCAAAATTTAAATTCCTACTGCAAGAACAAGGAGAGCACTCATGTTTATATTGAAAGTTCAAGTGGGAATGTTTAATGTATTATTTTACATAAAAGACTTTAAATGGACATTAGGTACTTAAAGTCAGATTGTACTCATTTACTTAACTAAAAATTGGATAACTGGATAGAATATTGGAAGTTCTATTCCAAAAGTGATTACATAAAAATTTCACCTTCCTACTCAACAGATTTGATTGCTGTGTTTATTCAGAGTCAGATCTATTTACCTCAAGGACAAAAATATGCCTTTGCAACTTTTATTCCTGTCCTGTCTCCTTGCAAAACCCACATAATTCAGCCAGGGGTCTAGATGTTATTCATTCTTGTGCAACAGCTAAATCACTCCGCAAGTTTCCACCAAATACACTTGTAAGAGCAATCAAAACAGATTCAGTGCTGATATCAGTAAAATAAATTTTACATTCTACATTTTGGAGTAGATCACAAAAGATTGTATTGGTTCCTTCTGGTCTTCAAAATCTGACTAATTTGACTAAACAGCATTTTAAAATACTGACTTCCCTAAAAGTCATGTATTTTTCACTGACTTAAGTCAAACCTAAATCTATGCAGACATAAATCAATTCTCAATAGTCTTCTGTGACTTGTTGGCATGAATGCAACTGACATCTAGGAAACAAAATTCTTTGGTTGGTACTGTTCCTGTTAAAGAGGCTTCATCCAGATTCCCTAACATCCTTCACTGTTTGTAATGTAATAGAAAGGAATATATACATTTATATACATTTGTTATATAAAGGTATTTACAGAAAATATCTAGAACTTACGTCCCAGCAAGGTTCTTAAATTCAGACTGTACTCTCATATTTAACTTAAAACTGGGTAAGTAAGGACTCCACCTATGCAATGTGAACTATAGAGATTCAACCCTTGATTATCTCCATCATTCTCTGTTCAGTCTTTTAATCTTCCCAAAGTGAAAAGTGAAGTTTTTCAATTCAACTTGCACAAACTTCTGGTAGTATAATATAAGCTGAAATAAAATGTGAAGAAATTTTGGCTCTTTCAGACAAAAACTTCTACTTAAGTCAGAACAGGTCAAACAGAGCAAATAGAGTAGCTGAAAATACTTCTCCCAAGAGCTAAAAAAAAGCTAATAACAAAGCAAATCTAAAAGGCAAACAACCTGTTCTCCCTCAGCATTAGAGGAGAATTGCATGCTTAAATGCAATCTATTAGACAAAAATATTGTAATTTAAATTATAAAGAAAGTTTAAGAAAATTTCAGTGAGTTTTCAGAATTTCAGAAGCAGGAATCTTTAAAACAAAGTGAAGAAAAAAACCTGTATTTAAAAGCTGCCATATAAAATGTCAATGACTTTAGCTTTGAAGATAGCCGAAAAGACCCTTGGTCACAGCTTCAGTAATGTAAATTGGTACAGCACTACTAGGAATCCAATCCATTGTTATTTTTTAAAAATATCTTATGTAGCAGTCTATCACTGCTAAAGGCTTTAGGCTATGTATAAAGAGGATATATGCATGAAGGGACCATGATGACCATAATGCATTTAAATGAAAATGTCTTATAGCTGATAACCTCTAGTATTTACTATACAGATATATATAATTTATGAACTCAGAGAATATTCTAGTTAAAGAAAAATAGACACAAGTTCTACAGGATGGTGCAAATACACACCACAGCTAAACAGCAAACTCTGCTAGCAATATGTAGGTACACTAAATATTGTTGAATAGAAAACTCCACAGAAGCCAGTTAGGAATAACAAATACCATTGTGATACCATAATCAAAATGGAATCTGATAATTTTAATAATATCCTAAGATGCATTTCATGCATATAAAAAGAGTGAGGATTTTAAACAGTTTTTTAGTGTCAGCACCAAGCATTTACTATTTTCATAGCACTTAGTTTGGACAATAAAAACAGGACAGTGAATCAGTCTTCTCTACCTTCAGCCATCCAATGATGCAATCGTTCTGTTCAAAATGCCTACAGAAAAAGGTTGAAATTGAAAAAAACAATGCTCTTTAGCTTGATTACATGTATCTCTGAAGATATATACCTTTTCAGAAAAACAAAACCAGATGAAGGAAAGGAAGAGAAAAAGAAAAGGAAAAAACCTAAAAATATTCCAGTCCTAAAAATGCTATCTTCTTTTTTAAGCTCCTTTTTAATTGACTACTTTAGCAACTGTTTTCATTTCATAGGCACTGAACTGGGAAACATCAGGGTTTATATTCATCACGGATGGTATGAAGGCAGGATGTGTTTAACATACAAAATTAATGTGGTTTAAGCCCAGCCACCCAGATACATGAGGTACCACACAGGTACTCTCTCACACCCCAGCTGCCTTGGCCCCAGCCTCTCCCTGGGGGAGGAGGATCAACAAAAAATGAGATAGGAAAAGTTTTATAACTGAAACACAATGAAATTTAAATATACTATGAGTGATGCACAATACAGTCATTCACTTTGGTGATGGATGCCCAGTCCATCCCTGGTCAGCAATCAACATCTCCTGGCCAGCTCTCCCCAGTTTATATGCTGAGCATGACATTCTACGGTATGGAATATCCCTTTGGCCAATTTGAGTCAGCTGTCCTGGCCATGCTCCTCCCAGCTTCTTGTGCATCTTCTTGCTGGCAGACCTTGGGAAAATGAAAAGGTCTTGATTTAGTGTAGACACCACATAGCAACAACTGAAACATCAGTATGGTACCAATGCTTTTCTCATATAAATCCAAAACACAGCTCTGTGCCAGCTACTGAGAGGAAAATGAACTCTCCCATATGAAACCAGGACAAGAATTCATTTACAAAATGCTATGCACTGCTGTGGTGTTGCTGAGTAACTGAAGACATTTCATTAATAACATAATAAAACTGAACTCTGCACATCATTGGAATAACTTAAAGGAATTAGAAAAAGAATATAGCTGCAATCAGCAGCCTTTGGGATTAGGCAGAGATGAGCAAAGAACAGCAATTTAATCTAGTGTTTAAAATCCTTGCAAGTCAATAAATAATGGTCAGCAGTACTGAAAACAGTAATAGGAAGTATACTGTAGAGAAAAATGCTGTAACATTGAAGAATGGAGTAATCCTCATGGTTTAGGGTATTTCCACCTATGATTTGTGCTATTCTACATCAAATTAAACAGGGGATTCTGGATTCTTGGCCTAGAGATGCAGTTCCTTGCAGACAATACAACTGCTTTCTCTCAACACATTCAACTTCCAGTACTGACTAGAATGCAGCTAAGATGACAAGAAAGCTCAGTTTTTCTGGAGTCAGCCTGTTGCCATCTTCACACAGTAGCTCATCCAACAAGAATGAGGTACCTGACAAGAACACGTATGTATTTTTTTAATTATGAGGGTGGCACCAAGCTGAATATCATACACTAAGAATGGTCAGTTGCTCATTGTTGAACTTGTGAGAAGTTACAGGTGATGTTCCAGCTGCCTGTCAGAAGCAGTTCTGATGCAAAGTTACATAGAAACCTTGGTAGAAAGATGTTTTCCCTGAAGAGAGATCACAGGGAAATGACTTCTGCTTCTTGCTGCTGTCCCATATTGTGCAATCACTTCATATTGTCAGTTATCATGTTCAAAATCCTGGTTCTTACAATCATAGAGTCATAGAACCATAAAGGTTGGAAAAGACCTATAAGACCATCAAGTCCAACCCAGCACCTCCATTATGTTGACTATTAAAACAGGTTCTCAAGTGCAATATCCACACATTTTTAACCCTTCCAGGAGTAGTGACTTCACCACTTCCATGGGAAGTCTGTTCCAGTGTTTTACAATTTTTTTGGTGATGTTTTCTTTCGCTTAATGTCTAGTCTAAACTTCCCCTAATGCAATTTAAGGCCATTTCCAACAGTATTGTTGTTCTTCTTTTTTCAGTTCTGCTGATTTAGTATCTCATTCTTTTGTTGGTCATAGTTAAGCAGACTGCAAAAACACTCCTTGCAGGACTCAGAGACCCTTATAATTTACGCTGCCAACAGTGACAGTAAACAGATAGCTACTTGCTCTCAGCACTCTCCCTGTGCTCTCTCACAGATGGAGCACTGTTTTCACCACAAGGTATAGAAAATTTACCATATGTGAGAAAGTTTTCAGGCATGAATCATGAAGTCAGAACAAAACAAACAAACAAACACAAAAGAACTTTTGCTCTTCTTTTTGTCTATTAGAAGCTTGTATGGGCAGGAACAAAAAAGGGAATTTCCACTACTATATATGTCCAAGAGTGAGCTGTCTGCAGAAAGTTCCACCTGAACATGAGGAAGAACAACTTTGCAGTGCAGGTGACCGACTGCTGGAACAGATTGCCCAGAGACGTTGTGGAGTCTCCCTCACTGGAGCTATTCCAGAACCATCTGGGAGCAATCCTGTGTCATGTTCTCTAGGATGTCTCTGCTTAAGCAGAGTTTTGACCAGATGACCCACTATTGTCCCTTCCAAATGGACCCATTCTGTGATTCTGTGTTCTGTGATTCTGTGAACTTGTGCCATTCTTGTGAAACAACATCTAGAATGTTCTTCTTATGCTTTTCCATTGCCAGGCAGAATGGGTTGCAAAGATATAGACTTCTCTCTTGGACTCTATAAAGGGTTATATTTATTGGTAATAGGATACATTAACCAATATTAACAACCGATTGTTTGAACTATCCTTCATAAAGCTTTGTTGTATTCTAATTGCACAAAAAATGTATGAAGTACCAAGCTTAAGCTTTAGGTGAAAGACTAGTCAACATAGTTTTTGCTTATAGTTTAGGTGTCAACCCCTGAAATACAATTTGAAGTGTAAGCCAAACTGAGTTTCCTTTCTATTGCCACAAGCAACAAAATTCTGCAGAATAAATTAGGATGCTCACTGGCATCTATGTAAATGTGTTAAAGAAATGTCTTTGCTGTAGGTTTCCCACAGCAGTCTCAGATGTCTGATACCAGGAAGAAATAATTTAATATTTGAGTGGTACAACAATAGGATTGATTCAAGCTGAGTACCCCAAACAAAAGAATCCATAGGAATTATGCTGTTACAAGCTATGTTTCCCACCCCTCATGTGACAGTTTGGTCCAATATTTATATTAAGGTCTGGGGTCTTCTTGTTCTCTGCTAGTTGTCTTCACTGTCTCTAGGTAGACTATTTCTCCTCCTATCTCTAAGGCTGCAATCTCTGCTGATGGAGGTAGTGACCTTCCTCGTTTCCTTGTCTTCCACCGTGGACTACCTGTGGAGCCTCCCTTTAGCTAAGCAGATAAAAAGCTCAGCATATTTAGGAAAAATTTTACGACTTGTGGCCTGAGGCTTCAGCAAGTCCACCTACTAATGCTAATAAGTCACACAAAGAGACTAATTCCCTTTCTTCCTTTACAAATGTACCACCTCAGTCCCATTCTTCTAACAACTCCCAGGGAATTTAGCTTCTGCAGTAAGTGATTTCCTACTAGGTCAAAAAGACTGATAACATGAAAGAAAATATATTATCATTCTTTCCAAGTGTTCTCATTGCTCTCTTCAGGCTTTGAAGGACAAATAGAGATAAAAACTAGCAGTAAGAGATGTTTCAGTAAAAACAGGGAGAAAAGGAATATACACAGTGAACAAGTCTATTCAACAAGAGATCACCATGTCCATATAGACATTTATCACAGTATATCTGCTGTCTGAAAGACACTTACAATAATACAATATAACGAGGTTGGTAGGAAGTAGTGATTTGTAGAGTAACCAGGATAGATATGAGCCTCAGACACCCATGTCTGCGGTCTGGTATCACAGCAAAATTCCATTGTAAACTATATTTTAAGACAACATGCTAGACCATGAGACAAAGTGACTGAAATTGTGCCCATTCATTTTTACAGACTCTGTCAGAGAATGTTAATGTCAGTCAGAGAAGCATTGTATATAAAAATTTACATGTCACAACTTGTTCATGAGAATGAGGAAAGGATGTTTCAATCCTTGTCAGATGCTTATCTTGACAAGGTAGTAATTTTAGTTAGATCACACTTGATGGATGAAGCCAAAGTAGTGATAATTAGTCATAAAATTACTTCTGGAACCACGTAATTTAAAAATGATCAATGATATCTGGACTGTTAGCTGTTATGTGTATTGGAAACTGGGCATAGATTAAGTATTAAATAAGATAATAAAAAAGGAACCTAGAAGGTACACTTACAAGTGATGAACAGCCATATAGCCAACATTATGTTGCAAACTCTTTCAACAAAGATCTTATAATGTGAACTTCTTTTTCACCATTAACACGTCTTCTAGACAGCTCTTTATGCAAAGATTACCACTGATTTTTTTGTAAACTATCTCATATTACAGTAATTTCACGACCATAAGGCGCACCAGACTATAAGGCGCACCCCTGGGAGTCGGCAAATTTTACAACTTTGTAGATCATATAAGGTGCACTGGACTATAAGGCGCACTTTTTTTTTGCAGCTCCCCCCGCGCGTTTGCTGGCCGAGGCCCCGCCTCCATCTGTCTGCCGTGGCACCGTGGCCCTGGCTCCACCTGGCAGCCCCGACCCCGCCTCCAGCCAGGAGCCCCAGCCTCGCACCCCTGCAGGCACCCAGCAGCCCCGGTCCCGCAGGCATATGGAAGCCCTGGTCCCGCAGGCACCTGGAAGCCCCGGTCCTGCAGGCACCCAGCAGCCCCAGTCCCACGGTCCCGCGGGCACCCAGCAGCTCCTGTCTCGCGGCCTTGCAGGCACCTGGAAGCCCCGGTCTCGCAGGCACCTGGAAGCCCTGGTCTCGCAGGCACCCAGCAGCCCTGGTCCTGCAGGCACCTGGAAGCCCTGGTCCTGCAGGCACCCAGGCACCCAGCAGCCCCAGTCCCACAGGCCCGTGGGCACCCAGCAGCCCTGGTTCCGCAGCCCCACAGGCACCCAGAAGCCTCGGCCCCGCAGGCAGCCGGCAGTCTTGGCCCTGTGGGCACCTGGCAGCCCCGGCCCCACGGCCTCGTCTCCACCCGGCAGCTGCAGCCCTGCGGCCCCGCCTCCACCCAGCAGCCATGGCCCTGCCGGCTCCCCCTGCGACTCGCAGCTCTCACTTCTGGGTTTGCAAATTTCTGAACTTTGTACATCAGATAAGGCACACCAGACTATAAGGCACACTTCCGGGTTCAGGGGAAAATTTTAGTCAAAAGGGTGCACCTTATAGTCGTGAAATTACTGTACTCTTAAATGTCATGCAAACACAAGAAACCCCTTTCCCAATCCTTTGAAAAGGTTTTCAAAACTTCTATACTGATACTGTAAATTCTTGTAGGATCTTAAGGAATGTTTCTCTCAGTCAGGCCAGAGTGCTTTTCTCTCTGACCGTAGTCACTGAAATAAATCTTCTCTGAGCAGACACTTTGCATTACCAGGTCCTCAAACAGCATATGAAGTTTTTCAGAAGACTCCCCTGCCACTGTTTTGATACTTTGCTGTGCTGGGCATTGCAAGAGTGGTCCAGGGTCCCATTAGGACTTCATAAATGGGAATGCCAGTCCCTTATTCACCAGTGATTTCATAATCATCCTTAGCATAAACACTTCACATAATGAACCTCTTTACAAAAAAACTTAAATATAAGCACTATGACTGCAAAGCTGTCATGTTCCTGGAATACTGACTGCCCCGCATCTCTTTAAAAATAGTAAGGGAAGCCAGATGCAGTCACATTCCTCTCTGAATTTAGTGCTTGATTAAATCATAAGTAAATCATCAGACTATGATGAGCAAACCACCCTCAATACCAAATGATGTTGTAATCATCAAAGCAATGTGAAAAATGAAAATCTCAAAGCAAAGGCTGACTGATTCCAGTATTTTCTAAACATGCGTGGATTGTTGATTAATGTATCTTACACAACCACCAAAAGTAGACCAAAGCATATGATTCATTAAAGTCTGATGGCTAGAACTGCTGATTGATTGCGCTCACATTCTGAGGATTTATGGCAGCTGACTAATTCACTTTTTGAGTGATAATATTATAACTTTATTGGATCAAGGTATGAATACTCAATAGGCAGGAATATCAAAACACAGACACCGACATTAAAGTATAATGAACACATATTGGCATCAATAAAGGTACATTAAAAGATTTTTAAGCAACTGAAGTACATAAAGGCAGCAAAAAAAGCTAAACAGTTGCTGATAGATAATATCAGTTATATGGCATTATGACACCTACCTTTCAGTCACTAGACCTTCAAGATGTTGCATTAGATTAATATATATTCAGACCTATATTTGGTGTATTTCAATTGCTGCAAAATTCAAATTCAATGTAATCAAACTATGTTCTCCAAAAGAAAACAATCCAATAAAATTTTATTATGCCTCTAGCTATTAGGAATCATGTAAAGATAAAAAGGAAAGATTAGAAACAAAAATTCGGCAGAATTCATGGTATGAATAGACTCCCACTTTATTGGTCAGGCTAGCTAGGTTTGGTGCAAAGCTAATTAATAAAAGGGCATCAAAATGTGCAAAAATATTATATATGCAAATTTTTACAGATGGACAAACCTAGGAACCCTGCAGTTTTGTGATGGTTGTAGATCAAACTAGGAAGTGACCAGAGCAGAAATATAATGCAAGATTTCTTGCACTCCATCTATTAGAAAGCTAATCTTCAGACTACTTCATTGTTGCTTCTTTTTCTTCTCAAACAAACTCTTCTTTTGGTCTTGCATCACATATTCATGTAACAAACATACAGTAATTTCACGAACATAAGGTGCACCGGACTATAAGGCGCGCTTTTTTTTTGCAGCAAGGATCTGCCCTCAGCATCCCCGCGCAGTTGCTGGCCGAGGCCCCGCCTCAACTCAGCAGCCATGGGCCCCCGGGCCCGTCTGTACCCGGCGGGGTGGGGGCATGCCTGCCACCGCTCTGCCCCGCCTCCACGGGGCTGGGGCATGCCTGTGGGGGGCTGCCCCACCTCCACCTGGCAGCCATGGCCCTGCCGGCTCCCCCCGTGGCTCGCAGCTCTCACTTCCGGGTTTGCAAATTTCCGAACTTTGTCCATCATATAAGGCACACCAGACTATAAGGCACACTTCCAGGTTCGGGGGAAAATTTTAGTCAAAAGGGTGTGCCTTATAGTTGTGAAATTACTGTATATTCTTGTGTCACAGCATTCTGCATAACTGCATTTGGGCACCAGCTCTTTCATGCACTGCACCAAAGCAGTGGTTGGTTGACAAGATTGTTTTTCAGAGAAGCTTGTGTTTTCATTTTGCTTGTTTGGAACGCTCCTTGCTAAGGACCAATCACTAGAACATACCACAAAAATAATAAATACTTTACCTTTATTTAAGCCTGCAGTCTAAATTAATTAATACTTTGTATTAATTTATATTAATACTAGCTATTAATTAAGGTCTGCAGCATATTCCCAACAATGCTGACTATGTAACATTCTTATATCCATAGGACACAAATGCTATCTCCCCTTGTCTCTTACTTTTGATTCCTTTTGGAACCCACTGCTGCAAACTGAATTTTATCAATGCCAGTATTTTATCAATGCTCCATTAAAATGCTACTTCTCTGATCCCCTGTCTCTTTGCACCTCACTTTGCCCTGATTAGGAATTGCGCAAGTGTGAAAAGTAATAGGCAGCCTCCAGGTCTTGGAACTTAGGGCTGGCTTCTGGTTTCTGCTGAGCTATAAAGAGCAATCAAGCAAGGCAAAAAATTAAGCTTGGGACCTTCTCAGACTTTTTTCAGATGAGCACGTGGCAAAAATCTTCCTGCTTGCTGTGCATCCCTCTTTTACCCTGTTGAGGCTAGAAAATGCTACCAAACAAAAGGGGAGTGTGGGGATACAGTATTATTCTTCTCTGATTCTTCTGAATTATAGCACAAGGGAAGCATGGGAATCAGTCATGTGGCACTTGCTGTCTAGTTGATATGCTGCCGGGATTAGAGGGAGTAAACAGCTGTTCTCAAATTTTCATTTTTAAGTATACCATCCTGAATGAAGGAAGCAGCAGCATGAAATAAAGAGCTACATCAATACACATGGGAAACCTACTTTGCCAAAGATATGGAGGCACAGTCTCCTCAATGCACAACCCCACATAAAAAGTATGATAGTTCTCTTGGCTCCAGAAAGTAGTTATTAAGAAAACAAATATTGAAGCTACCAGGACACTATCCCATTAGTGATGTGCTTAAAATTAATTTCAAGTGAGGTCCCTCTGTTTCACTTGGCAAGAAAACCTAAGGCACCAAAAGATCCTTTTTTTTCTGATGAATGACTTTAATCTCATGTGGCCAGGCAATTGCAAACTGCCAATTCTAGAGAGCATGGAGTTCTGGAAGTAATAAAATATTCCTAGCAGTGATATCTGGAGCTTTGAAGAGGATCAAAATACAGGTGTTTTCTAAAGATCCCCTGGGTTAATGGATCTGAAGCACAACATGATGGTTTTCATCTGCCTTCACTGCAAATTTGAACATGGCCTATCTAGACAAATGCAACAAGAATAAATGCAATTGTGCAGCAAAATATGCTTGGTCTTTATTTGTCTTTAACTCATACTTTATTCCTAAGGTATCAGTAAAGACAGCATATTTTTTCTGTAATTAGCATAGTAAAGAAAGTAAATGCCTGTTTCTTCCACTTCTTTTCAAACCTACAGCCAACCAGAAAGAGTTCTACACATAAGGATAACAGAGAAGTAATAGATTGGCCCTGAGGCCAGTACCTGGTGCTTTGAAGGAGATGCAAGAAGCCTCAGTCTAAACAGCTGAAGAATGACTTTCTCAAATGGAAAGTTACTAGATGCCCTGCAACTTTTCTCTCATCCTGGATTAAAGATGACTTTCATCCAGAAACACACGGGTTTTAACTCTTTTTTAGCTGTTTCCTTAAACCCTTCACATGTGTTAATCAAAGCCACTGCTTATCAAGGAAACAAATTTAGAAATCCTGTAACTCTTTACATTTTGATTTGGTGGTTTGGGGCTTTTTGGTTGGTTGGGGTTTTTGGGGGGTTTTTTTTGTGCTTCATTTGTTTCTTTTGTTCTGCTGGTTACTGTTGGCTGCAAATCTTGTGCCTTGACACAGCCAATTTTTGTGTCCTGAGACATCATGCCTCTGACAGTTCCCTAGAAGAGCTGCAGCTGTGCACGCATACCCATGAGCAGGTATGTGAATATGTAAGTACAGTGGCTCTGAAGACTGTGATGTTTCTGTAAAAATGGATATTGTCTTTAAAATCTTTTCATGCATTAAAAATAACGAAACACGGAAAGAAAGTCTGCGGTCACTATCAGTGTTTGTGTTCTGGACTGGCATTAATCAGCTTAGCCAGACTGCTTACCTGAACTAAGAAGAGTTTATTCAGCCAAGGGGCAAGACTCAATAATCCTATCTGTCTGACTGCCAGATCCTCTTGCCAGAGACGTCTGACTGAGAGACATAACAGGTTGTTTCATTATAGTCTAGCTTTCCAAATTAAAGTGAGAATTATTATTATTATTATTATTATTATGAGTAGTAGTAGTAGTAGTAGTAGTAGCAACAGTAGTAGTAATAGTACTTTTTTTCAATTTGTGTAGGCTTGTAAAAAAACCACCTCCCATAACTGGGGAAATCTATGAAAATTTGTCTTTTGAGGCCTGAAAAAGATACCCATCACACCTGAGCTCTGAAAAACTGAGCCAACATACAGTAGGCTTTGATTTTGGTGCTATTTGTTCCTAGGCAACTTCTCTTCTATATTTGTCCAGGGGAAACCAAATTCTCCATTTGTCATGGATATCAATGGAAATCAAAAGAACAATTCCTAAGTAACATCAATGACAGGATAAATACAAATATTGTTTGATGTTCGCTTCCAGGGTTTTCAGCCCTGTTTTAGTTGTCTTTGTCAGCCAGAAAACATGTGCACATGTGTGACATCACTGTAAGATTTACAGACATGACTATCAGATAGCTAACTGAGCAAAAGCCGAGGCAAAGATTTTCTTGGCTTCTTGAACTCATTCTTCTCTGAGGCTAGCTTGCAGGAGAAGTTTCCAATGGCTCAATAGTATAATTCACTACATATTAATAATTTCAGAAGTCTCAGGTTTCTGTGAATTCTCTGAATTAGTCCATCTTGTTTAAAATCTCAGTAAGTCATTGAGTCAGCAAGTGAAAGATCAAAGACCTTGCTCTGAGAAAGAGAAAAAGTAAATGTGGGAAAAAATACAGAAAACTGAGAAAAGGGAAAGCTGTTCTTAAAGAATATTTGTAAATACTCAGTAGGAGCATATAAAGAGTGCCAGTGACCACTGACAAAAGCTGGATAACATTAATTAGTTACACTAAAGGAGTTTTTTTACTTGACCAATTTTTGCTCCAGTTTGACAAGTGTAAAATGCATGCTATGAATGCAAGACATTCAAACTACCTAACAAAGCATGCTCTACCTGTGACTATTATGACAAGCTGTGGTACTAAGTGGTTAAGTTCCACCAAAAAATCATTGGCAATGCACTTTGCCAGCAGATGCATTTTACTGGGAGATATGGAAACACAATTATGTAAAAAAGTTGCTCTAAAATAAAGATTTAGTAGCAAGACAAACTTTTCTTAATCAGATGGTTTTGAGTCCACTTGCCATGGATTGCCTCTGGATCACAAGGCTTTTGCAGCCTTGAGACTAAGTTTCTGTGATCAGGCTCAGTCCTATGTTAACATATATAAATGGCTCTGGGAACAGATTTTGTTTCATGTCCTGCCAAGAGTACAGGAAAACCAAGATAATTTTTGACCACTTATATCCAGCCGTGCAGGAAGCCCACATGAGTTTCTGTTCCAGTAAAGCACCATCCTACTCAGAGAGCATCCAGAATCACTCACATGATTCAATTTTTGTTTGGTTTTCAGTTACAAAGAGATCCATTTTATCATCCAGGAATGGGGAAATAAGTAGAGAACAGAATGTAAAGGGAACACTCCAAAGACAAGCACACTCAAAATACTACCACGTTCATTGTCAACTGCAATAAAACATCATAGCAGTGTTCTTGAGTAGGCCCTGCAACTGAAGCTGCAGTGTGCTGCACAATAAAATATTTAATAATTATCACACTTAGTTTTAAAAAAGCTATAATAACACCAAGTGAAAGCCCAAACAGTAAAAGCAACTCAAATAAGAAAGAGGTCTGAAATCACAGGATGTGATCCAGAGAGTATTTTTATTCCAAAAACACTGATGTGTTGGTCAAACTGATTAAAGTATCATCTTCCTGTCACTGGCTTCCTATGGACCTCAAATAACAAAAGTTCTGCCCAACGTGTTGGGTTGCAATGCCATATAAATCCAATTATAGAACCTTGAAATCAATTCAAAGCTGTAGAGAACTGTGCTGTCCAATCAGAATGATATTTCCAAGTCCCATGAGCACTGACTCTTAATACAGCAATAGAAAGAGACAGGAATAATAAACACCCTCGAGCTCCATTCCACTGTTAACTGACCTGCACTTGCAGAATTGCAAATGGAAGCTTTGTCTCCATCACAAACTGCTTGTGTCAAAGCATTGTCTTTCTGTATCTTTTTTTTGTCTGACTTCTAAGAGTTTTATCCACAATTTACCTGTGAAGAATATAGACTAGCTCTAAATAGTAGCCTTGCAACTATGCAAGGATGCATGCTAGGGCTGATACAGCTTTTATACGTTAAGATAACTCCTATCCTGAAGACTGAAATTGCACTGAATTTAACTGTGGTCTTATTTAAGAAAATATACTGTCCTTTGGAGGAAAAATGTAAAACACTGTGTCAATATTTTTTTTCAGTGAAATTCATAGAAGTCTGTGTCTGTAAGACTATGTATCAACCAGACTTTGTGACTGGGATACTCTCCTTGTGTGGGGTGCAGATCATGAGATGCATGCCAGAGGAGAAGGATTTACTTTTCACTAAGATGCAGAGGAGCACTAGTCCCTTAATCAATTAGGTCTAATGAATAACCTTCACTCTGCTCCTGTTGACCAATTCATGGAGCTTGAAAAAATCTCATAAACAGACTCTGGGGCTTGAAATTGTGTGGACTAGGATAAATATGACTTGAATAAGATTGCATAAAACATTTGGTCTGTGACACAGCTGTTGAAGCCATTATCATTTAGCAATTACACCATCATAAAGCTGTCAACTGTGCAGTGCTTTTGGGTAAGATTCCAGATTCTGGAAGCCCATGCCAAATACTTATCTTGCTCGCTTTGCCTCCGCAACTAAAAGAATTTTGAGAGACTGTTTTCATGTAGTAGTTCAAGAGGGAACTGCCCAAAGAGACTTTTTGAAGAGACAGTGAAAAAATAGGGACTAGCAAGGATCAGAATGGTTGAGCTAGGATTTTCATATCTATTCCCACAGAATCTTTCCTTCAAACCCATCCTGGTTTCCTACACACTGACTTCAGGAAATAGTGAGATGAATTCTTCACAGCTCTGTTCTTTGTGGGAAAACACTTTCAACTGTTTTTGTTTTCCTTAGGCATTTTGACAAGATTAAAGATGGAAAAATGCAGAAGAAAAACAGAGGCGAAGGAAGGGAGAGCTGCTTACTGAATTAACGGTGGCCCACAGGATAAGTCCTCTTTCTGCTTAGAATTCATTTAACTTTAATGGTTGTTAAGTGGGATTTGTATAATAGCTTGTGTCTTTTAAAGCAATTAATTTACACAAGCTCAGACATTTCAGAAGGAACCATTACAGACTTAGCTGTCTCTTCTGTTTAGCTTCATCAAGAGAAAGTAAGAAGCAAGTAAGGATTTGAGGGGGACCTACGACTTGAAGTAGTCTGGGCTGAGATAGGCATAGGTTCCAAAATTTGGAGATGTCTTGTATGTCTACAGGGTCAAGGATAAGTGAAGTTTTTACTTTGCAGTGCTCTATGTCATTTTTTATAGGACTAATGGTGACAGAAATTGCAGTCTTGCAGCTAAAATGGCACATAAAAACTCTCCTAGTTGACTTTAAAGTCAGTACAGTAATTTCATGATAATAAGCCATACTATTTTGACTAAAATTTTGGTCCAAGCCCTAAGTGCGACTTATAATCAGGTGCGGCTTATATATGGGCAAAGAACAAAAAGTTGCTGTTTTAGTTTGGAGGACAGGTGTCTGCTGAGAAAGGCAGGAGCTTCTCTTTGAAATGGAGAATGTAAACCCCCTCCCTCCAAATTATTATAATTTTGAAATCAAGGGGCTCTCAGGTAAAAATATGGGAATTAGGAATAACAGTTCTTTTCTAGGGAAATTAAAATATAAATACAGTACTACAAAGAAACAAACCCCAAACCCTGACAAAGTCAGAGTACAACCTGACACCCCATCAGGCAGGGTGTTGGTAGCAGTCCCGTTAAATGGTGGCTGCATCCTCCTGCACGGACAGATGTGATTCAGTTGAAGCAGTGCTCCTGTAGAAGGTACAGTTTCCCTCCAGAGGTCCAGTGGTGATGTGGAGAAATCCAGTTTCCCTCTGGAGTCCAGTGGAGAAAGGGGCTCCCTTAGTGTCCCAAAACCTCTGTTTTTATCTTGGTAAGAAATGTTGGGCTCTTCCCCCTGGCTGGAGCAACTTCCAATGGGATGAAGTATAGTAATTTCACGACCATAAGGCGCACCGGACTATAAGGCGCACCCCCCTGGGATTTGGCAAACTTCCCAACTTTGTAGATCATATAAGGCACACTTTTTTTTGCCGTGTCACATGCAACAAAGTAACAAATTAGTAACAGAAACCCACGATCGTGGCAGGGGCTCAGTTTGGAAACATTTTTCACAGATCGGCATAGGCTTTCAAAGGCAGCCCCAGGAGCCCTCCCCATGCAGTGGGCCCTGGCACTCCCGCCTGCCCCCGGTGCCGGCAGGCGCGGCTCGGCGCAACCGCAGGGCTGCCTCCCCCTTGCGGCTCCATGCTGCTGCAGAGCTATCCCCCTCGCGGCTCCACGGAGCCGCCGTGCCATTCCCTCACTCGGCTTGGTGCTCCTGCCATGCCGCCTGTCCCTCACTGGACTCAGCGCCGCCACCATGCTGCACGTCCCTCACTCAGCTTGGCACTCCTGCCGTGCCGTTCCCCCTCACGGCTCCATTGTGCCGCCATGCTGCTCCCCCTCCCGGCTCCGCAGAGCAGCCCTGCCGCCCGCCCCTCACTTGGCTCGGCGGTGCAGCTGCCCTGCCACCCGTCCCTCACTTGGCTCGGTGCACCATGGCCCCGTCTACCCCTATCAGCTGTGGCCCCGATGGCCCATGCTGGCCGCAGCTCCGTTGGCCGCGCCTGCCCCTATCAGCTGTGGCCCCGCTGCCCCCAGCACTGCGGCCCCACGGGCCCCTATCGGCTGTGGTGCCTCGGCTCAGGCTGCCACACACAACAAAGTAACGAAGTAGTAACACCTCCTGCCCGTGCTGCTCCCGGTGCCTGGGGCCACCCCCTGCCTTCCTGCCTGCGCTGCTCCCTGTGCCTGGGGCTGCCCGCGGCTGCCCCCTCATTGCTACTCGGCGCTCCCACGGTGCCGACCCCCTCACGGCTCTCACTTCCAGGGTGGCAAATGTCACAGCTTTGTACATCAGATAAGTTGCACTGGACTATAAGGTGCACTTCCAGGTTTGGGGAAAAATTTTAGTCAAAAGGGTGCGCCTTATAGTAGTGAAATTACTGTAATTTTATCAGTCACACAGTGGGACTCAATATGCCATTGGCAGAAAATGACTCGCTGGAGGAAGGATGGGTTGTGAAAAGATAAAGAACAATGACCTGCCTGGTTTCAATGGATGGCCCATTAGCAAAATATCTCCTGCGGAGATAAGGATCACTGTCCCCACCCTCAACAGATGGTAATAGAATAGATACCTTTTATCACACTCTGCATTGTAACGTGCAGCTTATAAACATGTGTGGCTTATATATGGACAAAGAACGAAAAGTTGCTGGCACCCGGAAGTGTGGCTTATACTCAGTGTGGTTTATAATAGTGAAATTACTGTAAATGGAATATTCCTGGTAGTTTCAGCAGGTAATGTAACTATTCCTATGAGACTAGGACTAGGATTTGCTTCTTCCAACCTAATAAGAGTGCTAGGAGAGCAGGACCTCAATCATAAACCTATATAGTTTAATGGAAGAATTGTATTGTTTTTAATATATCTTCCTTCAGTGCACTGCAGGAAGCATAAAAGCAACCTCTAAAAGGAAAGTTGAATATAGTGCAAACACAGAGTCAACTTATTTGGTACAGAAAAACATATCTTCCTTTCTCCTGGGTGTGTGAGAGTCAATTTAGAAATTATCATTTATTTATGCAAACATCTCAAAAATTAAAAGAATATGTAAGACTCTTCAGCTTTGAGATTTCATTTATGGAATCACAGTGAATATCTTGAGTTTGGAAGGAATCTCTGGAAGCTGTCTAAGGTGATCTCTGCTCTTGGATAATAGTCAGCTAGAGTAGCTTGCTCAGTATTCAGTCAGGTTTGAAACATCTCCAAAGATATTCAATATCCAAATATATCCAAGGGCTGTGCCACATAGCTGGGCAACTTGTTCCTGTGTTTGACTACCCTTACTGTAAAAATGAGGGGGGTTATGTTTAAACAGAATTTTCTTGAATTGAATTTATGCCTCTTACACAACTGAGAATAGCTGATGTTTTCTTTACTCAGACATTCATACCCATCAATAAGGTTCCTGCTGAACCTTCTTTTTTAAGGCTAAATAATCCCAGATCTCTCAGCCTCTCCTCATATGAAAGGTTCTCCAGTCCCTTCACGATCTTAGCGGCCCTTTGCTGGACTTGCTCCAGCATGTCCATATAATTCTTGTGCTGGGGGGTCCAGAACCGAATACATATCTCAGATATGATCTTGCTGGTGCGTAATATGGGAAATAACTTCCTTGATCTGGGAATACTTTTCTTAGTGCAGACAGAAATTCTGTTGGCCTTACTTGCTGCAAGGGCATGTTGCTGACTTATCTTCAGCCTTTCCTTGAGGACTCCTACATCCCTTTTTTTGTGCAAATACACTTTCCAACTTTGGTACATGAGGTTATTCTTTCCCATGTACAGATGTTCCCTTTCTCTCAACAGGTGTATCAATCAGTCATCCCAGTTTTGTATCATCTGCAAAATTGCTAAGGGTGCACTCTGTCCAACTTCCCAACTCATTATGGAAAATGTTAACTTGTGCTGTATGAGAGATGGATGGCATCAATCACCATTTTCGGCTACTACAGTAAAGAATGATAGGTAGCAATAACATAGGTTTTCCATAAAAAAAGAGTATTTTAGCAAATCTATCATCTATTTTACTGGCAAACATGTCTTCTGCAGTGACAGAATTCTCCTGGGAATAGTTTTATAAATAAGAGCACATTCCTCTCAGAAAAAAAACCAAAAAACAAAACCAAACAAAAAAGCCACTAAGCAAACTGGTGGGTGCAGGACAAAGAAACTGTGATAAAGAATTGACTTTGCAGAAAACTAGGAGTCAGCAACAACTCTTCCAGGCACTGATTCCCTATGCCTATTTATGTATCTACACGAAAAACGTATAAAGAATAACTAATTGCTTATTCAAAATGAACTTCTCTGCAAGAGCTTCATTGCATGAGATCTCCGAGACGAGACAGGACTCTTGCTGGGGAAACCTGGCTGACTCCAGACTTTGTGATATTGGTAATCTTTAAATTGAGACTTCTGTTCTTGATTAGCTCCACTCCTGAGAGAATTTTCTTTAGTGTCATACTTGTAATATCTCATATAATATATAGTAAGTAGAAAGCAATTGTCTGACTTTTAATTCATAGTCCTTAAAAAGTTAATAACACATTTGGGCAGGAGGAAGAAAATAGTGAAAAGCCCTCACAAAGCCAGAATAGTTTTCTGAATTAATTAAAAGTTTAGGAAATTTGTCGTGCTGGAAGTCTTCGTAACCTCTCTGCAGATTTACACTCAGTAAGAAATTATCAGCTGCATCTGAAAAGTCCCCTCTATCTCTACAACTATAAGAATGACATATTATAGCTTTGTTGGAACTGACACACCAATGTTAAGTGCAAGGTCCACAAAACCCTTGAAGTTTCACCTCTAAATTGTATTGAAACCCAGAACATTTCAATACCACATTCATTTGTTGGTCTAAAGCAAGATAACTGGTTGATGAGAGGGATCAGTCATGGGCATAAGAAGAGGTTACTTGAGTAGCATGAGGATTAAAGTGCTAAACTAGTGACACAGAGATACAGTGGGCGATAAAAAGGGGTTGGGACTACATAGTCTTTAAGGTCCATTCCAAATCCCTTAATATTATATGATTGTATGATTCTATGATTGTATGATTCTATAATTCTATGATTCTGTGTTGTGTTTGACTGGAATTGATCTGATCCTTGATTTCAGTCAAGAACCATATTTCCAGGCCATCATTTTCTGAAAGCTATAGTTTTCACTTGCCCTAAATGAGCTGGTGGCTTACTTACATTATCTTTTAGAGACAGAGGTTCCTCTGAAGCACCTTCAAGGAAAATGCATGTGTGCTCCTCCCATTCAGATGCTGGTGCATCCAAGAGGATGGATGTTTAAATCAACGCAATACATTTCAACAAAAATCTCCTGGACATGGTACTTGATGTGCATTTCATGGAATGACTGTGTGTGAGCAACAGTAACAACAGACTCGAGTAAATTATTTGATTCTTATCATATTGGCATGTAAAACTAGTGAAAAAAATTATCTGTCTCTTGGATAATTAAGGGCAAGATGGATCATAGACTCTTTATCATTGCTAGATCAATAGTAATCTATTATGTCATTAGCAAAAAGCAATTTTATCCATTTGCTGCCTGATCTGTGTTACTGACTTTGATGACTAACCCCTTCTCCTCCTTATGGAGAGCTGACTATTGTAAAGGACTGAATAAAATTCAGTTTTGTTCACACCTTCACCTTCATGCAAAAGAAGGGTTAAATACCTGAGAAATTTCAGCAGATGGTCAACAAGTTAATTAGTGTCCAATATGATTAGGTGCCATATGACATGCTAGAAAAAACAAGAGACCTGCTACTCTTTGGCTTGGAGAGAAGAAAGTTAAGGGCAGGTGGGGCTAGGGGAAGTGTAATTCCAACCTTTCACTACCAAAAAAGGCAGGTGGAGGGAAATAGAGACAATGCATGCCATAATGACAAGATGAAATGGTTACAGGTTGCAGGAATAAAAGGAAAAGAATTTGCCCTTGAGGGTCCTACTGTGCCAGAACACAGAGTACCCAGAAAGACTGTAGAAACTGCCTCCTTGGAGGTTTCCAATTGTCAAATGCCTAAGCCCCTAAGCAACCACTTCTAGGTTATAAACTGGAACTGCTTTAAGTTGGAGGTTGGACCACAGACTCTCACCTCCTGGATGTTCCTTCAGGCAAAAAGAACTCTGATTCTGTGAAATCATCTCCTGATTGTCAAGGAGCACAAAGTATATACACACTTAAACTGGATAAGACACTTCAGTACTACGTTTTGCTATAAACATCCCATTGCATTTCTTTTATGAAATGCAAATTGAAATATAAGTGAAAATAACTAATGTAAAATGTCCCTTGTCTTAAGATGTCCAGTATGTATAGCAAGACACACAAAAAAGGCAGGAAGATAAATAGATAGAATGGTGGTGTTATTTACTCAAGGATAAGTGGAACAGTACAAGTCTACTGTCAAAGACAGAGTTAGGATCTGTACCACTGAGCAATATTCTAGGGGAAAAAAAACTATTTTCTTTATGCTGTTAAAATGCAACACTTCTCTGATAATTAAAAAGATAAGTTTTCCAATGTAATCATTTGCCAATGAGCTGATAGACGCTCCTGTATAGTCATTAACAACTACAGTTACAATTATTGGGCTTGCCAATTACAGTTTCATTAGGATGTCTTGGAAATGTAGAAGGAAAGGAGGAAATTATGGCAGAAGCAAGGAGTGGCAGCAGGCAGCAGAGGGCCATGGAGGTGCAGAAAGAGGAGGCAGTGGAGAAGGTGACAAAAGAAGTTGCAAAGGGCTGCAGCAAAAGCAGAGAAGGAGGAGGTGACAGAGGAAGTGATGTAAGAAAGGAGGCAGAAGAAGGTGGTGGAAGAGAAGAAGATGGTGAATGAGATAACAGAGTGGGTGACAGAAGAAACTGGAAGAAGGTGGTGAATAAGGGGGTGGAAGGTGGAAGAGGCCAGAGGTGGAGGGATACATTGGCTAAAGGGTGGGATGGTGTGGTGGTGGTGAAAGGCAGAAGTAAAGGCAGTGAGACAGAAGGCAGCTTTGGCATATGGAGGCAGTGACTGATTAATTCAGCAGTAGAAGGTGGTGGCAGTAGGAGGTGGCAGAAGGCAGCAACAAGAGGCAGTGATGGAATGTGACAGCAGACTATTAACAGGAGCTAGTGGCAGCAGAAAGCAGTGGAGAAAGACAGCAGAGACAGGCGGTGCATGAAGGCAGCAGTGGTAGAAGGAGAAGTCAAAAAATGGTGGTAGAAGAAGCAGAAGAAGGTGGAGATGGCAGAAGGAAGGCATTTGCATTGGAAGGTGGCTGTGGCAGATGAAGGCAGCAGAACCAGGCAGAAAAACAGAAGGAGAAGGCAATGGTGGAGGCAACAAAAAAAGACAGGGGAAGAAAGCCACAGAATAAAGAAGGAGAAGGAAATTGAGAAGGTGAAGAAAAAATGTAAGAGAAGGACAAGGCTAGAGACAAGGCAATGAAGGAAGGTGGCGGAAGACATTGGAAGAAGAGAAAAAGAAGGCTATGTAAGAAGACAGTGAAGGAGGAGGAGGAGGAGGAATCTGTGAAAGTAAAGAAGCAAGAAACAACTGAGGAGGCAATAGAAGACAGTGGTGCTAAAGGCAATGGAAGAAGAAGCAAGAGACAGTAAAGGAAGTGAAGGAAAAAGGTGGCAGAAAAAGTGAAGCAGGACGCAATGCTGTTGGTGATAAAACACAGTGAAGGAAGAGAGGGCAGACATGATAGAATGCAGCAGAAGTGTGTGACAGAAGAAGAAAGGGAGGATGTGAAAGAAGGCAATGGAAGAAGGTGCTGGAATTAGGACTGAAGGAAGTGATGAAGAATGTGATAAGTGATGGAAGAAGATACCAGAAAAAGATGGTGGAAGAAAAGGAGGACGTGATGGTGCAGGTGACAGAAGAAGATGGCAGAGGAAAAGAAGACAGAAGGAATGGAGAAGGTGGTGGAATAAAGTGTCAGAAGAAGGCAGCAAAAAAGAGAAGGAAGACTTGATGAAAGAAGGTGTTGGAAAAAGAGCAGGAGGCAAGGAAAGAAGGCAGTGTGAGGAGAAGGGCACAGAAGAAAGCAGAGAATGAAAGTGGTAGAAGAAGGTGGTGTAAGAAGAAAAGGAGAAGACAGAAAGGGTAGAATAGAATAAGTCAGTGGAAGAAGATAGCAGCAGAAAGGAAGGATGAGGCAATGGAAGAAGATATTAGGAGAAAAATTAGGAAAAATTGGAAGATTAGGAGATGAAGGAGGAGATGGAGGAGGTGATTGTCCTTATTTTTGCTGGCATAGAGTAAATTTTCTTCTTATTATCTAGTACAACCCTAAGTTTTTAATATGAGAGTAATATTGATAACACACTGATGTTTTGGTTGTTCCCATGTAGTGCTTACTCCAAGTCAAGGACTTTTCAGCTTTCCATGCTCTTCCAGCAAGAAGGAGAACAAGAAGAGGTGAGGGAGCACAGATGAGACAACTGACAATAACTGGCCAAGAGGATATCCCACACTACAGAACATCATCCTTAGAATATAAACTAGGTGGAGCTGGACAAACAGAACTAATCACTGCCCAGGGACAGGCTGAGCATCACTCAGCAGGTGGTAAGCAACTGCACTTTGTTTTTCTTGTATTTTCTTTTTCTGTTATTGTTACACTTTGTTTTAAGAATTAAACAGTTCTTATCTCAATCTACAAAAATTTTTCTTCGTAATGATCCTTATTTGGTGCCAATGTGGGGCATGAAGGATTGAGATAACTACAAATCTGACCAAACTGTGATGAAACAAAATATTTATTGAGTATTTTCAAAAAATAGAAAAGCATTCATTTTTACCAGCTTATGAAATGATAGAATCACTAGCCTTGAAATTAACTGTGTGCTAAGCATTGCTGTCACCTCTGTGTTTTGGGAGCCATCTATTGGGAATTATTAATAATTACATGTTTTGCCTTTTCTCCTTGCAGAGCCTTGCAGAGCCAGCATAGGGCCTTCCTTCCTTCCTTCCTTCCTTCCTTCCTTCCTTCCTTCCTTCCTTCCTTCCTTCCTTCCTTCCTTCCTTCCTTCCTTCCTTCCTTCCTTCCTTCCTTCCTTCCTTCCTTCCTTCCTTCCTTCCTTCCTTCCTTCCTTCCTTCCTTCCTTCCTTCCTTCCTTCCTTCCTTCCTCCCTTCCTCCCTTCCTCCCTTCCTCCCTTCCTCCCTTCCTCCCTTCCTTCCTTCCTTCCTTCCTTCCTTCCCTTCCAAAAGCATTTGAGGCTCCCCCTTCCAGAGCCTCAGGCAGACCCTCTTGCAGAAAGTACTAAGGGAGACTAAAGGTTGATCCCTAGGCTTTTGGAGTCAGGGATACTGATATAGTCTGTATGCTCCACCTGAAAAAGAGATACTGGCAGTAGAAGAATATGAAGGAATTACAGTGGAAGGAAGTGGCAAAAGAAAGGAAAAGAAGATGGAAACAGTAGAAGACAAGGTGAAGCGGATGAAGAACAGAGTGGAATAAGGTAGCAGAAGAACATGTCAGAAGGTGGTATTGGAAGAATAGGAGAGTAGGAGGAACAAGGCTATGGAAGATGTGCTGTAGAAGATGACAGAGAAAGGGACAGAAAGAGGCAGCAAAAGGAGGCAGTGAAAGAAGAAAAAGAGGAGGTTACTGAAGAAGGTGGCAAAAGAATATGGCAGAAGAATAGAAGTTGGAATGGAAAAGTTGACAGAGGATGTCAGCCAAAGGGCTGACAGTGGTGAAGAAAAGAACCATAACTAGGGAAGGAAGAGACAGTAGAGAAGACAATGGAAGAAGGCAGTAGAATTTTAAAAAGAGGACTCAGTGGAAGAGGTAGTGGAAAAAGATGTCAGAAGAAGAAAAGGATGATTAAGCGACTTAAGGAGATAACAGCAGGTTGCGGCAGTAAACCGTAGTGAAAGAAGACAAGATCTCCTTGGAGAATGTTTCTAACCATCCCAGAGCCTCTCCCTTCCCTCTGACTCTGCCCTTCCCTCTCCTACTTTCCCAGTTCCTTCCCCACCAAAACTGGACACTGCATCTTGGTCGCCACAGCCTTGCTTGGCCACACTCCTCTATAGATGCCTGGTTTCTCTGCCTTGGAAAAGGAAGTAAGAAGAGGGCAGGAAGAAATTACACCAGGGTAGCTGGACAATTTCCAGAACACAAGGAAATTTTGCTCAAATGCTGGAGAAGAAAATGTGTATCACCACTAATTGCTCTCTGGATCATATTTAAATAATGATGTAAGCAGTACAAGAACAAGCTTTAGGGGAAGGAAGATATAAGCATCTTTATCTAGGTATCCTTTCTGGGAGACAGAGAGAAGTTGTGTGGAAAGCAGTGTTGTCAGTAGTCTTTATGTTTCTAGGAAAGACAGGTATTTTATTCCATCAGCAAACCCTTTATAACTCAAAATCATTAGGGTAAGTGTTCCCATCATTTAAGCCCTATCTCCACTTCCACATCTGCCTGAACAAGAACAGCCCAGCAGCACTGTCAGATAAATCTCTCTTCTAACACAAATCTTTGTCAGGTCAGACCTGAACTGTGCCCTCCCATCCTGCTCAAAAAGGGGTCAGGTGCTCCCAGGAGACCTTCTATGCTGCAAATGAAGGCATGAATTTGGGTAACTCTCCAAACCTTTGAAGGATTTAAGCAACTCTGACTGTCCTTCTCTGGGTGACCAGTGACACATTGGCAGAAGGGTGAGAGTCCAGAGAGATATGTAATAATCTTCAGTCTCTTGCTGAGCTTTAGTAACAGGGAACATTCCAACACCAGGCCGTTCCTGGGGACAAGGGAGAGTGGATCAGCGTCCTTCAACCTCATAGCCCGCCAAGGATTTTTCTTCCATGTGTCCTTTCTCTTTTTGAGGTCACGTAAATGTTTTGCATCCATAAAAACCTGTGGAAATTATTTCACAGCTTTCCTAAAATATTGGAAGTGTCCTTTGCTTGCTCTGAACAAGCCACCCCCACCAAGTTTTGAATGCTATTCCCTAAGAGAAAATAAGCAATCCATTGCTCCCCAGGCTCCCCAGGCAACTCATAATTTTATAAATCCCTGTCATGTCCTACATCCTCTCTCTCACTAGGACACTAAAAATCCATGTCTTTAGCAAGAACAGAAATAGAAGAGAAGCATTGTGGCCATAGGTGAAAGAGAAATACAGGCATCGAGAACAAGGCAAGAGGCTGTGACAGCAATTTTGTTCAGGTGTGGAGCGCTGGAGGATAAGAAGCTTTGGAGAATTTACTAGCTTCTCCCAAAAGGAGGCAGGTGGGAAGAGAGAATCAATGCTACCTCCAACACCAAGTTCTGTGAGGTAAAAAAGGACTACCCTCAGAAACTCCTCCTGATTAAAGCTCCTAGGAAGTTTTACCTCTGTCAGCCCATAGTCTCAACAGGTTTCTTTTTCCCAGGATCTTGCATCAGCCTGTACAAATGTATTTCCTTTATCTGAGTCCAGTGTTGATACACCTGACTGAAATATTTGAACTAGGAACATGAAGTTCTAGAAGTAAAAGCTGTCATTGCTTCTCCATTAATAATACCTAGCACAGATCCCCTTCCTGTTCTCCCCATTCCTGTGCTCCTGGGGCTACCAGCATTTTACTACAGCATCATTGTATGAAATGAGAAACTTGTTTGCAATAACAGATGTACATCCTTAAGAGCATTCTTTGAAAGACCCTGCAAAAAACATTACAATGGGTTCATGGAATGTTCAGCAGCACATCTGATGAAAGCCCTTTCTATGCCAATGGTATGTTTTGGACAAAGAATTTAGAAATTAGAAATTTCTAACTAAACACTACACTATTGTAAATGGGAAACTTTTCTTCCTCCACTTAGTTACGATGAGACTGTACAGCTTTGGTAAATTTTGACCCTCTTAGTCTTATTATGGACATTTTCTTTTCCCACAGGAAGCTTGTAATCTTCTTTCTTTCAAAGGATAAAACATGCTTGTAAGAAAGTGGTGCACTAATACCAGTTTAAAGGCCAACAGAATTCATGCACCCCCTTGGAGGAGTCCCCGGCCTTGGACTTGTACTTCCACATGAACAGAAATTTCCGTCTGGACAGTGACACTGTGCGTATCAGTCCTGCAGGACGCACAAAAATATTGATCAAGAAATTGAGTAGGAAGAGTGTTCCTATTTAGTCTCTCAAGCCATTCCAGCATCTCCAAATGTATGGCTTCTCTTTACTGTCTCTAGAGAGAATAATGTGTCCTTCAGGAGCTAATATGATGAAGTTAGCAGCTGCTTGGGGAAGGAACATGATTATTCAGCAAGGTATTAAGCTTTAGTAAACTTTGCATCATGACAGAAATCCCCACTCCTGCAGAGAGAGATTTCAGAAGATCTCACTATTTGTGTTCACAAGATTATTGCTCTACAATCTACAATATACTCATAAACATCAGCATTATCCTGAAATTCTTGTGTGGCAAAAATGAGTCTCTGTAGAACATACCAAAGATGAATAAGTCATGGTTTGGTACTTAGACAGATATTTTAATACAGGTTAGGAGGCAGAAATTAGAAAAGGGAGATGCTGAGCATTCCCACATTGGAATTACTAAACTTGCAAAGCAATGGGGGGACAAAGGATAGTTTTACTATCCTCCCTTTTGAAGTTACAATGGAGGAAAACACTGATTTAGGAAAACACTGTGTTGCATACAATAAAAACACACATTATTCATGTAAAGGGATTTGCTAAAACAAACTTAACAAAGTTAAACACTAGGTTTTTGGGATTTTTTTTTTTTCAAATAAATGCATTGTATCTTTCTCTCCACTACCTACAATACACAACCTTGGGTAAAAATATGCATTTTTAAGAAAGATACCATCAGCACTGAGGTATCTGAAAGAGGTTTGAGGTGCTGGGTATAAGAATGAGATAGACAAACAACTACACATCTTCCAAAGCCAAATGTATTTTTAGATTGAAGGCTACTTGACAGAATAATTAAAATAGCTCTCTATCTTAGCAGAGGTTTATGATTAACAAGTATGTTATTTGTACATTCTACCAATGCCTGTTAATGCCCACATTTGGATCTTCAAATTTTCCACTGTGTACTTTTTGTCTGGAGAAAACCTTGGACTAGAGATAAGACCATTCCCAAAAACGTATTTCTAGCAGCTCCCACATCCAGTCATCCACGCTGGGCTTGAGGCTGAATCAAGACCATGAAGTGTCTGCTGCTTCTCGCCTTCATTGGGGTGGCTGGTGAGTATTCTTTTTGTTTCATTTTCTGTCATTTAATAGGAAGCTGATTTTCTGAGCAAAACTGCAAGGTAGCCTATTGTGGGAAAGCCAAGTCCAGTTTCAAATTGCAGAACTTTGAAGGCAGAGCCCTGAAACTTCCGTCTTCTGTCAGTTCATAATGCCTTGTGCCACAAGCTGGGGAATGAATGCCTTCATAGGGGTTCCTCACCCAGCTGTAGAGATGCGGCCATAGCTTCAGAAAAAGACTGCCTCCTTCTCCAGGACTAAGGAGTGCACAGGGAATAGTTCTGGCCCACAAAATCCTAAAGCAACTGCAAAATTTTGGACCCTGGGTAGGTGCTCCAAGAAAATATCACTGCATACTTGTTTTTACATTTTTCCATAATTCCACTCTTGATTGTTTCAGTAGACAGGATCCTGGGAAAGACACACCCGTGATCCAATCCAACAAGGACATTTCTGTGTCCTTATGTTCCCTCAGGGACTAGCTGGCAGGGCTTTAGTTGCAGATGTGAGCACCAGTGTAAGTCTGATCCCCTTCTTTGAGGGTGCCGCAAATGCATGTGCCTTAGTCCTACCCACCACTGCTGCCCTGAGTGTCCATAGCAGAGGAGCCTACAAGTGAGGGACTTCAGACAGGCAATCACAGGGCTGGTGACAGGCCACATTACCTTAGGCCAGCTGTTGACACATGACACTTCTTGTCTCCCAGTTGCCTTCCCCACCTCTGCTGAAGATGATGATGACAAGATTGTGGGAGGCTACACCTGTGCAAAGAATGCTGTGCCCTATCAGGTGTCCCTGAATTCTGGATATCACTTCTGTGGAGGTTCCCTCATCAGCAGCCAGTGGGTCGTGTCGGCTGCTCACTGCTACAAATCGTGAGTGGAAAAATTACATCCCTCTATACCCTACTTCTGTCTTCCACTTCACTTCTAGCAGGAATTCTGAGCTATGAGATAGAAATATGTAAGTGTCTCCAATCTGACCAGAGACAGCCAAGGGATGGATGGGTGGATCCCTCAGGATGATGGGCCAAGGCATCTTGAGGGGTTTGCCACTTCTGCAAATGTTTCTGTGAAAGCAGGACACTTCTGAAATAACAATGGAATAATCAAGCAGCAAGTTCTGGACTGTGATTTCTTATCAATTGCATTAATCTTGCTAAAGCATTGTCTCTGGAAGAGGAATGAGGTCAAGCTAGAGCAGTTTGCCTTGTCCCAGAATATTTGAATAAAGTGCTGCTCTGCATTCAATTGCTGGCATGCATTTACAAGCCTGCAGAAATTCACCACCCATACTGGGAGCGGGTTAAGATCTCGGTGTGGATCCCCAGGGCTCCCTGCAGGACAAGAAACATCCCCTGCCCCAGAAAGCTTCTGTGGCAGTGCTGTTGGAACGAGTGCGCTCTGTGATGGGAGGTTTCTCTCAAGCTGTCAGTAGCAGTAAAGTACACACTGTGCCTTCTCTTTTCCAGTCGCATCCAAGTGCAGCTTGGGAAACACAACCTGGAACTCACCGAATCCACCCAGCAGTTCATCAACTCTGCTAAAGTCATCCGCCACTCTGGCTACAGCTCCTACACCCTGGACAATGACATCATGCTCATCAAGCTGTCCACCCCAGCCCAGCTCAACAGTGCTGTCCAGACCATTCCTCTGCCCACCAGCTGCGCAGCCGCCGGCACCACCTGCCTGATCTCCGGCTGGGGCAACACTCTCAGCAGTGGCTGTGAGTACTCTGGGGGAATGTGCAGACCCTTGGGGCCCAGGAAAGTCTCTAAGACATTGCCATTAACCCCCAGTAGGACAGGCTAAAACACAGGGAAGTGCTGTGGGACAGGTTTATAAGCAATGGCTCAGTGCAGGGACTGCACAGTAGATTCAGCTAATGTCAACAGAGGTCTCAGTTCTCTGAGAATAAGGGTGAAGTCCAGGACTGTGGATCTACAATTCCTACTAGAAACCTCCATTCTCTCACACCAAAGGTCACAGATGTGCATGGTGAGTGGTGTCTATTCCACTGATGACATCTAAACCTGGACAAGAGGAGAGGATGGTTTTCCTGAGGCTCAGGTTTCTTCCAGTGAGTGTATGACATGAGTGGCCCTACTCTTGACAACTGATGAACTTCCAGGTGCCAGGAAAGTTAAGGTGGCTGCAGCATAGAATGGTGGGCCCAGGGGTAGAATTTGTTCCATCTGTACAGAAGGAACCCATGTTGTACTTACTTATGAGATGAAGCAGGGTGGCTGCTAGAAAAGGGTATCCAGCATTTGCTTTTCTGCCAAGATCTTCTGCGAGCTCTGAAAAGGACTCTGCAGTGCCATCAACCATCCCTCTCTACTTCCTTGCAGCTAACTACCCAGACGAACTGCAGTGCCTGAAGGCTCCAATCCTCTCCGCCTCAGACTGCTCTGCTGCCTACCCTAGGCAAATTACCACGAACATGATCTGCGTAGGATTCCTGGAGGGAGGAAAAGACTCCTGCCAGGTAAATCATCTGCCCCTCCTTTCCCAGTCATTTCTCTCCTGCCTTTTCCCAGCTGAAGAGGCCTTTGCATTACAGAGTCAGCTATACTCACTGCACTGGTAAATCTGAGTTTTTGAATGACAGCCGAGGCTTCAGGCACACAAATCCTGAATGTTTGACAAGCTCCACATCCAGCAAAAGCAGGCAGTTGACTCATCCTTAGCTGTGGTGCCCTTGGAGCTCAAGTCAGGCCTGGTAGCATCAGGTGGAGAGTGTGAATCATAAACAGCCTTGGTAGAACCTTTGTGCACAGTACACCTGACAGGGCTTCCTCCAAAGTCAGTGATCTCCGGGATCTCTGGCTCATTGCTTAGGCTGATGCCATTTCCTGAATGTCCATACCCTTTGTGTGCACAGGGAGACTCTGGTGGTCCCGTGGTCTGCAATGGAGAGCTCCAGGGCATTGTTTCCTGGGGTATTGGATGTGCCCAGAGGGGCTATCCCGGAGTTTACACCAAGGTTTGCAACTACGTCTCCTGGATCCAGTCCACCATTGCCGCCAACTGAGACGCTCGTTTGGTGTGACCTGTGTTTTCTCATCATCAATTCTGTTCTTTTGGATTTGGACAAGCAACAATAATGAAAAATTAATAAAGGCTTTCAAGCACCCCTATTTTGTGCACTGTTTCTCTGGGAACTTCCATAGTTACATGCAATGTATGTTGCACAGCAGCAGTGAACATCCCTTCATATTAATAGAAAATATTTATTATTTTTAGTGCCTCTTAATTGAAAGGGTCTTGGACCACTTTACAGACTCATTTTTAGAAATATTCCGAGCACTTAATTTCAGTTGTTTCTGAAACCTTTCATTTATGTCAGTTCCTCCACATTTCTCACTTTGAAATGGGCAATTCAGGATTATGCCTCCTCCTTGTGTAGCTCTCCAGTCCATTCACTATGAAGGATTGTGATTCCTTGAAGAAACAAGTGCAGCTCTAACACACCTATTCTTCATTATCCTCAGTGCAAAGGACAGTGCAAGGGCGTAGGGGAATTTGAGGCTAACATAAATTTTCATAAAACACGATTAAAAGCAGGAAATTCCATATTAGAGTGAGAGGCGCAGGTTTGGTCAGGGAAGCTGCAGCTCATGCCATAACTGTGGGGACACAGAGATGCTGTCTGCTGCTCACGATGTTGTGGTTTAAGCCCAGTAAGCCACTAGGTGTTACAGGCACTCACTCAAGACCTCCTTCCCATGGTGGGAAGAGGAAAAGTGTAAAATGAACATGCTGAGATACAAGCAGAGCCATAATAGGAGTAAATAAAAAGGAGAAGAGGGAGAAATAAAACTCAAGTACATCCATGTGATGCACAATCCTGTCACTCCCCACCCACTGACATGGTGTCCAGCCAGTGTCTGAGCAGTGATAGGTAGTCACTGGCCGTCACACAGCTGGGTGGGACGTGGGTTGGCCAGGCAGGAGCTGAATCAGCCATGTCTGGGGGAGACAGGGAAAGTGCATGGGTAAATTCAGGCCACTCTTGGTGGCCTTTATCCCTCATTCCTCCATCGCCCAAGGACTTCAGAAGCAGAAGGGGAGCAGCCAGCATTCCTCTGCCTTGCACACGCTCAGCCTCCTATGCAACCTCAGCACAGTTCTGTCCATACAACCCCATCCTTCCCGCCTCACCCACCCACACCCTGATGTCCCCTTCCACCTGCTGCATCTCTGCAGGGTTCCTGCTTTCCTGCCGGAGTTGTGTCATTCCCCAGGGCTCCCAGCCAGCCAATGCCTTCTCACATTTCTTGCCGGCCCCACCCCAAGATGTCTCACCCTCTCTCACTGCTCCCTCTTCACATAGCTTTGGGCAGCTACAAGAGGCAGGTTGCTGAGAGGGTAGGGGCTTTTCTCCATGGTTCCCTGCTGTTTCTTTGTGGCTGTGCTGGCCCCTCTGGGTAAGTGAACTCCACTCAGCCCTGAGCACCTCCATCAATCTCCTGGCTGCTCTCCCAGCTGTGTAGCCAGTTTCTGGCACTGTTTCATTCTGCAGTGCTTCCTGAGTTGAGAATAAGCAGTGAATGTGGTGGGCAGGAATCGCTGAATCTTCTGCAATGGCCGTCTATTTGCCATTCTTTGTGCAGCCTGTAGATGGTTCCTGGTTTTGGACACAAACTGCCCAGGATTGCATCTTGCCTGTTGAAGAGAGATTGGAAATTCACTTGCTGATCTGAAGACCTGTCCCATGCCTTGAACTGCTCCCTTGGCTGCCCTATTTCTTGTCACCCTCTCCCTGACAACCCACAGTGCCTACTTCACAGTTTTTCCAATTTATTCCTTATCCTCACTGCTCCTTCTTTTCCTTTCCAGTGTTAGCCCTGGAACAGTCTCCAGACATGGTGATAAAAGAAGGCCAGTCCGTGAATGTGGAATGTTCCAAGAAGAAATCTTCCAGCACAGCTATGTACTGGTTCATGCTGCCTGCAGAGAAGAATTCCAGTCTGACTCTACTGGCTTCTGCAATTGAAGGTGGCAACGCAGCAGTGGAGAAGGGTTTTGAGAGCCATTTCAAGAGCAGCAAGATAAAAGGAGACAGTATCACCCTCTCAATGGAACGTGCCTTTCTCAATGACTCTGGCACATACTACTGTGCTGAGGGTGAGCACAGTGGTGAGACTGCTGAGAGATCTGAGCACAAACTTCTCCCTGCACAAACAGGATCTGCTTTCCACCTCTTGGGTGCTGCACAAGGCAGGGTGATCACTTCTCACTCATTAGCTGCTCTGCTTCCTAGCCTTGCCTTCCTCCTCTTCTCAGTTGCTGCCAGTATATTTGTCTATTTTTGTCTCCTTGCCATTCCATGTTTCCCTCTGCATTTAGCTCTTACTTGCAGTACACTTACTCCTGTCAACCCTTCTTCCCCTCTCTGTCTCCCCTCTCCCCCCTTCTTTTTGTCTTCAATCGGCACTCCACTGACTTCCTCTTAATTAACGCCAGTACACCCTGCTCATGACTCTCACTGTCAAACATAACAAGTGCTTGTGTTTGAGGTTCTTGGTGCACCTGTAGATAATTGCAAGGCCAGGCAGGTGTTGAAGTAGCCAGTACCATATGGGAGGTGCCCACACTCTCCTCTGTTACAAGGACTTGGCTGTGGTTGTTCTGTGGCCATGGAATATGTACAGCACAGCACAAGCCTTTGCTTGCTCCGGTCAAGGATTATGTGGATCACTAATTCCTCCATGTAGAGTGGTCTCTGGGGCAGCATCCACCTGCCTTCTACCCCTTCATGCACATGCAATTCCTCTTCACCCAACATATTATACAACTTACAGGTTATGTTAGCATGCTGAGCGACTAATAGAGATTTCGAAGAGATTGCAGTGTTCTGTTCATCAGTGACTCCTATGAAGGGGTAGAGCCTCTCCTCATCAAGTTCACTGATAACACCAAGTTGGGAAGAATTGCTGATAACAAAGAGGGCTGTGCAGCTCTTCACAGGGACCTCAACAGGCTGGAGAGATGGGCAGAGGGCAACCTTCTGGAATTCAGCAAAGGCAAATGCTCAGTTGCACACCTGGGGAGGACTAACCCCATGTAGCAACACGGGCTGGGGACTGACCCGCTGGGAAGCAGCTCTTCAGAGAAGGACCTGGTGGACAAGAAGCTCCCCATGAGCCAGAAGTGTGTCCTAGTGGCCAAGAAGGCAGTGGTGTCCTGGGGTGCATTAGCAAGAGCAATGCAGCAGGGCAGGGGACATGATCCGGACACTCCACTCAGCCTGGGGGTAGCATATCTGGAGTGCAGTGTCCAGTTCTGGTCTCCTTGGTACAAAAGAGACATGGATCTCCTGGAGAATGTCCAGGAGAGGAGAAGAAAGATGATTAACAGAGTGGAGCACATTGTTTGTCAACAAAGGCTGAGGGAGCTGGGCCTGTTTGGCCTCGAGAAGAAACAACTAAGTGGCCACCTCATCAATATCTACAAGTACCTGAAGGGAGCATTCCAAGAGTTGGATCCAAATTCTCCTTCACTGTGATGCCTAGCACTAGGACAAGAAGCAATGGGCAGAAAATGGTGCACAGGAAGTTCCACCTGAATCTGAGGTAAAACCTTTGCAAACTTGTTGGTGACTGTGCACTGGAGCAGATTGCCCAAAGAAGTGGTGGAGTGTCTCTCTCTGGAGATCTTCCAGAACCACCTGGATACAATCCTGTGCCATGTGCTCTGGGATGACTCTTCATGAGCAGGGAGATTGTAGCAGTGACCCGCTGAGGTCCCTTCGTAGCTGACCCATTCTGTGATTCTGTCCTGCATGAAACATACCTGAGCACAGGCCTGCAAAGGGAACTCCAGGTGATTCCCACCCTGCAGATGCCCATGCTAATGTACAAGCTTCTCAGGACCTAAACACAGGGCCCCCCATAGCAGCCATGCCTGTTCAACATCACTAACTCCTCAAATACCATGTCTTCTGCAAGGCTCCCTATGCACTGCCCTGTCCTCTGCACAGCCCAGGGAACTGGAGATTTTTTCCAAGGACACATCAGGCACAGCATCTTCTCAGCTGAAATGCTGGTGGTGTTGGACAGATTTGGGGTTTCAAAAATATAGTCCACTACCTTTGCTTTTTTCTCCCACTTTTTTAGAGGAATCTAGGGTCTTTGCTGAAACTTTTCTAGGCAGCTGGAGAAATTAATTCATTGGGAGACATTTAGACCTGCATCAGAGGATTTGGGAGCTGGAGGCATTGCTGCTGTCTTCTGTGCAGTCTGTGTCTGACCTCTGGACCCAGACTCAGTGCACAGAAACCACAAGTGTCTCTTCCTGCCTACAGTGATTTCCCTTTGCCTTGGGTAGGTGAACAAGGCTGTGTGCAGAGAAGAAGATATGATTGTCCTCAGTTTTGTCCATTTGTGTCCTGGTGCTGTTTTGCAGAGTGCTGCAATAAAGAGGCAAGGCGAGTATCCGTTCTTTTGTGATATGGAGAAGGTCAGTCTGTAGCAGCACATCTTCTGGGGGTACACCCTTCTCCTCAGAAATGTCTCTGACCTGCAATGCCTCAAGAGGCAGTCGCGGTGTAGAGCCAAAACCATCCTGTTCTCTCCCTGAGATCCCCCTTTGGAGTTAGAGAAGAACAGGTACAGAACTATTCTCTGTCATGCTCCAAGAGAGCCCAGGTTGGCAGGTCAGCAGCTTTTCCCATACCTGGACAACATGTCAGACCTGACTGGGATAAGCACAGATTCCACATTGCAGCTTGCACAGTTGGGAATCTCTGAGTTTGAGGGTGGCTAGAGAGGAGACAAGCACTGGGACACAAACACGAATATGCATTCCTGAGATCTCTTTCTCTTCCCATAATTTTCAGCCATTTTGTGCATTCCTGTGCACGCACGCAGGCTGCCTCACAGCCCCATCCTGCTGGATGACAGCACTGAACTCTGTCACCTACTGAACCGCCGCCTACTCATGCTCACCCATGCTCACCCACAGCAGGAAGGCAGAGGAGCAGAGTACAAGCACCTCATGACTGCCTGCAGGTGTCATTCCCCACCGTTCTGGGACAGCCAACTGCCTTGTGACATTTCAGACTCCCTCTCACTCCCCTGCCCACCCACAGAGAGACGTAGCTCTTCCTCTCCACCTCTCCTCTTTACACATTTCTTTGTCTGTGCTGTGCTCAGGGGCAGCTTGCTGCAAGGAGGGGGCCTTGCTCTATGGATTTCCACCGGTTCCTTGTGGCCACCCTGTTCCCTGTGGGTAAGTGGCCTTCCCTTCCTGTTGAGCAGCTGCACTGGAGCTGCTGCTGCCTCCTCAGCTATGCTGGCAGTGCCCTTCCCCAAGGCTTCCAGAGGGAGGATGGGCAATGAACCAGGTGAGCTTTTCCACCACCTATTATAGCAGACAGATCTGCAAAGCTGCAAATTTGTTTTTTTCTGTCCCATTTTAATACTTCACTTGAGAGTATTAAAACTTCATTCCTTCTCAAAACAGATTTTCTGTAACATTTGAAAATGTTTTGTTTGGGGCTTTTTGATCATATGTGTCTTTATCAGAGAAGCAGGGCACTGTCCCCAAGCTTTCTGATATCCTGGTGCCATTCCATCCCATGACATAATTCAAGGATGTGTATTTGGATGTGTATTTTTTTCCTCTTCAATGCATTTCACTCCTCACATTCCATCTCCTGTCTTTCCAGGCTGGGCCCTTCAGCAATCACCAGATACAGTTGTCCGGGTGGGAGACTCTGTGACTCTGGAATGTTCTGCATCAGGAAAAAATTTTATATACATGTACTGGTACAAGTTACCCATGGAGAGGGATGCCAATATGCAGTTGGTTGTATATTCAGTGGAAGGCCGCAAAGCAGATATTGAGAAGGAATTCCAAAATCACTTCCAGAGTAATGGGACTAAGAACAACCATTTATCTGTGAAGATAGAGCATGCCCTACTCAATGACACAGGCACATATTTCTGTGCTGAGCAAGATCCACAGTGACTCAAAGGCTGGTGCAGCATAGCACAAACCTTTCCTGGCCAACAGGGATCTGCCACCAGCAGACACCAAGTCCTGTGTTTACTAAAGCCCCTTTTCCTTCACTTACCTCTTCAGCTCTTCAGGAAAAACACAGTATGACTCTCTGTCTGTCCATCTGTCCACCTATCTATCTACTGCATGGTGTATAAACTGCTTTTATGTTCCTTGCCATATGTGAATCGCCTTTGTGACTCTCATTGTTTCTTGTCATCAGTCTCTCACCTAACTTCTCTGCCATTCACACACTGCTTCTCACTTTCCTTCTTTCATGTCTTTCTGTCTGACCCCCTGGCTTTTCCTCTCTGTCTTCTTACACCTAGTCATTTCCCATTTCCTCCTTCCTATTTCCTTCCTCATCCATCTCTCCTTCCTTTCAATCTGTTACATCAATTCATGCTGTGGGAAGCAGGATGTGGAACAGTTCACATAGCGCTTTCTCTCTCCACCAGCTGCAAAGACATGCCCCACAGGTCCTTGGCCCCACTGGTCACCAGGGAATGGGCACACTGCTGTGCACCAGGGACCCCAAGTTACACCACTACCCTGTGACCTGAACACTCTGATGTTTGAGAATGTGCCTGCCCAGAGCAGGAGACTGCCCAGGTTGGCCATGGAATGTCCCTGGTGACCAGGACAAGTACCGGGAGGAAGAAGTCCGAGTGGAGTTTTCTGCAGGGCTTGTTGGTGTTTCTGAGCATCTTGTCTGGCCCATCCACTACATTCCCTGCTGCTTGCTGCAAGACATGAGGACTGCCTAGTCTTGCTTATTCCTCTTTATCTTGTTGAAAACAGAGTGCAGACGCCCTGCGATTTCAGAAACTCCATAATCCATCAAGAACAGAAGCTGGAAATTCCTTACTGGAGTGGGAAGCAGAGGACTGGTCAGGGAAGCTGCAGCTCATTCCACAGCTATGGGGACACAGAGATGCTGTCTGGTGCTCAGGATGTTGTGGTTTAAGCCCAGTAAGCCACTAGGTGTTACAGGCACTCACTCAAGACCCCCTTCCCTTGGTGGGAGGGGGAAAAGTGTAAAATGAACATGTTGAGATACAAACAGAGCCATAATAGGAGTAAATAAAAAGGAGGAGAGAGAGAAATAAAACTCAAGTACATCCATGTGATGCACAATCCTGTCACTCCCCACCCACTGACATGGTGTCCAGCCAGTGTCCGAGCAGTGATAGGCAGTCACTGGCCAGCTCCCCTCACTTTCCATACTGAGCATATAGTTCAGTGTTCAGAAATATCCATTTGGCCAGTTTGATTCAACTGTTGGGGAAAAGTCCCTTTCAGCTGCTTGTGCTCCTACTCTCTGGCAGAGCATGAGACACAGTAAAGTCCAGGCTTTCTGGTAAGCAGTGCTTAACTACAACTAAAATTCTGTTACCAACATTATTCTCATTATGAATTTAGATCACAACTTTGTGCCACAGTCTCCACCTCTTCATAATCCTGCCTCCTGCTTAGCACCTGCGTACAGTTTTCCTCAGGACTCACACTGAAATTTCTCCTTCGAGAAAGACTATGTTGAGTGAAACCCTCAAGCGTTCTCCTTCTCAGTGTTACGAGGCTGAAGTTCCACCAGGGTTCCTGGCCCATTTCCACTTGTTTCTCCTTCCCTAATGGCAGGCAGAGCTCAAGGCACAGGAAGGAAAAGGATCAGGGCAATGTGCTGCCCGGAACCCTCTGTAGAACGACCTGTCAGTCCTTCCCTTTGTTCCTTTCTCCCCTTGCCACTGTCCCAGATATTAGCCCTGTTCTCTTCGGGTTCCCCAGCTATCCCAAGCAGATTTTATCCCATGCAAGTGAGCACACGGGGATGTTCTTGTGAGCAGAAACATCTGAGGGTGCAGTGGAGAGGCTGCGGTGGCCTGCATTTCCTCAGCCTGTGAGCAGAGTAGCAGAGAGTTGTCAGTGGCAGAGCAGGAGTGAATGAAATTGCGTTGTACAACTGCTTTCTGGACCCAGTGCTCTCACTGGCTGAATCCCAGCGGCAGCCTCCATACCCCACTGGAGACAAGCATAGTCCAGCCATGAAAACAAATCTCCTTATAGAGGTTTGTTGGTTTTGCAGTAATTGGCATTTAGGAAAAGATCAATGACAGTGTTTTACTCCTTATGAACTTCCTCTTTGAGTTGATGGGACCAATGGGAGGCCAGGTCAGTTCTTTACAGTCTGGGATACCAATTTTAGAATTTAGTCCTCCTCTGTGAATTCACATTTGAAAGTAAGCAAAGGTTGGGAAAGCTCTCTTTCATTTCCGGCCTCTCGCAAGGTAACACCGGCCCGGGCCCCGTCCACGTGGCCTGGGCCTGGCAGGGGCAGGCTCTGGAAACTACCTGGCCCCATCTTCAACAAGGGGTCCTGGTAGCCAGGGAGAGGAGAGGTCTATTGCTAAAGATCCCCCGGCATGGCCATGGCTTGGCAGAACCCTGCTCTGTCTCCGGCTCAGAGTAGCCGTGGGTGGCCGGGCCTGTCCCGCAGCCCACATGAACTGGGGTAATGGCAGTTGGGTCCCCTTCTGGGAAAGACCGCTCCACACCTTTGCTTGCTGGGCAAGATGGAGTGAGGACCCCCAGCCTGTGGTTAGAACTGAATGCAGTGGGTGCCAGAGGACAGCCATGGAGCCAGAAACTTATCACCGCTTTTCTGGATGGACCTGGCAGTCCTTGCCCAGCCCCCAGGGTGGTCTGAGTGTCCTGAGATCCTGGCACAGCTCCAGCATGGCCTGGCCCAACTGCTGCATCCTCCATGTGAGATTTTAACCATTCCAATGCTCAGATAAGACTTACAAACCTTCAATCCTCCCTTGAGTGAGAGGAAAAAGAACAGAGCGGATACACCAAAGTCAGTGAAGCAGGAGTCAGGTTCCAGATGGAAGGAGAATGACCAGACGCCATCAATTTGGGCTGAAAATCCTTTTGTACACTATAGGGATTACAGTAATTTCACGACTATAAGGCGCACCCTTTTGACTAAAATATCCCCCCGAACCCGGAAGTGCACCTTATAGTCTGGTGCGCCTTATCTGATGTACAAAGTTCGGAAATTTGCGAACCCGGAAGTGCAAGTTGCGAGTTGAGCCGGGACCTGCGGGGCTGCGGCCGTGAGGGGGAAATCGAGATCCGTGGGAGCCACGGTCGCCGGGCAGGGGAAACCGGGAACTGGCGCAACCGCCGGCCGGGGAGAAGCGGGGGGAAGCGGCGCAGCTGCAGGGAAGCGCCAAGAAGCACCGTGGGAAACCGCCAAAAAGCAGCGAAAAAGCACCCCGGGAAAGTGCCGCGATGCGATGAAAAAGTGCCCCAGGAAAGCACCGAAAAGCAGTGAAAAAGCGCCCCAGGAAAGTGGTGAAAAAGTGGCAAAAAAGCGCTGTGGAAAAGCGCCGCGGAAAAGCGGCGAAAAAGCGGTGAAAAGGCGCCATGGAAAAGCAGCGAAAAATCGCCGCAGAAAAGTGTCGTGGGAAAGCACTGAAAAGCAGTGAAAAAGAACCGTGGGAAAGCGGCGAAAAATGGCAAAAAAGCACCTCGGGAAAGCCGCGAAAAAGCAGCGAAAAAGCGCTGTGGGAAAGCGCTGAGAAGTGCCGCCGCCACCGGCCAAAGGGAAGCCAGGACGCGGTGCGGCCGCGCGGTGGGAACCGGGAGCTGTGAGCCATGCCAGCTGGTGCCGGGGGCAGGCGGGAGTGCCAGGGCCTGCTGCACGGGGAGGGTCCCTGGGGCTGCGTTTAAAGGCTACACCGATCTTTGAAAAATGTTTGCAAATTGAGCACCTGCCAGTAATTCGTTACTTTGTTGCGCACCGCGCGACTCCTCGCTGCAAAAATATAGTGCGCCTTATAGTCCGGAGCGCCTTATATGATCTACAAAGTTGCGAAAGTTGCCGACTCCCGAGGGGTGCGCCCTATAGTCCAGTGCACCATATGGTTGTGAAATTACTGTACCTGCACTACACTAAAAGTTCCTATAAACTGTGCAAAAAAAGACATCGGGTTTTGGAGTTTTCAACTTAACAGATCATTGAGTAAAAGTACGTGTGTTGAAGCTCCTTTGCCCTAATGGATAAAGGGGATCTCTGTTCCTGGAGATGAAGTATGAACAGAGAGAAAGAGAGATGAAGAGAACTTTTGCTTTTAAACAGTTCATTCTTAAAAGTAAATACACCATGAGTTTAACATGGCTTATGAGGCATAGATTTTGGGAAAAACTGTGAACATCGGAGGAGTTCGTGGAGAGCAAAACCACGAAAAAAACTTTTTCTTCCTGTGGAAAAAATCCCTATAGCCAATCAAGAGAAGAATCCTCTCCCAGAGTGAACTGGAAAAGACTATTTAAGATGGTAACTGACTGAAGCATTTCTGTGTGTTGTTGTGAAAAAGGAGAAGAAAGTGTGGGAGAGGGGGGCAGGGGTGGTCTGAAAGTTTGATTCTGATTTTTATTTCTTTATGTTCGTAATTTGCTCCTAATCCTAGATCACAGCAGAAAATGAGTACAGTAATTTCACGAATACAAGCCGCACCAATTTGACTAAGATTTTGCTCCTAAACCGGAAATGCGGCTAATACTCAGGAGCGGCTAATATGTGAATAATTTTCTGACATTTACAATGTCGGAAGTGCCAGCCAGAGTGCTGAGCCGAGCAGTTGCAAAGTCGGCATTTTGCGATTGTTACAAATTGTTACTCTGTTGCACCGTGGGTGGAGCCTGGCACCCTGCAGGCAGCACGGGGGACGGGGAGAGAGGCGGGAGAGCTCTCTCCTTCCCTCCTCTGCCACAGCCCGGGTGAGAGACGGGGGGGGGCCCGTGCCGCCATTGCCGCGGCTCGGGGAGGCGGCGGGGGGCTCCGTCCCCGCCTGCCGCCGCGGGAGCGAGGGGGGCTCCGTCCCTGCCTGCCACCACAGGGCAGCGCTGGGCCGTGGTGACCGAGCCCAGCGGCAGCGGCAGCTGGCCCCCAGCGGCCCCGCCAAGCGGCAGTGTCGGGCTGGGCCACCTGGCCCCATCGGCAGCCCCGAGTGGGCCGAGCCTGCACAGCCCGAGCCGAGTCACTAAAGCCCGCCCTGCCACCATTCTGTTACTATTGGGCAATTTTGTTGCACGCGGGTCCTCACTGCGAACAACAGAGCGGCTTATACTCGGGTGCGGCTTATTTATGGACAAAAACCGAAATATTTGCCAACACCCAGAGATGTGGCTTATACTCAGTGCGGCTTGTATTTGTGAATTTACTGTATATTGAAATTAGCAAATCTAAACTTATGCAGGAGGTCAATTCTCAGGGCAGACGGGCAATGGCATAGATACTCTCTGTCCCTGAGCACTCCCTGAATTTGCCAAATGAAGTGTGTTCCTGAAGCCAAACCTCCAGAAGCCCTTGTGCCACAGGCAGCACTAGCCTCAGCCACCCTGGGCTCCCCAGCTAGGTCCCAGGGAGAAGCCATCTCTGGAGGTACTTAGCCTATTTCCTGTCACCAAGGAGAGGTCACCCTGAACCCCATCCTCAGCACCTTGTCACCCTCATGGCTGTCCCTGGGGACACCACTCGATCCCTTCTCTCTTCCCATGCCAGGCCATTGGCTGTCCATCAGCTCTTCACAGGTATTTACCTTCCTCTCCTACAGCAACATGCATGAAAGCCCTGACACGTCTGAGAGCTTGGGCAGCTGTGGTATCCTTTAGGGTCCTGCCTCCCTCTCACTGATGTAATTTGCTGTGCTCACAGTGCTGCACAGAGAAAAGAGCCGTCACACAGCTGGGTGGGACGTGGGTTGGCCAGGCAGGAGCTGAATCAGCCATGTCTGGGGGAGACAGGGAAAGTGCATGGGTAAATTCAGGCCACTCTTGGTGGCCTTTATCCCTCATTCCTCCATCGCCCAAGGACTTCAGAAGCAGAAGGGGAGCAGCCAGCATTCCTCTGCCTTGCACACGCTCAGCCTCCTATGCAACCTCAGCACAGTTCTGTCCATACAACCCCATCCTTCCCGCCTCACCCACCCACACCCTGATGTCCCCTTCCACCTGCTGCATCTCTGCAGGGTTCCTGCTTTCCTGCCGGAGTTGTGTCATTCCCCAGGGCTCCCAGCCAGCCAATGCCTTCTCACATTTCTTGCCGGCCCCACCCCAAGATGTCTCACCCTCTCTCACTGCTCCCTCTTCACATAGCTTTGGGCAGCTACAAGAGGCAGGTTGCTGAGAGGGTAGGGGCTTTTCTCCATGGTTCCCTGCTGTTTCTTTGTGGCTGTGCTGGCCCCTCTGGGTAAGTGAACTCCACTCAGCCCTGAGCACCTCCATCAATCTCCTGGCTGCTCTCCCAGCTGTGTAGCCAGTTTCTGGCACTGTTTCATTCTGCAGTGCTTCCTGAGTTGAGAATAAGCAGTGAACGTGGTGGGCAGGAATCGCTGAATCTTCTGCAATGGCCGTCTATTTGCCATTCTTTGTGCAGCCTGTAGATGGTTCCTGGTTTTGGACACAAACTGCCCAGGATTGCATCTTGCCTGTTGAAGAGAGATTGGAAATTCACTTGCTGATCTGAAGACCTGTCCCATGCCTTGAACTGCTCCCTTGGCTGCCCTATTTCTTGTCACCCTCTCCCTGACAACCCACAGTGCCTACTTCACAGTTTTTCCAATTTATTCCTTATCCTCACTGCTCCTTCTTTTCCTTTCCAGTGTTAGCCCTGGAACAGTCTCCAGACATGGTGATAAAGAAGGCCAGTCCGTGAATGTGGAATGTTCCAAGAAGAAATCCTCCAGCACAGCTATGTACTGGTTCGTGCTGCCTGCAGAGAAGAATTCCAGTCTGACCCTACTGGCTTCTGCAATTGAAGGTGGCAACGCAGCAGTGGAGAAGGGTTTTGAGAGCCATTTCAAGAGCAGCAAGATAAAAGGAGACAGTATCACCCTCTCAATGGAACGTGCCTTTCTCAATGACTCTGGCACATACTACTGTGCTGAGGGTGAGCACAGTGGTGAGACTGCTGGGAGATCTGAGCACAAACTTCTCCCTGCACAAACAGGATCTGCTTTCCACCTCTTGGGTGCTGCACAAGGCAGGGTGATCACTACAAGCTGGCTTGTACTGGGCATCTGAATTGGCCAAAAATGGGCAAAGCAGTCTGGTTGGACAGACAGCCCTGCAGGGACCAGGGATAGGGCAGAATCGGAACCAGACAAGGATTTGGGCCTACAGCTCCTGCCTGGGCTGCAGAGGCTATTGGTCAAAGGAGGCTGGACAGCCAGACTTTAGACCCGTCACAGGAGCTTAGAGAGATACATTTAGGAGGTTTTAAAAAGAACTTTTTAGAACAATAAAGGGCTTTTTGGTTGAAAGAATCACACGTGCCTAATCTCTCGAGTGGGGATTCAGCACAGAAAGAAACAAATGTTGATCCATGTGAGGAACTAAAGCAACAATTGGTGACCTAACTGACGTGATTATGACAAAGCCAAACCATCCAGGACAGAGATGGGTTAGCCTTTGAGCTAGGGAATCTGCCCTAAGGGGCAGGAGAAAAAACTGGCCAAAATCCAGATCACCCCGGAGATGAGGGTAGCTGGGAAATGAGCCAGGGAAAAGCCGGAAGAGGCAAAGGAAGCTGGCAAAAGCCAGAGAAGTCCAGAGACTTTAGAAAACAAGTCTAGATGCTTGAAGAAAATTTTGGCTGGAGCCGGGAAAATACCAGAAAATTTTGACTGGAGCTGAACAGCTGAAATATGGGAGGAGCATTTTCTACATGACCTAACCCAGTAGTACAGGTAAGGACTTTACTATTAGAAGAACGGGAGGTGGAGTTCTCTGAAAAATTGCTCTATGATTTAATATTATGGACAGAAGGAAAAGGTGAGGAAGTTTCAACAGAGATAGCATTAGATATGGACTATTGGAATCAAAAGGGGGAAGAAATTATGCAAGAAGTTTTATAAAGTACAGTAATTTCACGATTATAAGCCGCACCATTTTGACTAAAATTTTGGTCCCAACCTGGAAGTGCAGCTTACACTCAGGAGTGGCCAATATATGAACAAAGTTCGAAAATTTCCCAACCCGGAAGTGTGAGCCGCGGGTCGAGCCGAGCTTGCGAATTGAACACCTGCCAGTAAAACCCGCGATCATGCCATTGTTACAAATTGGTTATTCTGTTGCACAGCAGGGGGAACGGGCTCCCGCCAGCACCATGGGGCAGCACCGGGCCAGGGCAAGTGAGCAGCGGTGGTGGTGGCAGCGCGGCTCCACTTGGTGGCAGTGGTGGCGGTGCGACTATGCTTGGCGGTGGCATGGCTCAGCTGAGCAACGGCGGCGGCAGCAGGGCGGCTCCGCTTAGTGGCAGCAGCAGCGTGGCTGAGCGGCCGGCTGGCCGCCTGGCCACTCAGCTGAGCGGTTGTTAAAAGGCAATGTGGATCCATTGGAAATGCTTGCAAAATGACCACACTATTGTTCGTATCTTTTTCCACTTGTAAAGAAAACTTGCAGGGTACACTGTTGCAGCTATTGTCTGTATCTTTTTTTCACTTGGAAATAATGTTTCCAGGATCTGCACCTGCCAGTAAACCCTGTGATCCTGCGATTCTGTTACTAATTGGCAACTTTGTGAAAGTTCACTGCAAATGAAAGCGCGGCTTATAATTTGGTGCGACTCATATATGGACAAAGAACGAAACGTTGCCAACACCCGGAAGTGCGGCTTACAATCAGGTGCGGCTTATAATTGTGAAATTACTGTAATCCAAAGGCTGTAATAGCATTAAAACCATGGAGAAAAATTATAAATTTGATAAAACAGATAGAACTGGAAGTACAGAGTAAAAAGGGGGCATGGAGAAATGTAGCAGACCTTCTAATACTAATGGCACTGAGAAAAAAATACCTTGTGAGTGCGAAACAATAGGGTATAGTAGAAGCATAGAAAAGATGCCAGTAGCTGTAGACCTGTCTGCAGTTCTAAAAGTGACTCCAGAAACCAGTAAAACCATAGCAGCTGGAAAAATAGAGGGAGCGGTGCGCCCCGCAGCATCCCAAAGGGAAAAACAGGGAAAAAGGGGGAACAAAGAAAAGCCCCAACATGGCGCTGACCTCGTGGCAGCCAATGGGGAAGAGGAAAGCAGGCCAGCCTGGAGGGGTGTGGTGTCACCCCTGGGCCAGCCCGGGAGGGTTGCGGCTTCTCCCCAAGTACTGCTTCCGGGGGGAGGGGTCTCGACCCCAGCCCAGCCTCTGGAGGGCGTGTTGTCAGCAGAGAAGGAAAGCATGGCTCTGCCCCAAATCACCATGGAAACCCCTGCCAACTGCCAAGGGAGGACGCGCCATGATGACATCACACTAGCAGCGACAGGAGGAGAACCAGGAAGTCTGAGCATCGCGGCTCCGAACTCAAGTACTGCTTCAAATATCAGCTCCGATACTCCTGTAACCGCAGCACAGAACAACACTAAGGACATTCAGGAAAAGGATGTAAGCTACCATCCTGCGACTGCAAGGTTAGCAACAGTTACAACTCCATCGATGTTCAATTCAGAGATCACTGCTTCCTTTGACCCAGCTGTCTTCTGGATGAAGGTAAAGCAAAAGGCTTTAGAATCTGGGGATTTGGAGGGGGCTGAATTAATAACCATACCTACGTCTTCACCAGTAAAAGAGGAATGGCAGAATAAGGGGGAAACAATAATGGCATTCCCAGTAATGAGAGGAAATGGAGCTGCCCCAGATAAATATGTACCACTTAATTGGCAAGTATGAGCAGAACTACGCCAGCTAGCTGCTAAACATGGGTTAGGATCCCCTGCTGTACGAAACATGCTTAGATTTGTGACTGCAAATGAACTGACACCCTATGATATAAAAAAGATTGCAAAATTGATTTGTACCCCAGTGCAGTATATGATGTTTGAATCAGCCTGGAGAACATATGCAGATGAACAAGGAGCCAAAAACTCAAGACTCTCACAAAAAGACCCATGCTATGGGATAGGAGTTCCACAGTTAATGGGAGTGTACCCCATGGATGATCCACAACTCCAGGCATGTTTAAATTCAGCAATATTAAGACAAGCAAAAGAAATAAGGATGAGAGCTCTAAATAAGGTCACTAATATGTCTGTGCCAACCCAGAGATATACTAACATAAAACAAGACCCTAATGAATTGTACATGCAGTTCATAGAGAGATTGCAAGATGCCATAGAAAAAAAGATAGATAATGATGATGCTAGGAATCATGTATTGTTGCAATTAGCAAGAGATAATGCAAATGAGGACTGTAGAAAAATTATAAATACATTGCCTAAGGAAAATCCATCTTTAGAAGAAATGATAAATGCATGTGCTAAAGTTGGAACAGCATCATATAACATGGATTTTTTAGATAACTCTCTTGCAGCTGCAATAAGGCCAAGGGTGCAGTGCTTCAATTGTGGACAGCAAGGACATGTGAAGGCAAACTGTCCCTATAAATCAACCTTACAGAAGAAAGTTCAAGGACAGGGTAATGTTAATTTACCCTGTGACTGATGTGGAAAATATGGACATGAGACTAAGTTATGCAGATCCAAATATCATATTAATGGTCAACTTCTTAAGGATCAAGGAAGCTGGAAGCTGAGAGCAATGAAGGAGTATACGAATGCAGAAGTGTTTCCTCCACCCCTAGCTCAGGACTTCGTGACTAGTTCACTGTAAGGACAAGGAGATCAATAAGCCTGGATGTCTACACCTCAGCTACGGGGAAAAACTTCATAATTCTATGTGTATTAGTTTAGTAAAAGATATTTAATTGTCAAATTAAAATTGCATGGTTTTCTAAAATACTTACCTCTTACCACTTTTCAAAATTTAGTAAAGGTTTGGTTTTAAAATATAATAGAAAAGATATTTTGCCTTGTCTAATATTTCAGCCCTGACCAGGTTGGAATATTAGCTAAGCAAAAATAATGTTTGCCACCGAAACCTTATCAGTCTATTTCAATTGTGGCCAGATTGGAATTTGACTGACAAAGGGAGAAAAATTATAAAATTCAGATATTTCTGAGTTAAAATTGAACAAGTAACTTGGACTAGTTGATTTAGCATTGCAAAAGCTAAAACCTTTTCCTTTGAGATAAACACGAAGAATCTTATCCAGAGAAGATTCTCCTAAGTTATCATTTAAAGGAAAATTCTTGAACAATATTAAACACTAAAATTTGATTGTAAAAAATCAACAACTATTTTCACCGAATTAAGGTAATTCAAAAATGTATGTTTTTTCTGTTCTAATTTCAAAAAACAAAGGGGGAGAAAGGAGAATTGGAAACATTTGTGTTCTTAAATAAAATAGTCTTAAGTTAAATGGTTTATTGGTTAAATAAAACAAAAGAGAGAAAGAAATAAAAGACAGATGTATGTTCTTATTAGAAATGGTTTTAAGTTAAATGGTATGTTGCTTATAAAATGTTAATCATTTTGAACTGAATAGTTCATGTTTAATGTTGAATTGTAATGTTATAATTACTAAGTACAGTAATTTCACTATTATAAGCTGTACATTTTGACTAAAATTTTGGTCTGAACCCAGCAGTGCAACTTGTAATCCGGAGTGACTTATATATGGACAATGTTCTGAAAGTTGCCAACCCAGAAGTGAGACCCCGCAGCAGCCCCAGGCCGGCTGGCCCCGGCAGAGGCGGGCTGGGCCGGCAGAGGCAGGGTTGCAGAGGTGGGCCAGCAAAAGCGGGCTGGCAGAGGTGGGGAAGCCCGGAAGAGGCAGGCCGAGCTGGCAGAGGCAGGGTGGCAGAAGCAGGGAAGCCTGGCAGAGGCGGGCCAGGCCGGTAGAGGCGAGGCAGCAGAAGTGGGGAAGCCTGGCAGAGGCAGGCCGGCAGAGGTGGCAGCAGCAGTGCAGGCGTCGGGTGGGGGCAAGCGAGCTCGGCAGTGGTGGCAGCGCCGCCCAGCCGGCCCCGAGCGGCCCTGCCAAGCAGCAGCGCCGAGCTGGGCCACCCGGCCCCATTGGCAGCCCCGAGCGGGCTGAGCCCGCCCAGCCCCGAGCCGAGCCAGTAAACCCCGTAATCCCGCAATTCTGTTGCTAATTCGCAACTTTGTGAAAGTTGCACGTGGATCCTCGCTGCGAACGAAAGTGTGGCTAATAATCCGGTGCGGCTTATATATGGACAAAGAACAAAATGTTGCCGACACCCCGGAAGTGCGGCTTATAATCAAGTGCGGCTTGTAATCGTGAAATTACTGTAATTGAACCTGTAATATGAATAACAGAGATAGTACATATCTCAAAAATTGCTGATAACTGACACTGTAAACTTCAGTGACTTAGTACATGTCAGTGATCAAAAGGAGGATATATCTTCCACACTTGCTTGTGAAAATAACATCAAAAGAGGCACCAGAACTTAGACAGGACCCTTGGTTTCACAGAGCAAGAAAAGCTGAGATGTATAAAATCTACAAAGAGCACAAGAGCAGATCCCAGATCACCTATCACGAAACCAAGTTGGTCTCCTACTGCAAAGTTAAAGGACATTGAAATAACAGAGTTGTTTTTTTACAAAATATTTTCCTGTTTACAAATTGTTTTGCTAAATTAAAATTTTGTACAGTTCTAAGGCAGAATGTTTTAAGTTATAGTCTTGTTGTTAAAAAGACCAAATAATTTCTGAAAATAAGTACTGCAGCCTCAGGCATATGGAATACATCAACAACCAAGAAAAACAAATTTAGTTAAAATTGAATTTATGCTGTCAGTGTCATCATACATGCAAAAGGATCCTTGTAGGTAAGATAACGAAGAACAAGCTGCCTATTTGAATTTTCAAATTTTTTCAAATTAGCAAAAAAGAAATTGGAAATTATGGCAGTACAAGCTGGCTTGTACTGGGCATCTGAATTGACCAAAAATGGGCAAAGCAGTCTGGTTGGACAGACAGCCCTGCAGGGACCAGGGATAGGGCAGAATCGGAACCAGACAAGGATTTGGGCCTACAGCTCCTGCCTGGGCTGCAGAGGCTATTGGTCAAAGGAGGCTGGACAGCCAGACTTTAGACCAATCACAGGAGCTTAGAGAGATACATTTAGGAGGTTATAAAAATAACTTTTTAGAACAATAAAGGGCTTTTTGGTTGAAAGAATCACACGTGCCTAGTCTCTCTCGGAGGGCTCAGCACACAAAGCAACAAATGGTGACCCGTGTGAGGAACTAAAGCAACAGTACACTTACTCCTGTCAACCCTTCTTCTCCCCTCTGTCTCCGCTTCCCCACATTCTTTTTGTCTTCATTCGGCCCTCCACTGACTTCCTCTTACTTAACGCCAGTACACCCTGCTCATAACTCTCACTGTCAAACATAACAAGTGCTTGTGTTTGAGGTTCTTGGTGCATCTGTAGATAATGGCAAGGCCAGGCAGGTTCTGAAGTAGCCAGTACCATGTGGGAGGTGCCCACACTCTCCTCTGTTACAAGGACTTGGCTGTGGTTGTTCTGTGGCTATGGAATATGTACAGCACAGCACAAGTCTTTGCTTGCTCAGGTAAAGAGTTATGTGGATCACTAATTCCTCCATGTAGAGTGGTCTCTGGGGCAGCATCCACCTGCCTTCTACCCCTTGATGCACACACAATTCCTCTTCAGCCAACATATTATACAACTTACAGGTTATGTTAGCAAGCTGAGTGACTAATAGAGATTTTGAAGAGATTGCAGTGTTCTGTTCATCAGTGCCTCCGATGAAGGGGTAGAGCCTCTCCTCATCAAGTTCACTGATAACACCAAGTTGGGAAGAATTGCTGATAATAAAGAGGGCTGTGCAGCTCTTCACAGGGACCTCAACAGGCTGGAGAGATGGGCAGAGGGCAACCTTCTGGAATTCAGCAAAGGCAAATGCTCAGTTGCACACCTGGGGAGGACTAACCCCATGTAGCAACACGGGCTGGGGACTGACCCACTGGGAAGCAGCTCTTCAGAGAAGGACCTGGTGGACAAGAAGCTCCCCATGAGCCAGAAGTGTGTCCTAGTGGCCAAGAAGGCAGTGGTGTCCTGGGGTGCATTAGCAAGAGCACTACCAGCAGGGCAGGGGACGTGATCCGGACACTCCACTCAGCCCGGGGGTAGCACATCTGGAGTGCAGTGTCCAGTTCTGGTCTCCTTGGTACAAAAGAGACATGGATCTCCTGGAGAATGTCCAGGAGAGCAGAAGAAAGATTATTAACAGAGTGGAGCACATTGTTTGTCAACAAAGGCTGAGGGAGCTGGGCCTGTTTGGCCTTGAGAAGAAACAACTAAGTGGCCACCTCATCAATATCTACAAGTACCTGAAGGGAGCATTCCAAGAGTTGGATCCAAATTCTCCTTCACTGTGATGCCTAGCACTAGGACAAGAAGCAATGGGCAGAAAATGGTGCACAGGAAGTTCCACCTGAATCTGAGGTAAAACCTTTGCAAACTTGTTGGTGACTGTGCACTGGAGCAGATTGCCCAAAGAAGTGGTGGAGTGTCTCTCTCTGGAGATCTTCCAGAACCACCTGGATACAATCCTGTGCCATGTGCTCTGGGATGACTCTTCATGAGCAGGGAGATTGTAGCAGTGACCCGCTGAGGTCCCTTCGTAGCTGACCCATTCTGTGATTCTGTCCTGCATGAAACATACCTGAGCACAGGCCTGCAAAGGGAACTCCAGGTGATTCCCACCCTGCAGATGCCCATGCTAATGTACAAGCTTCTCAGGACCTAAACACAGGGCCCCCCATAGCAGCCATGCCTGTTCAACATCACTAACTCCTCAAATACCATGTCTTCTGCAAGGCTCCCTATGCACTGCCCTGTCCTCTGCACAGCCCAGGGAACTGGAGACCCTTTCCAAGGACACATCAGGCACAGCCTCTTCTCAGCTGAAGTGCTGGTGGTGTTGGACAGATTTGGGGTTTCAAAAATATAGTCCACTCCCTTTGCTTTTTTCTCCCACTTTTTTAGAGTAATCTAGGGTCTTTGCTGAACCTTTTCTAGGCAGCTGGGGAAATTAATTCATTGGGAGACACTTAGACCTGCATCAGAGGATTTGGGAGCTGGAGGCATTGCTGCTGTCTTATGTGCAGAGTCTGTGTCTGACCTCTGGACCCAGACTCAGTGCACAGAAACCACAAGTGTCTCTTCCTGCCTACAGGGATTTCCCTTTGCCTTGGGCTGGTGAACAAGGCTGCGTGCAGAAAAGAAGATATGATTGTCCTCAGTTTTGTCCATTTGTGTCCTGGTGCTGTTTTGCAGAGTGCTGCAATAAAGAGGCAAGGAGAGTATCTGTTCTTTTGTGATATGGAGAAGGTCAGTCTGTAGCAGCACATCTTCTGGGGGTACACCCTTCTCCTCAGAAATCTCTCTGACCTGCAATGCCTCAAGAGGCAGTCGCGGTGCAGAGCCAAAACCATCCTGTTCTCTCCCTGAGATCCCCCTTTGGAGTTAGAGAAGAACAGGTACAGAACTATTCTCTGTCATGCTCCAAGAGAGCCCAGGTTGGCAGGTCAGCAGCTTTTCCCATACCTGGACAACATGTCAGACCTGACTGGGATAAGCACAGATTCCACATTGCAGCTTGCACAGTTGGGAATCTCTGAGTTTGAGGGTGGCTAGAGAGGAGACAAGCACTGGGACACAAACACGAATATGCACTCCTGAGATCTCCTTCTCTTCCCATAATTTTCAGCCATTTTGTGCATTCCTGTGCACGCACGCAGGCTGCCTCACAGCCCCATCCTGCTGGATGACAGCACTGAACTCTGTCACCTACTGAACCGCCGCCTACTCATGCTCACCCATGCTCACCCACAGCAGGAAGGCAGAGGAGCAGAGTACAAGCACCTCATGACTGCCTGCAGGTGTCATTCCCCACCATTCTGGGACAGCCAACTGCCTTGTGACATTTCAGACTCCCTCTCACTCCCCTGCCCACCCACAGAGAGACGTAGCTCTTCCTCTCCATCTCTCCTCTTTACACATTTCTTTGTCTGTGCTGTGTTCAGGGGCAGCTTGCTGCAAGGAGGGGGCCTTGCTCTATGGATTTCCACCGGTTCCTTGTGGCCACCCTGCTCCCTGTGGGTAAGTGGCCTTCCCTTCCTGTTGAGCAGCTGCACTGGAGCTGCTGCTGCCTCCTCAGCTGTGCTGTCAAGTGCTGGCAGTGCCCTTCCCCAAGGCTTCCAGAGGGAGGATGGGCAATGAACCAGGTGAGCTTTTCCACCACCTATTATAGCAGAAAGCTCTGCAAAGCTGCAAATTTGGTTTTTTCCTGTCCCACTTTAATACTTCACTTGAGAGTATTAAACTTCATTCCTTCTCAAAACAGATTTTCTGTAGCATTTGAAAATGTTTTGTTTGGGGCTTTTTGATCATATGTGTCTTTATCAGAGAAGCAGGGCACTGTCCCCAAGCTTTCTGATATCCTGGTGCCATTCCATCCCATTACATAATTCAAGGATGTGCATTTCTTCAACGCATTTCACTCCTCACATTCCATCTCCTGTCTTTCCAGGCTGGGCCCTTCAGCAATCACCAGATACAGTTGTCCGGGTGGGAGACTCTGTGACTCTGGAATGTTCTGGATCGGGGAATGCGTTCAGGACCATGTGCTGGTACAAGTTACCCATGGAGAGGGATGCCAATATGCAGTTGGTTGTATATTCAGTGGAAGGCCGCAAAGCCGATATTGAGAAGGAATTCCAAAATCGCTTCCAGAGTAATGGGACTAAGAACAACCATTTATCTGTGAAGATAGAGCATGCCCTACTCAATGACACAGGCACATATTTCTGTGCTGAGCAAGATCCACAGTGACTCAAAGGCTGGTGCAGCATAGCACAAACCTTTCCTGGCCAACAGGGATCTGCCACCAGCAGACACCAAGTCCTCTGTTTAATAAAGCCCCTTTTCCTTCACTTACCTCTTCAGCTCTTCAGGAATAACACGGTATGACTCTCTGTCTGTCCATCTATCCACCTATCTATCTACTGCATGGTGTATAAACTGCTTTTATGTTCCTTGCCATATGTGAATCGCCTTTGTGACTCTCATTGTTTCTTGTCATCAGTCTCTCACCTAACTTCTCCGCCATTCACACACTGCTTCTCACTTTCCTTCTTTCATGTCTTTCTGTCTGACCCCCTGGCTTTTCCTCTCTGTCTTCTTACACCTAGTCATTTCCCATTTCCTCCTTCCTATTTCCTTCCTCATCCATCTCTCCTTCCTTTCAATCTGTTACATCAATTCATGCTGTGGGAAGCAGGATGTGGAACAGTTCACACAGCGCTTTCTCTCTCCACCAGCTGCAAAAACATGCCCCACAGGTCCTTGGCCCCACTGGTTACCAGGGAATGGGCACACTGCTGTGCACCAGGGACCCCAAGTTACACCACTACCCTGTGACCTGAACACTCTGATGTTTGAGAATGTGCCTGCCCAGAGCAGGAGACTGCCCAGGTTGGCCATGGAATGTCCCTGGTGACCAGGACAAGTACCGGGAGGAAGAAGTCCGAGTGGAGTTTTCTGCAGGGCTTGTTGGTGTTTCTGAGCATCTTGTCTGGCCCATCCACTACATTCCCTGCTGCTTGCTGCAAGACATGAGGACTGCCTAGACTTGCTTATTCCTCTTTATCTTGTTGAAAACAGAGTGCAGACGCCCTGCGATTTCAGAAACTCCATAATCCATCAAGAACAGAAGCTGGAAATTCCTTACTGGAGGGGGAAGCAGAGGACTGGTCAGGGAAGCTGCAGCTCATTCCACAGCTATGGGGACACAGAGATGCTGTCTGGTGCTCAGGATGTTGTGGTTTAAGCCCAGTAAGCCACTAGGTGTTACAGGCACTCACTCAAGACCCCCTTCCCTTGGTGGGAGGGGGAAAAGTCTAAAATGAACATGTTGAGATACAAACAGCGCCATAATAGCAGTAAATAAAAAGGAGGAGAGAGAGAAATAAAACTCAAGTACATCCATGTGATGCACAATCCTGTCACTCCCCACCCACTGACATGGTGTCCAGTCAGTGTCTGAGCAGTGATAGGCAGTCACTGATCAGCTCCCCTCACTTTCCGTACTGAGCATTGTCCCGGTTTAAAGGGACAGTATTACCAGGAAAAGGAAATTCAGGAACTCTCAGGCAAAATTGTATAAGTTGGGAATAACAGTTCTTTACTGATATATTTATAAGACAAACAAAAACAGCATCAGCTATATGAAAGAAAAAAAAAAAAAAAAACAGTGACAGAACAGAACGGAACTCAGTCCCATCCCCTTTTTTTTCAGTCACCGATGGCTCTCCTCCTCCGCACAGTCCAATGGAGCAGGGCAGGGCAGCCTCTCAGTCGCTGCTGCTGCAGGAGCATGGGGGTGAGGTGGCGGCACGGCCCCAGGTGGAAGAAAGGGTGAGGAAAGAACTCTGCTCACCGTGGGCGTCCCAGTTCCCAGTTGTTCAGAGGAAGCAGGAAAGCTTTAGCAGTCCAAATCCAAGAAGCCTGATCCCAACCACGGAGAAAGGAACCTCTCTCCTCGAGTTCAGCCGGCGAGCTGCGAGAGTTCTCCTACTTGCCGAAAAACAAAAGCAGGACTCCACCTTTCCCTAATGGAGCCATCGGGCTGGTTCAGCCATTCCTTTGTCTTCAGCTCTTAACGGCTAATAGGAGAGCCATCTTGGCTAGCTTAACATAATAATGGGAAAAATTTCTAAACCTCGCCAGCCCACAACATTATCCACCCCAAATTTTTTCCATGCTAACATACTACATTAAATTAGAACCTTTAAATTACATACATACATGCAGTTACAGACACAGTATCATAGATAGTTCACCCTAGAACAAGGTCTCCTTGGAATATGCATCGGGTTTCTCCATCCTTTTGCCTCACCCACCAGGTACAACCGGGTCCTTGAGCCAAAACCACCCCACGGACAGGATTGTCTTTGCTGGAGGCAGAGTTCACCCAAACAGTTTTCCCTAGCATACCTCTCATGTGTACCACTGGAACCTTATCCCCATCTGGTGTTTCCAAGAGCTCAGATTGGGCAGGGCCTGCTCGGTTAGTGGAACCTCGGGTATTCACTAACCATGTGGCCTTTGGTAGATTACTTTCCCAGTTCTTGAAAGTCCCCCCACCCAGTGCCTTCAAGGTGGTTTTAAGCAGGCCATTACACCGTTCAACCTTCCCAGCTGCAGGTGCATGGTAGGGGATGTGGTACACCCACTCAATGCCGTGTTCCCTAGCCCAGCTGTTTATTAGGCTGTTCTTGAAATGAGTCCCGTTGTCTGACTCAATTCTCTCAGGGGTGCCATGCCTCCAAAGGACCTGTTTCTCAAGGCCCAGGATGGTGTTCTGAGCAGTGGCGTGAGGCACAGGGTAGGTCTCCAACCATCCGGTGGTGGTTTCCACCATGGTCAGCACCTAGCGCTTGCCTTGGCGGGTCTGAGGCAGTGTGATGTAGTCAATCTGCCAGGCCTCCCCGTACTTATATTTGGACCAACGCCCAGCATACCAGAGGGGCTTCACCCGCTTGGCCTGTTTAATGGCAGCACACGTCTCACAGTCATGGATAACTTGAGAGATACTGTCCATGGTTAGATCCACCCCTTGGTCTCGTGCCCACTTATACATGGCATCTCTGCCCTGATGACCTGAGGCGTCATGGGCCCATCGAGCCAGGAACAATTCTCCCTTGTGTTGCCAATCCAAGTCTATTTTTGACACCTCTGTCTTTGAGGCCTGATCAACCTGCTTGTTGTGTCGGTGCTCCTCATTAGCCTGACTCTTGGGGACATGGGCATCCACGTGACGAACTTTCACAGGTAGTTTCTCTACCTGGGTGGCAATGTCTTTCCACTCGTCGGCAGCCCAGATTGGTTTTCCCCTACGTTGCCAGTTTGCCTTTTTCCACCTTTCCAGCCAACCCCACAGAGCATTGGCTACCATCCACGAGTCAGTATAAAGGTAGAGCTTTGGCCACTTCTCTCTCTCTTAGCAATGTCCAGGGCAAGCTGAACAGCTTTGAGTTCAGCAAATTTACTTGATCCACCTTCTCCTTCGGTAGCTTGTGCAACCTGTCGAGTGGGGCTCCATACAGCTGCTTTCCACTTCCAGTTCATCCCCACGATGCGGCAGGAGCCGTCGGTGAAAAGAGTGTAGCATGTTTCATCTGCTGGCAGTTGGTTATACGGTGGGGTTTCTTCAGCGCGGCTCACTTGTTCTTGCTCCTCGTCATCGGCGAGACCAAAATTTTCACCTTCTGGCCAGTTTGTAATTATCTCCAAAATCTCAGGGCAATTTGGGTTTCCAGTGCGGGCAATCCACTTGCTCCATGTGGCGTCGGTGGCGTGGTGGGTGGAGGGAACCTCTCCTTTGAACATCCACCCCAGCACTGGTAGTCAGGGTGCCAGGACGAGTTGTGCTTCCGTCCCAATCACCTCTCAGGCAGCTTGGACTCCTTCATAGGCAGCCAAGATCTCCTTCTCTGTGGGAGTGTAGTTGGCTTCAGACCCTCTGTAGCTCCGGCTCCAGAATCCCAGAGGTCGGCCTCGAGTCTTCCCAGGCACCTTCTGCCAAAGGATCCAGGACAAGCCATGGTTCCTGGCTGCAGAATAAAGCACATTCTTTACCTCTGGTCCCGTCCTGACTGGGCCAAGGGCCACTGCATGAGCGATCTCCTGCTTGATCTGGGCAAAGGCTTGCTGCTGCTCAGCACCCCAGTGGAAATCGTTCTTCTTACGGGTGACCAGGTAGAGAGGGCTCACAATCTGGCTGTACTCAGGAATGTGCATTCTCCAAAAGCCTATGGCACCTAGGAAAGCTTGTGTTTCCTTCTTGCTGGTTGGTGGAGACATTGCGGTGATCTTATTGATGACCTCAGTGGGGATCTGGCGCTGTCCATCTTGCCACTTTACTCCCAGGAACTGGATCTCTCGGGCAGGTCCTTTGACTTTGCTCTTTTTAATGGCAAAGCCAGCTCTCAGCAGAATCTGGATGATCTTTTCTCCTTTCTCAAATACCTCCACTGCCGTGTTCCCCCACACAATGATGTCATCTATGTATTGCAGGTGTTCTGGAGCCTCACCCTTTTCCAGTGCAGCCTGGATCAATCCATGACAGATGGTGGGGCTGTGTTTCCACCCCTGGGGCAGACGATTCCACGTGTACTGCACGCCCTTCCATGTAAAGGCAAACTGAGGCCTGCACTCTGCTGCTAAAGGAATGGAGAAAAATGCGTTGGCAATGTCAATGGTGGTATACCACCTTGCTGCCTTGGACTCCAACTCGTACTGGAGCTCCAGCATGTCCGGCACGGCAGCGCTCAGTGGTGGAGTCACTTTGTTCAACGCATGATAGTCCGCAGTCAATCTCCGTTCTCCATCAGACTTGAGCATGGGCCAGATCTTCCTGATCTCCTCCCTCATCTCACTTATGTCACATCTCATCCCCCTCACCTCCTTCATCTCCTCCCTCATCCCCCTCATCTCCTGGACCATGGAAGAAACCTGGGCCTGCACTACGCCATTCATCATACTGTGAAAATCCCTAAGCTTGTTAGCAACAGAGCTCACTGTTTCTCGGTGCTCATCAGCATTAATCATTGCAATGAAGGTGGTGTATTGAGATGGCCCTCGGTTTGCCAGATTCCACAGCATGTGACCTGTGCACCTGACCTTGTCAGGGTCATTGTCATGCTGTCCATCCCTCCCAAAGAGTACCTCCAGTACCGCCACCTCTCTCAGCTGTTGAATCCCTTCCTCAACGGTTTTCCAATGCATTCTATTATGGTACTCCTGCATTCTTTCTTTGTTGACAAACCTCTCTCTTACACTCATTAAAAGCTGCTGCCAGAGGGGAAGTGGGCCTGGCTCCCTTACGAATATCTGGTCCACACCTGAGTCCTGGGACAAGGATCCCAAATTCCTTGCCTCTGTACCATCCAAGTGCACACCTGTACCCATAAGGTCCCAGACCCGAAGTAACCAAGTTGTCAAAGCCTCCCGGCCCCGTCGTGCAATATCTTTCCGCAGATTGCGGAGATTTTCATAAGACAGGGACTCAGTGATGATTTCAACCTCTGGCTCCCCTGCTGGTGTGAGGGCCCTCCTCTCTGGTCTTCTTTGTCTAGGTGCCTTGTTTTCATTTTAGACTTCCTAGTTTATACAGGGCGACTGCTGCTGGCTGTGAGTGCCCTTGCAATTCAGCTGGACCCTGGGCAGATGTAACATCTATGGGTTCCACTACAGCATCACTGGATTCTCCCCCTTTATGGCAGGGCTTCTCACCAGGTGGGGAGAGGTACTCCTTCATCATCTGGCCCATCTCACTCATCTGCTTCACTAGAAGCCCCAACCACTCCGGGTGGTTTCTTTCTGAGGTGGGCTGTGGGGCAGGGTCAGTCTCTGTGGCCGCATCCCTAGTCTCTGGGGCAGGGTCAATGTCTGCAGCACCATCCCTATTTCCTGGAGTAGGTATCAGAGTTGTTATCTAGCTCAATCGCCGGTATCTCTTAATGTTAAATAGGACAAGCCTATCAGTAACACCAGCCACTGTACGATATCATTAGCATTCAGAGGAAATCTGAACCCTTCAAAAACTGGTGGGGTAGACCCAAAAATTCGGGTGAGGGGTTGGGAGATGTTATTCCCTCACAGTAGATGCCATTATTAAAGTAATCCCAAAAACATGCATTTAGTGTGTGGTATCCCTGAATCCATGTACCCGCCATCCAAAGGAAGTTAAAAATCCATGAATTTCTCACCTTATCAACCCATAAAGCAAGTTTGATAACAGTCACAGTAGCCTTAGTTATAGGGCCCATGTTTATGTAAGGGTTTGCAAATGGGAGATATACATGTATGAATACGTGCAGCCCAAACCAGGTTAAACTGGACCACATGTTGCTAGCACACAAAAAGACAATCTCAGGCAACCGAAGAACTGTTATTCCTTAACCTCGTGCCGCACGTTCCGGGCACCAAGATCTGTCCCGGTTCCCGGTTTAAAGGGACAGTATTACCAGGAAAAGGAAATTCAGGAACTCTCAGGCAAAAAAGGTATAGGTTGGGAATAACAGTTCTTTACTGATATATTTATAAGACAAACAAAAACAGCATCAGCTATATGAAAGAAAAAAAAAAACAAACAGTGACAGAACAGAATGAAACTCAGTCCCATCCCCTTTTTTTTCAGTCACCGATGGCTCTCCTCCTCCGCACAGTCCAATGGAGCAGGGCAGGGCAGCCTCTCAGTCGCGGCTGCTGCAGGAGCAGGGGGGTGAGGTGGCGGCATGGCCCCAGGTGGAAGAAAGGGTGAGGAAAGAACTCTGCTCACCGTGGGCGTCCCAGTTCCCAGTTGTTCAGAGGAAGCAGGAAAGCTTTAGCAGTCCAAATCCAAGAAGCCTGATCCCAACCACGGAGAAAGGAACCTCTCTCCTCGAGTTCGGTTGGCGAGCTGCGAGAGTTCTCCTACTTGCCGAAAAACAAAAGCAGGACTCCACCTTTCCCTAATGGAGCCATCGGGCTGGTTCAGCCATTCCTTTGTCTTCAGCTCTTAACGGCTAATAGGAGAGTCATCCCGGTTAGCTTAACATAATAATGGGAAAAATTTCTAAACCTCGCCAGCCCACAACAAGCATATAGTTCATTGTTCAGAAATATCCATTTGGCCAGTTTGATTCAACTGTTGGGGAAAAGTCCCTTTCAGCTGCTTGTGCTCCTGCTCTCTGGCAGAGCATGAGACACAGTAAAGTCCAGGCTTTTGGGTAAACAGTGCTTAACTACAACTAAAATTCTGTTACCAGCATTATTCTCATCATGAATTTAGATCACAACACTGTGCCACAGTCTCCACCTCTTCTTAATCCTGCCTCCTGCTTAGCACCTGTGTACAGTTTTCCTCAAGACTCATACTGAAATTTCTCCTTCGAGAAAAACTGAGTTGAGTGAAACCCTCAAGCATTCTCCTTCTCAGTGTTATGAGGCAGAAGTTCCACCAGGGTTCCTGGCCCATTTCCACTTGTTTCTGCTTCCCTAGTGGCAGGCAGAGCTCTAGGCACAGGAAGGAAAAGGATCAGGGAAATGTGCTGCCCGGAGCCCTCCGTAGAATGACCTGTCACTTCTTGCCTTTGTTCCTTTCACCCTTGCCACTGTCCCAGATGTTAGCCCTGTTCTCTTCGGGTTCCCCAGCTATCCCAAGCAGATTTTATCCCATGCAGGTGAGCACACAGGGATGTTCTTTTGAGCAGAAACACCTGAGAGTGCAGTGGAGAGGCTGCGGTGGCCTGAATCTCCTCAGTCTGTGAGCAGATCAGCAGAGAGGTGTCAGTGGCAGAGCAGGAGTGAATGAAATTGCGCTGTACTACTGCTTTGTGGACCCAGTGCTCTCACTGGCTGAATCCCAGTGGCAGCCTCCACACCCCACTGGAGGACAAACTCAGTCCAACCAGGAAAGCAAATCTCCTTGTAGACATCAATGCTCAGGGCAGAGGGGCAACGGCACAGATACTCTGTCCCCGTACAGTTCCTGAATTTGCCAAATGAAGTGTGTTCCTGACGCCAAACCTCCAGAAGCCCTTGTGCCACAGGCAGCGCCAGCCTCAGCCACCCTGGGCTCCCCAGCTAGGTCCCAGGGAGAAGCCATCTCTGGAGGTACTTAGCCTATTTCCTGTCACCAAGGAGAGGTCACCCTGAACCCCATCCTCAGCACCTTGTCACCCTCATGGCTGTCCCTGGGGACACCACTTGATCCCTTCTCTCTTCCCATGCCAGGCCATTGGCTGTCCATCAACTCTTCACAGGTATTTACCTTCCTCTCCTACAGTAACATGCATGAAAGCCCTGACACGTCTGAGAGCTTGGGCAGCTGTGGTATCCTTTAGGGTCCTGCCTCCCTCTCACTGATGTAATTTGCTGTGCTCACAGTGCTGCACAGAGAAAAGAGCCGTCACACAGCTGGGTGGGACGTGGGTTGGCCAGGCAGGAGCTGAATCAGCCATGTCTGGGGGAGACAGGGAAAGTGCATGGGTAAATTCAGGCCACTCTTGGTGGCCTTTATCCCTCATTCCTCCATCGCCCAAGGACTTCAGAAGCAGAAGGGGAGCAGCCAGCATTCCTCTGCCTTGCACACGCTCAGCCTCCTATGCAACCTCAGCACAGTTCTGTCCATACAACCCCATCCTTCCCGCCTCACCCACCCACACCCTGATGTCCCCTTCCACCTGCTGCATCTCTGCAGGGTTCCTGCTTTCCTGCCGGAGTTGTGTCATTCCCCAGGGCTCCCAGCCAGCCAATGCCTTCTCACATTTCTTGCCGGCCCCACCCCAAGATGTCTCACCCTCTCTCACTGCTCCCTCTTCACATAGCTTTGGGCAGCTACAAGAGGCAGGTTGCTGAGAGGGTAGGGGCTTTTCTCCATGGTTCCCTGCTGTTTCTTTGTGGCTGTGCTGGCCCCTCTGGGTAAGTGAACTCCACTCAGCCCTGAGCACCTCCATCAATCTCCTGGCTGCTCTCCCAGCTGTGTAGCCAGTTTCTGGCACTGTTTCATTCTGCAGTGCTTCCTGAGTTGAGAATAAGCAGTGAACGTGGTGGGCAGGAATCGCTGAATCTTCTGCAATGGCCGTCTATTTGCCATTCTTTGTGCAGCCTGTAGATGGTTCCTGGTTTTGGACACAAACTGCCCAGGATTGCATCTTGCCTGTTGAAGAGAGATTGGAAATTCACTTGCTGATCTGAAGACCTGTCCCATGCCTTGAACTGCTCCCTTGGCTGCCCTATTTCTTGTCACCCTCTCCCTGACAACCCACAGTGCCTACTTCACAGTTTTTCCAATTTATTCCTTATCCTCACTGCTCCTTCTTTTCCTTTCCAGTGTTAGCCCTGGAACAGTCTCCAGACATGGTGATAAAAGAAGGCCAGTCCGTGAATGTGGAATGTTCCAAGAAGAAATCTTCCAGCACAGCTATGTACTGGTTCATGCTGCCTGCAGAGAAGAATTCCAGTCTGACCCTACTGGCTTCTGCAATTGAAGGTGGCAACGCAGCAGTGGAGAAGGGTTTTGAGAGCCATTTCAAGAGCAGCAAGATAAAAGGAGACAGTATCACCCTCTCAATGGAACGTGCCTTTCTCAATGACTCTGGCACATACTACTGTGCTGAGGGTGAGCACAGTGGTGAGACTGCTGGGAGATCTGAGCACAAACTTCTCCCTGCACATACAGGATCTGCTTTCCACCTCTTGGGTGCTGCACAAGGCAGGGTGATCACTTCTCACTCATTAGCTGCTCTGCTTCCTAGCCTTGCCTTCCTCCTCTTCTCAGTTGCTGCCAGTATATTTGTCTATTTTTGTCTCCTTGCCATTCCATGTTTCCCTCTGCATTTAGCTCTTACTTGCAGTACACTTACTCCTGTCAACCCTTCTTCCCCTCTCTGTGCCCCTCTCCCCCCTTCTTTTTGTCTTCAATCGGCACTCCACTGACTTCCTCTTAATTAACGCCAGTACACCCTGCTCATGACTCTCACTGTCAAACATAACAAGGGCTTGTGTTTGAGGTTCTTGGTGCACCTGTAGATAATTGCAAGGCCAGGCAGATGTTGAAGGAGTGAGTACCATGTGGGAGGTGCCCACACTCTCCTCTGTTACAAGGACATGGCTGTGGTTGTTCTGTGGCCATGGAATATGTACAGCACAGCACAAGCCTTTGCTTGCTCCGGTCAAGGGTTATGTGGATCACTAATTCCTCCATGTAGAGTGGTCTCTGGGGCAGCATCCACCTGCCTTCTACCCCTTCATGCACATGCAATTCCTCTTCAGCCAACATATTATACAACTTACAGGTTATGTTAGCAAGCTGAGCGACTAATAGAGATTTCGAAGAGATTGCAGTGTTCTGTTCATCAGTGACTCCTATGAAGGGGTAGAGCCTCTCCTCATCAAGTTCACTGATAACACCAAGTTGGGAAGAATTGCTGATAACAAAGAGGGCTGTGCAGCTCTTCACAGGGACCTCAACAGGCTGGAGAGACGGGCAGAGGGCAACCTTCTGGAATTCAGCAAAGGCAAATGCTCAGTTGCACACCTGGGGAGGACTAACCCCATGTAGCAACACGGGCTGGGGACTGACCCGCTGGGAAGCAGCTCTTCAGAGAAGGACCTGGTGGACAAGAAGCTCCCCATGAGCCAGAAGTGTGTCCTAGTGGCCAAGAAGGCAGTGGTGTCCTGGGGTGCATTAGCAAGAGCAATGCAGCAGGGCAGGGGACGTGATCCGGACACTCCACTCAGCCTGGGGGTAGCACATCTGGAGTGCAGTGTCCAGTTCTGGTCTCCTTGGTACAAAAGAGACATGGATCTCCTGGAGAATGTCCAGGAGAGCAGAAGAAAGATTATTAACAGAGTGGAGCACATTGTTTGTCAACAAAGGCTGAGGGAGCTGGGCCTGTTTGGCCTCGAAAAGAAACAACTAAGTGGCCACCTCATCAATATCTACAAGTACCTGAAGGGAGCATTCCAAGAGTTGGATCCAAATTCTCCTTCACTGTGATGCCTAGCACTAGGACAAGAAGCAATGGGCAGAAAATGGTGCACAGGAAGTTCCACCTGAATCTGAGGTAAAACCTTTGCAAACTTGTTGGTGACTGTGCACTGGAGCAGATTGCCCAAAGAAGTGGTGCCCAAAGGAGTGTCTCTCTCTGGAGATCTTCCAGAACCACCTGGATACAATCCTGTGCCATGTGCTCTGGGATGACTCTTCATGAGCAGGGAGATTGTAGCAGTGACCCGCTGAGGTCCCTTCGTAGCTGACCCATTCTGTGATTCTGTCCTGCATGAAACATACCTGAGCACAGGCCTGCAAAGGGAACTCCAGGTGATTCCCACCCTGCAGATGCCCATGCTAATGTACAAGCTTCTCAGGACCTAAACACAGGGCCCCCCATAGCAGCCATGCCTGTTCAACATCACTAACTCCTCAAATACCATGTCTTCTGCAAGGCTCCCTATGCACTGCCCTGTCCTCTGCACAGCCCAGGGAACTGGAGATTTTTTCCAAGGACACATCAGGCACAGCATCTTCTCAGCTGAAATGCTGGTGGTGTTGGACAAATTTGGGGTTTCAACAACATAGTCCACTCCCTTTGCTTTTTTCTCCCACTTCTTCAGAAGTGTCTAGGGTCTTTGCTGAACCTTTTCTAGGGAGCTGGGGAAATTAATTCATTGGGAGACACTTAGACCTGCAGCAGAGAAGTTAAGGCCTGGAGGCTTTGCTGATCTCTTCAGATTACAGGACATGTGGGAACATCTTCACTACAAAGCCCATACATGTCAGCCTTGAGCAGTTGGATCACTTGGTGTCTTGCATGGGTCAGCCTTACACTGCTGTGCATTGGTGGGTTCAGAAGAGAGCACGAATGTGCAGAGTCTGTGTTTGACCTCTGGACCCAGACTCAGTGCATAGAAGCCAGGAGTGTCTCTTCCTGCCTACAGGGATTTCCCTCTGCCTTGGGTAGGTGAACAAGGCTGCGTGCAGAAAAGAAGATATGATTGTTCTCAGCTTTGTCCATTTGTGTCCTGGTGCTGTTTTGCAGAGTGCTGCAATAAAGAGGCAAGGAGAGTATCTGTTCTTTTGTGATATGGAGAAGGTCAGTCTGTAGCAGCACATCTTCTGGGGGTACACCCTTCTCCTCAGAAATGTCTCTGACCTGCAATGCCTCAAGAGGCAGTCGCAGTGTAGAGCCAAAACCATCCTGTTCTCTCCCTGAGATCCCCCTTTGGAGTTAGAGAAGAACAGGTACAGAACTATTCTCTGTCATGCTCCAAGAGACCCAGTGGGCAGGTCAGCAGCTTTTCCCATACCTGGACAACATGTCAGACCTGACTGGGATAAGCAGAAATTCCACATTGCAGCTTGCACAGTTGGGAATCTCTGAGTGTGAGGGTGGCTAGAGAGGAGACAAGCACTGGGACACAAACACGAATATGCATTCCTGAGATGTCTTTCTATTCCCATAATTTTCAGCCATTTTGTGCATTCCTGTGCACGCACGCAGGCTGCCTCACAGCCCCATCCTGCTGGATGACAGCACTGAACTCTGCCACCTACTGAACCGCCGCCTACTCATGCTCACCCATGCTCACCCACAGCAGGAAGGCAGAGGAGCAGGGTGCAAGCACCTCATGACTGCCTGCAGGTGTCATTCCCCACCGTTCTGGGACAGCCAACTGCCTTGTGACATTTCAGACTCCCTCTCACTCCCCTGCCCACCCACAGAGACGTAGCTCTTCCTCTCCATCTATCCTCTTTACACATTTCTTTGTCTGTGCTGTGTTCAGGGGCAGCTTGCTGCAAGGAGGGGGCCTTGCTCTATGGATTTCCACCGGTTCCTTGTGGCCACCCTGCTCCCTGTGGGTAAGTGGCCTTCCCTTCCTGTTGAGCAGCTGCACTGGAGCTGCTGCTGCCTCCTCAGCTGTGCTGTCAAGTGCTGGCAGTGCCCTTCCCCAAGGCTTCCAGAGGGAGGATGGGCAATGAACCAGGTGAGCTTTTCCACCACCTATTATAGCAGAAAGCTCTGCAAAGCTGCAAATTTGTTTTTTTCCTGTCCCATTTTAATACTTCACTTGAGAGTATTAAACTTCATTCCTTCTCAAAACAGATTTTCTGTAGCATTTGAAAATGGTTTGTTTGGGGCTTTTTGATCATATGTGTCTTTATCAGAGAAGCAGGGCACTGTCCCCAAGCTTTCTGATATCCTGGTGCCATTCCATCCCATTACATAATTCAAGGATGTGTATTTGGATGTGTATTTTTTTCCTCTTCAATGCATTTCACTCCTCACATTCCATCTCCTGTCTTTCCAGGCTGGGCCCTTCAGCAATCACCAGATACAGTTGTCCGGGTGGGAGACTCTGTGACTCTGGAATGTTCTGCATCAGGAAACAATTTTGTAAACATGTACTGGTACAAGTTACCCATGGAGAGGGATGCCAATATGCAGTTGGTTGTATATTCAGTGGAAGGTAGCAAAGCAGATATTGAGAAGGAATTCCAAAATCGCTTCCAGAGTAATGGGACTAAGAACAACCATTTATCTGTGAAGATAGAGCATGCCCTACTCAATGACACAGGCACATATTTCTGTGCTGAGCAAGATCCACAGTGACTCAAAGGCTGGTGCAGCATAGCACAAACCTTTTCTGGCCAACAGGGATCTGCCACCAGCAGACACCAAGTCCTGTGTTTACTAAAGCCCCTTTTCCTTCACTTACCTCTTCAGCTCTTCAGGAAAAACACAGTATGACTCTCTGTCTGTCCATCTGTCCACCTATCTATCTACTGCATGGTGTATAAACTGCTTTTATGTTCCTTGCCATATGTGAATCGCCTTTGTGACTCTCATTGTTTCTTGTCATCAGTCTCTCACCTAACTTCTCTGCCATTCACACACTGCTTCTCACTTTCCTTCTTTCATGTCTTTCTGTCTGACCCCCTGGCTTTTCCTCTCTGTCTTCTTACACCTAGTCATTTCCCATTTCCTCCTTCCTATTTCCTTCCTCATCCATCTCTCCTTCCTTTCAATCTGTTACATCAATTCATGCTGTGGGAAGCAGGATGTGGAACAGTTCACATAGCGCTTTCTCTCTCCACCAGCTGCAAAGACATGCCCCACAGGTCCTTGGCCCCACTGGTCACCAGGGAATGGGCACACTGCTGTGCACCAGGGACCCCAAGTTACACCACTACCCTGTGACCTGAACACTCTGATGTTTGAGAATGTGCCTGCCCAGAGCAGGAGACTGCCCAGGTTGGCCATGGAATGTCCCTGGTGACCAGGACAAGTACCGGGAGGAAGAAGTCCGAGTGGAGTTTTCTGCAGGGCTTGTTGGTGTTTCTGAGCATCTTGTCTGGCCCATCCACTACATTCCCTGCTGCTTGCTGCAAGACATGAGGACTGCCTAGTCTTGCTTATTCCTCTTTATCTTGTTGAAAACAGAGTGCAGATGCCCTGCGATTTCAGAAACTCCATAATCCATCAAGAACAGAAGCTGGAAATTCCTTACTGGAGTGGGAAGCAGAGGACTGGTCAGGGAAGCTGCAGCTCATTCCACAGCTATGGGGACACAGAGATGCTGTCTGGTGCTCAGGATGTTGTGGTTTAAGCCCAGTAAGCCACTAGGTGTTACAGGCACTCACTCAAGACCCCCTTCCCTTGGTGGGAGGGGGAAAAGTGTAAAATGAACATGTTGAGATACAAACAGAGCCATAATAGGAGTAAATAAAAAGGAGGAGAGAGAGAAATAAAACTCAAGTACATCCATGTGATGCACAATCCTGTCACTCCCCACCCACTGACATGGTGTCCAGCTAGTGTCCGAGCAGTGATAGGCAGTCACTGGCCAGCTCCCCTCACTTTCCGTACTGAGCATATAGTTCAGTGTTCAGAAATATCCATTTGGCCAGTTTGATTCAACTGTTGGGGAAAAGTCCCTTTCAGCTGCTTGTGCTCCTACTCTCTGGCAGAGCATGTGACACATTAAAGTACTAGCTTTCTGGTAAGCAGTGCTTAACTACAACTAAAATTCTGTTACCAACATTATTCTCATCATGAAATTAGTTCAGCACTGTGCCACAGTCTCCGCCTCTTAAACCTGCCTCCTGTATAGCACCTGCATACAGTTTTCCTCAAGACTTGCACTGAAATTTCTCCTTCGAGAAAGACTGTGTTGAGTGAAACCCTCAAGCATTCTCCTTCCCAGTGTTATGAGGCAGAAGTTTACCACGGTTCCAGGCCCGTATCCATTTCTTTCTGCTTCCCTAGTGGCAGGCAGAGCTCAAGGCACAGGAAGGAAAAGGATCAGGGAAATGTGCTGCCAGCAGCAAATCTAAACTTATACAGGAGGTCAAATCTCAGGGCCGAGGGGCAATGGAACAGATACTTTCTGTCCCTAAGCACTCCCTGAATTTGCCAAATGAAGTGTGTTCCTGACGCCAAACCTCCAGAAGTCCTTGTGCCACAGGCAACACCAGCCTCAGCCACCCTGGGCTCCCCAGCTAGGTCCCAGGGAGAAGCCATCTCTGGAGGTACTTAGCCTATTTCCTGTCACCAAGGAGAGGTCACCCTGAACCCCATCCTCAGCACCTTGTCACCCTCATGGCTGTCCCTGGGGGCAACACTCGATCCCTTCTCTCTTCCCATGCCAGGCCATTGGCTGTCCATCAGCTCTTCACAGGTATTTACCTTCCTCTCCTACAGCAACATGCATGAAAGCCCTGACACGTCTGAGAGCTTGGGCAGCTGTGGTATCCTTTAGGGTCCTGCCTCCCTCTCACTGATGTAATTTGCTGTGCTCACAGTGCTGCACAGAGAAAAGAGCCGTCACACAGCTGGGTGGGACGTGGGTTGGCCAGGCAGGAGCTGAATCAGCCATGTCTGGGGGAGACAGGGAAAGTGCATGGGTTAATTCAGGCCACTCTTGGTGGCCTTTATCCCTCATTCCTCCATCGCCCAAGGACTTCAGAAGCAGAAGGGGAGCAGCCAGCATTCCTCTGCCTTGCACACGCTCAGCCTCCTATGCAACCTCAGCACAGTTCTGTCCATACAACCCCATCCTTCCCGCCTCACCCACCCACACCCTGATGTCCCCTTCCACCTGCTGCATCTCTGCAGGGTTCCTGCTTTCCTGCCGGAGTTGTGTCATTCCCCAGGGCTCCCAGCCAGCCAATGCCTTCTCACATTTCTTGCCGGCCCCACCCCAAGATGTCTCACCCTCTCTCACTGCTCCCTCTTCACATAGCTTTGGGCAGCTACAAGAGGCAGGTTGCTGAGAGGGTAGGGGCTTTTCTCCATGGTTCCCTGCTGTTTCTTTGTGGCTGTGCTGGCCCCTCTGGGTAAGTGAACTCCACTCAGCCCTGAGCACCTCCATCAATCTCCTGGCTGCTCTCCCAGCTGTGTAGCCAGTTTCTGGCACTGTTTCATTCTGCAGTGCTTCCTGAGTTGAGAATAAGCAGTGAACGTGGTGGGCAGGAATCGCTGAATCTTCTGCAATGGCCGTCTATTTGCCATTCTTTGTGCAGCCTGTAGATGGTTCCTGGTTTTGGACACAAACTGCCCAGGATTGCATCTTGCCTGTTGAAGAGAGATTGGAAATTCACTTGCTGATCTGAAGACCTGTCCCATGCCTTGAACTGCTCCCTTGGCTGCCCTATTTCTTGTCACCCTCTCCCTGACAACCCACAGTGCCTACTTCACAGTTTTTCCAATTTATTCCTTATCCTCACTGCTCCTTCTTTTCCTTTCCAGTGTTAGCTCTGGAACAGTCTCCAGACATGGTGATAAAAGAAGGCCAGTCCATGAATGTGGAATGTTCCAAGAAGAAATCCTCCAGCACAGCTATGTACTGGTTCATGCTGCCTGCAGAGAAGAATTCCAGTCTGACCCTACTGGCTTCTGCAATTGAAGGTGGCAACGCAGCAGTGGAGAAGGGTTTTGAGAGCCATTTCAAGAGCAGCAAGATAAAAGGAGACAGTATCACCCTCTCAATGGAACGTGCCTTTCTCAATGACTCTGGCACATACTACTGTGCTGAGGGTGAGCACAGTGGTGAGACTGCTGGGAGATCTGAGCACAAACTTCTCCCTGCACATACAGGATCTGCTTTCCACCTCTTGAGTGCTGCACAAGGCAGGGTGATCACTTCTCACTCATTAGCTGCTCTGCTTCCTAGCCTTGCCTTCCTCCTCTTCTCAGTTGCTGCCAGTATATTTGTCTATTTTTGTCTCCTTGCCATTCCAGGTTTCCCTCTGCATTTAGCTCTTACTTGCAGTACACTTACTCCTGTCAACCCTTCTTCCCCTCTCTGTCTCCCCTCTCCCCCCTTCTTTTTGTCTTCAATCGGTACTCCACTGACTTCCTCTTAATTAACGCCAGTACACCCTGCTCATGACTCTCACTGTCAAACATAACAAGGGCTTGTGTTTGAGGTTCTTGGTGCACCTGTAGATAATTGCAAGGCCAGGCAGATGTTGAAGGAGTGAGTACCATGTGGGAGGTGCCCACACTCTCCTCTGTTACAAGGACATGGCTGTGGTTGTTCTGTGGCCATGGAATATGTACAGCACAGCACAAGCCTTTGCTTGCTCCGGTCAAGGGTTATGTGGATCACTAATTCCTCCATGTAGAGTGGTCTCTGGGGCAGCATCCACCTGCCTTCTACCCCTTCATGCACATGCAATTCCTCTTCAGCCAACATATTATACAACTTACAGGTTATGTTAGCAAGCTGAGCGACTAATAGAGATTTCGAAGAGATTGCAGTGTTCTGTTCATCAGTGACTCCTATGAAGGGGTAGAGCCTCTCCTCATCAAGTTCACTGATAACACCAAGTTGGGAAGAATTGCTGATAACAAAGAGGGCTGTGCAGCTCTTCACAGGGACCTCAACAGGCTGGAGAGATGGGCAGAGGGCAACCTTCTGGAATTCAGCAAAGGCAAATGCTCAGTTGCACACCTGGGGAGGACTAACCCCATGTAGCAACACGGGCTGGGGACTGACCCACTGGGAAGCAGCTCTTCAGAGAAGGACCTGGTGGACAAGAAGCTCCCCATGAGCCAGAAGTGTGTCCTAGTGGCCAAGAAGGCAGTGGTGTCCTGGGGTGCATTAGCAAGAGCAATGCAGCAGGGCAGGGGACGTGATCCGGACACTCCACTCAGCCCGGGGGTAGCACATCTGGAGTGCAGTGTCCAGTTCTGGTCTCCTTGGTACAAAAGAGACATGGATCTCCTGGAGAATGTCCAGGAGAGCAGAAGAAAGATGATTAACAGAGTGGAGCACATTGTTTGTCAACAAAGGCTGAGGGAGCTGGGCCTGTTTGGCCTCGAGAAGAAACAACTAAGTGGCCACCTCATCAATATCTACAAGTACCTGAAGGGAGCATTCCAAGAGTTGGATCCAAATTCTCCTTCACTGTGATGCCTAGCACTAGGACAAGAAGCAATGGGCAGAAAATGGTGCACAGGAAGTTCCACCTGAATCTGAGGTAAAACCTTTGCAAACTTGTTGGTGACTGTGCACTGGAGCAGATTGCCCAAAGAAGTGGTGGAGTGTCTCTCTCTGGAGATCTTCCAGAACCACCTGGATACAATCCTGTGCCATGTGCTCTGGGATGACTCTTCATGAGCAGGGAGATTGGAGCAGTGACCCGCTGAGGTCCCTTCGTAGCTGACCCATTCTGTGATTCTGTCCTGCATGAAACATACCTGAGCACAGGCCTGCAAAGGGAACTCCAGGTGATTCCCACCCTGCAGATGCCCATGCTAATGTACAAGCTTCTCAGGACCTAAACACAGGGCCCCCCATAGCAGCCATGCCTGTTCAACATCACTAACTCCTCAAATACCATGTCTTCTGCAAGGCTCCCTATGCACTGCCCTGTCCTCTGCACAGCCCAGGGAACTGGAGATTTTTTCCAAGGACACATCAGGCACAGCCTCTTCTCAGCTGAAGTGTTGGTGGTGTTGGACAAATTTGGGGTTTCAACAATATAGTCCACTCCCTTTGCTTTTTTCTCCCACTTTTTTAGAGGAATCTAGGGTCTTTGCTGAACCTTTTCTAGGCAGCTGGGGAAATTAATTCATTGGGAGACATTTAGACCTGCAACAGACAAGTTAGGAGCTGGAGGCTTTGCTGGTCTCTTCTGATGACAGGGCACATGAGAACATCTTCACTGCAAAGCCCATACATGTCAGCCTTGAGCAGTTGGATCACTTGGTGTTTTGCATGGGTCAGCCTTACACTGCTGTGCATTGGTGGGTTCAGAAGAGAGCACGAATGTGCAGAGTCTGTGTTTGACCTCTGGATCCAGACTTGGTGCACAGAAGCCAGGAGTGTCTCTTCCTGCCTACAGGGATTTCCCTCTGCCTTGGGCAGGTGAACAAGGCTGCGTGCAAAAAAGAAGATATGATTGTCCTCAGTTTTGTCCATTTGTGTCCTGGTGCTGTTTTGCAGAGTGCTGCAATAAAGAGGCAAGGAGAGTATCTGTTCTTTTGTGATATGGAGAAGGTCAGTCTGTAGCAGCACATCTTCTGGGGGTACACCCTTCTCCTCAGAAATGTCTCTGACCTGCAATGCCTCAAGAGGCAGTCGCAGTGCAGAGCCAAAACCATCCTGTTCTCTCCCTGAGATCCCCCTTTGGAGTTAGAGAAGAACAGGTACAGAACTATTCTCTGTCATGCTCCAAGAGAGCCCAGGTTGGCAGGTCAGCAGCTTTTCCCATACCTGGACAACATGTCAGGCCTGACTGGGATAAGCAGAAATTCCACATTGCAGCTTGCACAGTTGGGAATCTCTGAGTGTGAGGGTGGCTAGAGAGGATACAAGCACTGGGACACAAACACGAATATGCACTCCAGAGATCTCCTTCTCTTCCCATAATTTTCAGCCATTTTGTGCATTCCTGTGCACGCACACAGGCTGCCTCACAGCCCCATCCTGCTGGATGACAGCACTGAACTCTGCCACCTACTGAACCGCCGCCTACTCATACTCACCCATGCTCACCCACAGCAGGAAGTCAGAGGAGCAGAGTGCAAGCACCTCATGACTGCCTGCAGGTGTCATTCCCCACCGTTCTGGGACAGCCAACTGCCTTGTGACATTTCAGACTCCCTCTCACTCCCCTGCCCACCCACAGAGAGACGTAGCTCTTCCTCTCCATCTCTCCTCTTTACACATTTCTTTGTCTGTGCTGTGTTCAGGGGCAGCTTGCTGCAAGGAGGGGGCCTTGCTCTATGGATTTCCACCGGTTCCTTGTGGCCACCCTGCTCCCTGTGGGTAAGTGGCCTTCCCTTCCTGTTGAGCAGCTGCACTGGAGCTGCTGCTGCCTCCTCAGCTGTGCTGTCAAGTGCTGGCAGTGCCCTTCCCCAAGGCTTCCAGAGGGAGGATGGGCAATGAACCAGGTGAGCTTTTCCACCTCCTATTGTAGCAGAAAGCTCTGCAAAGCTGCAAGTTTGTTTTTTTCCTGTCCCATTTTAGTACTTCACTTGAGAGTATTAAAACTTCATTCCTTCTCAAAACAGATTTTCTGTAGCATTTGAAAATGTTTTGTTTGGGGCTTTTTGATCATATGTGTCTTTATCAGAGAAGCAGGGCACTGTCCCCAAGCTTTCTGATATCCTGGTGCCATTCCATCCCATGACATACTTCAAGGATGTGTATTTGGATGTGTATTTTTTATCTCTTCAATGCATTTCACTCCTCACATTCCATCTCCTGTCTTTCCAGGCTGGGCCCTTCAGCAATCACCAGATACAGTTGTCCGGGTGGGAGACTCTGTGACTCTGGAATGTTCTGGATCAGAGACTGGGATCAGGACCATGTACTGGTACAAGTTACCCATGGAGAGGGATGCCAATATGCAGTTGGTTGTATATTCAGTGGAAGGCCGCAAAGCAGATATTGAGAAGGAATTCCAAAATCGCTTCCAGAGTAATGGGACTAAGAACAACCATTTATCTGTGAAGATAGAGCATGCCCTACTCAATGACACAGGCACATATTTCTGTGCTGATCAAGATCCACAGTGACTCAAAGACTGGTGCAGCATAACACAAAACTTTCCAGGCCAACAGGGATCTGCCACCAGCACATACTGAGCGCGGTGTTTTACAGAACACCATTTCTTTCAGTTGCCTTCCAGCTCTTCAGAAACCACGGTGTATGTCTGTCTGTCAATCTTTCTGTCTATAGCATTGTCTCTAGCTGATTTTCTGATCTTTTCCATATCTGAATCTCCTGTTGACTCTGGTTCCTTTTTGTCACCACTGTCTTACCACATTTCTCTGCCATTCACAGACTGCTTCTCACTTTCCTCCTTTCACGTCTTTCTGTTTGTTCCCTTGACTTTTTCACTCTGTCTTCCGACAACTAGTCCTTGACTATTTCCTATTCAAAGTGAGAAATGTGGAGGAACTGACATAAATGAAAGATTTCAGAAACAACTGAAATTAACTGCTCAAAAGACTTCTAAAAATGAGTCTGTATAGAGTTCCAAGACTCTTTCAATTGAGAGGCACTAAAAATATTAAATATTTTCCCTTAATGTGAAGGGATGTTCACTGCTGCTGTGCAACATACATTGCATATAACTATGGAAGTTCCCAGAGAAACAGTGCACAAAATAGGGGTGCTTGAAAGTCTTTATTAATTTTTCATTATTGTTGCTTGTCCAAATCCAAAAGAACAGAATTGATGACGAGAAAACACAGGTCACACCAAACGAGCGTCTCAGTTGGCGGCAATGGTGGACTGGATCCAGGAGACGTAGTTGCAAACCTTGGTGTAAACTCCGGGATAGCCCCTCTGGGCACATCCAATACCCCAGGAAACAATGCCCTGGAGCTCTCCATTGCAGACCACGGGACCACCAGAGTCTCCCTGTGCACACAAAGGGTATGGACATTCAGGAAATGGCATCAGCCTAAGCAATGAGCCAGAGATTCCGGAGATCACTGACTTTGGAGGAAGCCCTGTCAGGTGTACTGTGCACAAAGGTTCTACCAAGGCTGTTTATGATTCACACTCTCCGCCTGATGCTACCAGGCCTGACTTGAGCTCCAAGGGCACCACAGCTAAGGATGAGTCAACTGCCTGCTTTTGCTGGATGTGGAGCTTGTCAAACATTCAGGATTTGTGTGCCTGAAGCCTCGGCTGTCATTCAAAAACTCAGATTTACCAGTGTAGTGAGTATAGCTGACTGTAATGCAAAGGCCTCTTCAGCTGGGAAAAGGCAGGAGAGAAATGACTGGGAAAGGAGGGGCAGATGATTTACCTGGCAGGAGTCTTTTCCTCCCTCCAGGAATCCTACGCAGATCATGTTCGTGGTAATTTGCCTAGGGTAGGCAGCAGAGCAGTCTGAGGCGGAGAGGATTGGAGCCTTCAGGCACTGCAGTTCGTCTGGGTAGTTAGCTGCAAGGAAGTAGAGAGGGATGGTTGATGGCACTGCAGAGTCCTTTTCAGAGCTTGTAGAAGATCTTGGCAGAAAAGCAAATGCTGGACACCCTTTTCTAGCAGCCACCCTGCTTCATCTCATAAGTAAGTACAACATGGGTTCCTTCTGTACAGATGGAACAAATTCTACCCCTGGGCCCACCATTCTATGCTGCAGCCACCTTAACTTTCCTGGCACCTGGAAGTTCATCAGTTGTCAAGAGTAGGGCCACTTATGTCATACACTCACTGGAAGAAACCTGAGCCTCAGGAAAACCATCCTCTCCTCTTGTCCAGGTTTAGATGTCATCAGTGGAATAGACACCACTCACCATGCACATCTGTGACCTTTGGTGTGAGAGAATGGAGGTTTCTAGTAGGAATTGTAGATCCACAGTCCCGGACTTCACCCTTATTCTCAGAGAACTGAGACCTCTGTTGACATTAGCTGAATCTACTGTGCAGTCCCTGCACTGAGCCATTGCTTATAAACCTGTCCCACAGCACTTCCCTGTGTTTTAGCCTGTCCTACTGGGGGTTAATGGCAATGTCTTAGAGACTTTCCTGGGCCCCAAGGGTCTGCACATTCCCCCAGAGTACTCACAGCCACTGCTGAGAGTGTTGCCCCAGCCAGAGATCAGGCAGGTGGTGCCGGCGGCTGCGCAGCTGGTGGGCAGAGGAATGGTCTGGACAGCACTGTTGAGCTGGGCTGGGGTGGACAGCTTGATGAGCATGATGTCATTGTCCAGGGTGTAGGAGCTGTAGCCAGAGTGGCGGATGACTTTAGCAGAGTTGATGAACTGCTGGGTGGATTCGGTGAGTTCCAGGTTGTGTTTCCCAAGCTGCACTTGGATGCGACTGGAAAAGAGAAGGCACAGTGTGTACTTTACTGCTACTGACAGCTTGAGAGAAACCTCCCATCACAGAGCGCACTCGTTCCAACAGCACTGCCACAGAAGCTTTCTGGGGCAGGGGATGTTTCTTGTCCTGCAGGGAGCCCTGGGGATCCACACCGAGATCTTAACCCGCTCCCAGTATGGGTGGTGAATTTCTGCAGGCTTGTAAATGCATGCCAGCAATTGAATGCAGAGCAGCACTTTATTCAAATATTCTGGGACAAGGCAAACTGCTCTAGCTTGACCTCATTCCTCTTCCAGAGACAATGCTTTAGCAAGATTAATGCAATTGATAAGAAATCACAGTCCAGAACTTGCTGCTTGATTATTCCATTGTTATTTCAGAAGTGTCCTGCTTTCACAGAAACATTTGCAGAAGTGGCAAACCCCTCAAGATGCCTTGGCCCATCATCCTGAGGGATCCACCCATCCATCCCTTGGCTGTCTCTGGTCAGATTGGAGACACTTACATATTTCTATCTCATAGCTCAGAATTCCTGCTAGAAGTGAAGTGGAAGACAGAAGTAGGGTATAGAGGGATGTAATTTTTCCACTCACGATTTGTAGCAGTGAGCAGCCGACACGACCCACTGGCTGCTGATGAGGGAACCTCCACAGAAGTGATATCCAGAATTCAGGGACACCTGATAGGGCACAGCATTCTTTGCACAGGTGTAGCCTCCCACAATCTTGTCATCATCATCTTCAGCAGAGGTGGGGAAGGCAACTGGGAGACAAGAAGTGTCATGTGTCAACAGCTGGCCTAAGGTAATGTGGCCTGTCACCAGCCCTGTGATTGCCTGTCTGAAGTCCCTCACTTGTAGGCTCCTCTGCTATGGACACTCAGGGCAGCAGTGGTGGGTAGGACTAAGGCACATGCATTTGCGGCACCCTCAAAGAAGGGGATCAGACTTACACTGGTGCTCACATCTGCAACTAAAGCCCTGCCAGCTAGTCCCTGAGGGAACATAAGGACACAGAAATGTCCTTGTTGGATTGGATCACGGGTGTGTCTTTCCCAGGATCCTGTCTACTGAAACAATCAAGAGTGGAATTATGGAAAAATGTAAAAACAAGTATGCAGTGATATTTTCTTGGAGCACCTACCCAGGGTCCAAAATTTTGCAGTTGCTTTAGGATTTTGTGGGCCAGAACTATTCCCTGTGCACTCCTTAGTCCTGGAGAAGGAGGCAGTCTTTTTCTGAAGCTATGGCCGCATCTCTACAGCTGGGTGAGGAACCCCTATGAAGGCATTCATTCCCCAGCTTGTGGCACAAGGCATTATGAACTGACAGAAGACGGAAGTTTCAGGGCTCTGCCTTCAAAGTTCTGCAATTTGAAACTGGACTTGGCTTTCCCACAATAGGCTACCTTGCAGTTTTGCTCAGAAAATCAACTTCCTATTAAATGACAGAAAATGAAACAAAAAGAATACTCACCAGCCACCCCAATGAAGGCGAGAAGCAGCAGACACTTCATGGTCTTGATTCAGCCTCAAGCCCAGCGTGGATGACTGGATGTGGGAGCTGCTAGAAATACGTTTTTGGGAATGGTCTTATCTCTAGTCCAAGGTTTTCTCCAGACAAAAAGTACACAGTGGAAAATTTGAAGATCCAAATGTGGGCATTAACAGGCATTGGTAGAATGTACAAATAACATACTTGTTAATCATAAACCTCTGCTAAGATAGAGAGCTATTTTAATTATTCTGTCAAGTAGCCTTCAATCTAAAAATACATTTGGCTTTGGAAGATGTGTAGTTGTTTGTCTATCTCATTCTTATACCCAGCACCTCAAACCTCTTTCAGATACCTCAGTGCTGATGGTATCTTTCTTAAAAATGCATATTTTTACCCAAGGTTGTGTATTGTAGGTAGTGGAGAGAAAGATACAATGCATTTATTTGAAAAAAAAAAAATCCCAAAAACCTAGTGGTTAACTTTGTTAAGTTTGTTTTAGCAAATCCCTTTACATGAATAATGTGTGTTTTTATTGTATGCAACACAGTGTTTTCCTAAATCAGTGTTTTCCTCCATTGTAACTTCAAAAGGGAGGATAGTAAAACTATCCTTTGTCCCCCCATTGCTTTGCAAGTTTAGTAATTCCAATGTGGGAATGCTCAGCATCTCCCTTTTCTAATTTCTGCCTCCTAACCTGTATTAAAATATCTGTCTAAGTACCAAACCATGACTTATTCATCTTTGGTATGTTCTACAGAGACTCATTTTTGCCACACAAGAATTTCAGGATAATGCTGATGTTTATGAGTATAATGTAGATTGTAGAGCAATAATCTTGTGAACACAAATAGTGAGATCTTCTGAAATCTCTCTCTGCAGGAGTGGGGATTTCTGTCATGATGCAAAGTTTACTAAAGCTTAATACCTTGCTGAATAATCATGTTCCTTCCCCAAGCAGCTGCTAACTTCATCATATTAGCTCCTGAAGGACACATTATTCTCTCTAGAGACAGTAAAGAGAAGCCATACGTTTGGAGATGCTGGAATAGCTTGAGAGACTAAATAGGAACACTCTTCCTACTCAATTTCTTGATCAATATTTTTGTGCGTCCTGCAGGACTGATACGCACAGTGTCACTGTCCAGACGGAAATTTCTGTTCATGTGGAAGTACAAGTCCAAGGCCGGGGACTCCTCCAAGGGGGTGCATGAATTCTGTTGGCCTTTAAACTGGTATTAGTGCACCACTTTCTTACAAGCATGTTTTATCCTTTGAAAGAAAGAAGATTATAAGCTTCCTGTGGGAAAAGAAAACATACATAATAAGACTAAGAGAGTCAAAAATTACCAAAGCTCTCCAATCCCACCATAACTAAGTGGAGTAAGAAAAATTTCCAGTTTACTGTAGTGTTTCATTTGATTTGTGGATTTCTGATTTTTTTTTCCAAAACATACTATTGGCATACAAGCAGACCAATGTTTTAGAACAAAATTTTTCCTGGTCTATAGTTCTCATATCCTGTAATGTAACCCTTAGGCTACGACTGCTTCTCTTTCCTTTCTTTCCTCAGGTTTTACATTTGTTTAATATCCACACAAATTGCATGTGAATTAGCAAGTGAGCATTTGAATCTTGAAGCTTGACCATACCTCCCTTTCTCTTGATACTTTTGATTGTTTTTATTTATTACTTATTTAATCTACTCTGATCTTTAATTTATACGTTATTCTTAACAGCAGGAAGTGCATCATATAGGGCTGGCTAATCCCCAGGAAGAACATGATCTCTGAGGTTCCCTATGCTAGTTGCTTAAATCAGGAAGAGGAGACTCCTGACCTCTTCCCAGGCTACTGCCAAAACTCACAGCCAAAGATTTGGATCCTAGCTCCTTTGGCTCTTGTCTTCCTAAGTCCTTGAGGTATGTAGCGAGAGAACATACTTCACCCAAGCCCCTCTCATTCTCTTAACAGCCTCTCTGACACTTCTAGATTCCCATGAAGCCCAGAACTTCATGGTGTGTGCCCTGCTTATGAGTCAAGCTGATGCCAAATTAATGCATTTGGTGTTTATGATGCATGATTCAGAGGTCATCCAGCAAGCACTCTCAGAGCAGCCCTTCAGGCCTTTCCATGAGAACTGTGGAGGAGGAACAGACACCTTTGAATTACAGTTGAGATTAGAACTCCCTCCAATGACCCTTCTTTCTTTCTTTCTTTCTTTCTTTCTTTCTTTCTTTCTTTCTTTCTTTCTTTCTTTCTTTCTTTCTTTAGGAGGAGAAATCCCTGTCTGAAACATAACTAACTCCTGCTCGGTGCTGCTGAATGTCCCACAGACCCATTGAAAGGTTTTTAATAGTATCCTTCAAAGAATACTCTGAAGGATGTACATCTGTTATTGCAAACGAGTTTCTCATTTCATACAGTGATGCTGTAGTAAAAAGCTGGTGGCCCCAGGGGCACAGGAAGGGGGAGGACTGGTGACTGAAGGGCAGCTGTGTTAGATATTATTAATGGACAAGCAATGACAGCTTATTTTTCCTGGAACTCCATGTTCCTAGTTCAAGTATTTTGGTCAGCTGTATCATCACAAGACTCAGATAAAGGAAATGCATTTGTCCAGGTTGATGCAAGATCCTGGGAAAGAGAAACCTGTTGAGACTATGGGCTGACAGAGGTAAAACTTCCCATGAGCATAAAACATTAAATTTCTTAGCTTAGTCCTTTTACACCTCAGTCATGGGTTTGATCCCTGTATGGGTCATTCATGTATGAGTTGGACTTGATGATCCTTGTGGGTCCCTTCCAACTCAGAATATTCTGCGATCTCAAAGAACTTTGTGGTGGAGGAACAATTGCTCCTCTCTTCCCAAGTGTCTTTTGCCAGTGCAGTGTTCCCGGACAGGCACACCTAGGACTGGGAACATCAACTCCTCAGTTGCTGGGGGACAAGGAAAAGGTTTGATGAAGGGCTGTGTGTCTTCTAGACTTTGCATCTGTAATCCATATTCAGTGACAGACTGCTGGCTTATGATACTGTGCAGGAGTCTTCAAAGTGGGGTCAAGATGATGCGTTGAGGTATGAGGTAGAAGCATTAGAACTTTAGAGTTACATAGATATTTAATTATCAGCTACTAAATGTACATATACTGGGTGTATGTGTTTAAAAATACTTTATTGATAGGGGTGTACAATGAAGAATTTTTGGAGAACACTGTTCTAGTACTGTCAAAAATATTTCACATGGGGTTTCTTACATTTTGCTATAACATCCAGTGTCCCATAGTGTCCAATTCTGCAGAGCCTTCATGTCCTCTCTGATTTCTTCACTACCTTGCAACCATTCTGGTTTTTGTTAATTTTTTGAGGGGTGAAGAAGGAAAGTTATGACTTCTTTCAGAGTGCCTGAGCTCAGGAACTGGGAAGGGATCTGGATGACTGTGGCCAGAGGCACTGAGGGAATAAAAAGTAAAAAAAGAGCATGGTACTGGGAAGAAGGGTAGGAAAATCCTAAGAACAGGGGTCCTACATTGAAACAGATGTGAATATAAAGCCTCAGCCTTTGAGGTGGGAAGCAGAAATCTTCAGCAAATGGCTGGACCAGAAAGGAAGGGCCTTGAAAGGACATAGCAGATGAGGGACATCAGATTTGAAAGTATTTATTTAATCCATCTCATCCATGATCTGCAAGAGAGCACCCTGAAGCACCTTCCCTGGAGGGTCTGTGTAGCCCAAGCCCACAAAAACTGGATAATTTTAACATCTTCAAACCTAGAAGCTGACTTTTTGCTATAAAAATATGGGATGGAGAGTTTGAGAAACAAAAAGGAAGACAAAGAAGGACTGGGGTAGTGATATGAAAAGTCAGATGGTCTAAAAAACTTGGGAAGAAATTTAGAGGCGGCAGCCAGCAAGACTGGGATAGTGAAATAGAATGGATGAGGAAGAGGAACTTTAACCAAACAAGCAGACAAGCTGCTTCCATTAGAAATAGAATGCAACTGGACTGGTTGGGGGTGAGAGCTGTAAAGGAGCAGTATGGGTTTGACTGGGCAAGGGATGACAAGCCTGAGGAGGAAGGATTTCTCTAGGAATTGTCTACAAAGACTTGGCCCGGGAGAAACTTTCTGTACTAGTGTAGACTACTGAAAGAAACTGGCCTGAGATGCTTTAAATCCCCTAAAACTAAAGAACCATCTGATATTCACAGTCACCACTGACTTGGATGCAGTCCTAGTCCAGACCTTGTGCACTAAGCCTACATGTATGTCTGATAATGGGTTGTCAGTGCCTTCCTTGCATTTTTCTCTATCATTTGGGACAGGGAAGACCACCTTTGCCTGATGCTCTGTTTCATGACATTAGTTTCCAAATCCAGCACAAACACCTGCTAAGCCAGTACTGGGAACACCCAGTTTATGTTAAACACTCTTCAGTAGGAATCTTTTCCTTATTCCCTTGGTTCTCTTTCATGTGGGCAGTGTACCTCAGCCCTTTTCTCTGAGTCATAATTCTTCTATGGTCTCTTTTATCCTTAGGGAAGAGATCTCACAGTTTTCCCCCAAGTGTCACTGTTAGGCTGGGCTGACAGAGGGGAGGCTGCTAGAGCTCCAGGCCTCCTGGCCCAGCTGGCAGTAAGAATGAGAATGTCTCCCCAGTATTTATACAGATAAATACCAGGCATATATAGATATATACACAACTGAATACATGGATCAACACAGATGCACCCACAGAAAAAGCACCGATAGCCTCATCTTTTGTCCCTCTCTGGCTGGGGTTCAGTGGGAAATCAGAGTTCTAGGCAAGGGTTCAATAGTGGGAAATATATGTACACACATGCACAGTGTGCAAGCTTTCCATAGGTTTTCATGCTTAGACACTGTGTCCAGTGGCTGCCACTGAATCCCAATCATATGAGCTGGCCCTTGGACCTCTGAGCCCCCAAGTGCTGCAGCCCCACTCCAGTCATCATTATGTCCACACACACACACACCTCTCACATAGCTCCCTCTCCAAAAAATGGCTGTGACTCCTCTGTTCCCTCTGGTTGCCAGCTCTCACTTTTCCTACCATTAGAGACACACACCTGGAGCCTAGGTCATCTCACTTTATTTGACAGGTAGTCTGGCTTCACATTCACGTTCACCCCTCTTTCCTTTCCTCCATCTTTCCACATGGCCCTACTCCAGTGTCTGCTGCTTAAGTTCACCCACTCTAGTCTCTCCAGCTGCTGGTGCCTGTGGTCTGACTCCCGTTCCTCACCCTTAGATGTCCAGACACAAAACACATGCACATAGAATAGACAGTTCCTTCCTCAGGTAAATACTTAGAAATGGAGCTTAGTAAAGCAGGGATTACACTAAGCTAAACCAGTACCAAGCATAGCCAGACAAGCATACTCACTAGCACCCTGTTTATCTGTGAGTCACCCATTTTATAACTGTATTTCTCCAATTTACTTCATCTGTTCTTCCCCACGTACAGTAGTTCAGGGTCTTACCTGGGAAGATTGACCATACTTGCCTTTACCTCAGTACTTCTTTGTTTTCCCTTGTTTAATATTTAATCTTAAAAGAAAAGAGACTGAAAGAATTAGACATTTTGAACTGAAAAATGAAAGGGTTGTCAATTTAGCTACTCTTCAAAAGGCAGTAACATATTAAGCAATTCCTGAGAGATACACTAGAGGTCCTGAGTTACATCTTCCAGATGCTTCCTTCCTTTGGAGAGTCTGCAACCACCTTTTGTTTCCTGAGACAGAAAAGCTAATCTGAGTGAAAAATCTTCATCCTGGCATGAGTAATACATTCCAACATCATTGATTAAAGAAGAAGGTGTAGCCCAGCTGCACTGAAATATTTTTACCTTGTCTCACAGTGCATACACAGAACAATCTTAGAATTAATTCCCACAGTCTCCACAATCTGTTTTATTTCCCATCAAGTCTCTGAAACAGTTTCTCCCTCCAGGATTTAAGGTCTGATTACTACTGGAAAAAAAGGACTTTAACAGGTTTGGCATGACAGACAATAATCAAACTAAAAATCCTGTACTGTCTTAATGCAAAAGGCATCCATTTTGGGACATTGATCAAAGCAGGAACTGTCTCAGCAGGGTCCATGGAAGCGTCTAAAAGTGTCCCATCCTACCTCTAAGGTGAAAGGGCAAAATGTCATTAAAATCAAATTAAGAACAAGTAAAATAAAAAGAAACCTTCCATAAAAAGCAGAAAAGCTTGCAAGGAATAACAGCTAAAAATATGCATCAAAGAATAATCAATATTGAAACATAAAAAGATATGGAAGTATATGAAATGTGTTCAAGTTTATTTGCTAACTCATGTATTGACTGTGAAAACAGCATAAAAATTCATAGGAAAATGTAAAAGTTATGGAAGGTAATTAAAAAACCAAAAAGGTACATATCATCTGCAGTTCCTTGACAAGTCACTGAAAATGCAATATCTCCAGCACAGAACTCAATCCCATAGCAGCACAAGTAAGGAATAATTTCTCCTAAGAAAACCCAAGAACTGGCCAAACACCTATTTCTTAGATGCAAAGTGTCCATGTCACTGGAGATCATGGAAAACTTTAACACATCATGTAAAGTACATTTTCATTCATGACTGTTCATGAAGTTTATGTTTAACTAGGGTTCTTGCTTTGAAAAAAAACAGCTGGCAGAGACATCTTGTTTTTTGTAAATGTGAATTAGAGCTCCAAGGAAGATTACATGGCAGGGAATATGCATTCCTGGCTGGAAAAGTGAAGAAATTAAGATATGATTAAACACAATTTTTGTGCCTTTGTGATCTTGATCTATCGTCTTTGCTTCTCACTAATATGTTGTGGTTTGTGAGAGACCATGCTCCAGATATTAAGAGCAACTCTTCAGAATGAAACAATACAGGTGTACTTTTGCTGGACATCCTTCTCCAAAGATGGCCCAAGTTATATCCACTGATGTAAATGGGTCAAAAGATCATTTATGAATCCACAGATCCTAGGTTCCTGTCTGACCTCCAACACCCAGACCCTCTCAGTCATGGAATGACAACTCAGCATTCAGCTAGCAACATACCGGTATGCAAGAGATTCCACATTTGGGTCAGGAACTCAGAACACTGTCTTATGGAAAAGCTAAAGCAGAACTTGGAGCCACGTGAATATTTAGCTTTGCTATTACTGGCTCACCAAAGAAACTATCAAAGCTGGACTTCTCTTTTCTCTGCCCAAGCTTGACAGACAAATCTGGGCAAGGGGAGGGGCATCAGTCTCTTTTACCTCACAGTGAGCAGGAACACACTGTCCTGGGAGAGCTGGAGGGCCATGCTGGCTGTTGTGCTTGCTCTTTTACCTGGTGAGAGACAACAGATCCACCCACAGCAAGACTTTCATCCAGGCCATGCAGGACTAATGTTAGGTAGAGGACCCCTTTGGCCATCATCTGTACTCCTACTTCTTACTCTCTCTCCTTATCTTTTATTAAATGCAAGTGTTGTGGTCACATTCCACATTGCACAGTGGCCAGAAGGAATCCTTCAAAGAGCTGGAGATTATTTGACCATCTCCTGCTACCAGAATTATAGTAACTTTGCCTATATGTTCTGGTACCAGCAGCTTCCAAGAAGTGGTTTGAAGTTAATAGTCAGCAGTACTTCATGGAATTCTAGCTCTTATGGGGATGGTTACAGTGAGGCCAAGTTTGAAGTAAAAAGACAGAATACTGATTACTCTCTGTTGACAATCAAGAACCTGACACCCAAGGACGAAGCCACATATTTCTGTGCTGCGAGTGATCACACGGTGTAGTGAGGGGGTTGAACACTAAGATAAAATCCCCACCTCTCTGAGTGAGAGATGGAGTCTTTGAAAAATGTGAGACAGTCAGGGAAGGCGTAGAGGAAGAGGAGGAAGAAGACTAGGTAGAAGTTGGGGCAATAGACATGGGATGTTTTGAAGAGGAGAAAGACAGAGCAGTGCAGCAGCCTCTGTCTTCGAAGGCAAAGACCTTCAGAAATACAAATCCATAATCAGCCTAAAGAATTGACCCTCATCTGGTTGGTTAGATAAGGCAGCAGATAGTTCTGATGATTTGTACTACAGAAGCACAGTCGTGTTCCAGACCACTAGTTCCCCACAGATACTCCTACAGCACCAGGAAAAGAGTATGAAGCAGCCAGAGAATTCAAAGTTGTTCCACATAGTCATGATCCACACAGAACTGAGGTGCCCAATGAGAAACTGATTGGTGTGTGAGGACAGAGCTCACTGATTATCGACTTTGGAGGACAGGACCAATTACACTGGAGGAAAACATACCCAGGGGACCAGGCATAGGTCCCATTGTGAAAGGATCAACCCAGGGGACCAGGCATAGGTCCCATTGTGAAAGGATCATTTTTGGCATCTTTACAAGCAACAGTGTGCTCTGCAGCATTTTATTCACCTGATTCACACACTGTTTAATTGCAGGATGCCTTTCTTCCCTGCAACAGGAATGCATACAATTCTGAGCTGGACCCAGGCATCCTTTCAGGGCAAAAGCTCACAGACAGAGCAAAGAAACCACAAAGAGCTGCTGTTACTTGTGAACAATAGCTGAAGGCACAAATATTCTCCCATTGTGCCTCTGTCTCCATCGTTTTCAGAGCTGAACTTTTGATGAACTGATTGCTCTTCTGTGATGGACATGGGAAAGCTGAGGGCAGGGTATTATTAGGGTTCCCTCACCTGCCATTGCCTGTCCATGCTCCTGTTTTTCTTGCATAGCCTAGGACTTACAGTAATTTCACGACCATAAGGTGCACCGGAATATAAGGCGCATCCCCCAGGAGTTGGCAAATTTCGCAACTTTGTAGATCATATAAGGCGCACCAGACTATAAGGCGCACTTTTTTTTTGCAGCGAGGAGCCGCACGGCATGCAACAAAGTAACGAGTTACTGGCAGGTGCTCAATTTGCAAACATTTTTCAAAGATCAGTGTAGCCTTTAAACACAGCCCCAGGCGCCCTCCCAGTGCAGTGGGCCCCGGCACTCCCGCCTGCCCCCGGCACTGGCTGGCACAGCTCCCAGCTCCCACTGTGCGGCCGCGCTGCATCCCGGCTTCCGCCCGGCCGGCGGTGGTGCTTCTCGCTGCTTCCCCATGGCTGCACTGCTTGTCGCTGCTTTCCCGCAGCGGTGGTCGTGCCGCTTCTCCCCGCTTCCTCACCGCTTGTCGCTGCTTTGCCGCGGGGGCAGGGGCTATGCCACCACCGCCTCGGCGCTTTCCCCCAGCCACCTGGGCCACGCCGATGCTGCTCCGATGCCGCCGCCAGGTGGGCTCTGCTCGAGGTTGTTGCGGGCTCGCACTTCTCATTCCCCTCGTGCCCAGGCCGGGGCCGGCACCGCCCGGCTTCTTGTTCCCCATGCCCCTGCGCCCAGGGTGGCACTGCCCGGCTTCTTGTTCTGTCTGCGCCTGGGCCAGGGCCAGCAGCAGCTCCCTCCCTCCCTGCACAGCTCCTGCCGGCCGTGGTCGCCCGCTCCCGCCCCCCACCTTGCGACTCAGCACTCCTGCGGCACCGCCCCCCCCCTCATTGTGGCTCACACTTCTGGTTTGGCAAATTTTGCAACTTTATCCATTATATAGGGTGCACTGGACTATAAGGCGCACTTCCAGGTTCGGGGGAAAAATTTAGTCAAAAGGGTGCTCCTTGTAGTCGTGAAATTACTGTACCTTTTCTCCAAAGGAGGGCAAACAGCACATAAAAGAGCAAAAGTTGTTTTTAAGAAAGTGTGGCTCTACACATGTTCTGGTTTTTAGGCTGTGGCCCTGACAGTCTGCATACCTACCACTGGGCCGACTCTCATGTGCTCATGTGGAGAGCATGGTACTTGGCTATCACAGGTAGCAAATGTACTGTGCTGCTCCATGATGTGGCAAAGCTGGATATGGATGTGCTGAAGTGACTCACACTGTGTGATTACAGAAAAAAAGGGATGGGAAGTGATAAGAATAGCAGGAATCAGCTGGGAGCATATCCTGTTAGAAGGTCCTCACGCTCCACATCACCAACATTGCTGGGAGACTCCTGCAGTGCCAAGAGGGATAACTGACGGCATCTAAGTTTCCTGATCAACCATGCTAAATAAACATAGCTGTGCTCTGTAAACTGTTCTAGGCCCAGGAAATGCAGGTGTGTGACACCCTTGTAACCAATATTGTCCTGACTTCAGGGACTGCTCAGCAGCAGACGTAACACACCACTGCTTGCTCTCCAGGAACACTCCTCTGCTGCTCAGAACACCCTCAGGCCCATGATCTCCTCCCTGTTCATGTCAGGCTACAGACAAGCAGGAAAGCACTGGGAAAACATTGTCTCTCATACAGCAGAGACAGAGTTCCTTTTTTTCTCTGGCCTCTGATCTTTTTGTAGAGTTCATCTTCATAAAACATGCTCATGCTGATGTCATCTGGAATTATTGAATTATTACTGCTGATCCAAATGCCCTGTGAAAGTTTCTGGAAAAACTAGTTCATTGTGGAATCGTGAAGGAATATAAACAATATGCTGGTCACTTTAGGGTGATTTTTTAATTTTTTTTTTTTTTTTTTTACTATTTTGTTTGGAGTTGTTGATTGTTTTTTTAAAATTCTGCTTTTGTAAGTTACCTGTTCCTGAAAATCATGTTACAGTCCTAGCTCAGACCCTTTTCATAAGTATTGCAAACCACTTTTTCAGTGCTAGTAATACAACAGAGGAAGGATCTTTTCTATTTCTCAACTCCTGAGCACTTTTAGTTTTGAGTGGCAAAGGCAATTTTTAGGCCTTGTGATAAGGAACTTATCACTGACCTTCAACATAGAGCAGTTTAATGAGATGGCTATTGAGTGCTCACAGCTGTGCAATTTCCAAGTGGTAACAGCAAACCAGAGATTTCTAGGTTCATTGCCATTGTGAATTCTGTGGTCACAGTTCCCTCTACTAGCCCTAAGGGACATTTTTCTCCTATGCAGTACTGCTTTGGCCAGCCTGAATTGTGTCTGCACAAAAGGCCATAATTCCAAGGAATTTCTTATAAAAGAGCTACTCTCCTTCCTGTCTCATTGCTTGTCCTCAGATTTGTTAAGATCATCAACCAGATTCCTCCTTTCACTGTCTTATCTTTTCAGTATGCAGATGGACCCTTAAAAAGAAAAATATGAGAAAAAGAGAAAAAAGGAATGAAGACAAAACCTCAGAAGTATCCCACAGTTTTTGGAAGCTGCAATATCAGCGTTACTGAAGGTCATTGGAATTAAATGTGTGTGTTTCATTAAAAGTACAAGTGAGAAAAGAAGCAGTTGCAACAATAATTTGAACCTTATATATTCAGAAAAGAATGGAGAGTGGCATAGGTTCTATATAGAGAGTAGAATAGAATAGAATAGAATAGAATAGAATAGAATAGAATAGAATAGAATAGAATAGAATATATTCTATATATAGAATAGGCTAACTAGATGTATCTGGCAGGCTAGAAACAAACAGAGTGTTCATGAAGTTTATGTTTAACTAGGGTTCTTGCTTTGAAAAAAAACAGCTGGCAGAGACATCTTGTTTTTTGTAAATGTGAATTAGAGCTCCCAGGAAGGTTACCTGGCAGGGAATATGCATTCCTGGCTGGAAAGGTGAAGAAATTAAGATATGATTAAACACAATTTTTGTGCCTTTGTGATCTTGATCTATCGTCTTTGCTTCTCACTAATATGTTGTGGTTTGTGAGAGACCATGCTCCAGATATTAAGAGCAACTCTTCAGAATGAAACAATACAGGTGTACTTTTGCTGGACATCCTTCTCCAAAGATGGCCCAAGTTATATCCACTGATGTAAATGGGTCAAAAGATCATTTATGAATCCACAGATCCTAGGTTCCTGTCTGACCTCCAACACCCAGACCCTCTCAGTCATGGAATGACAACTCAGCATTCAGCTAGCAACATACCGGTATGCAAGAGATTCCACATTTGGGTCAGGAACTCAGAACACTGTCTTGTGGAAAAGCTAAAGCAGAACTTGGAGCCACGTGAATATTTAGCTTTGCTATTACTGGCTCACCAAAGAAACTATCAAAGCTGGACTTCTCTTTTCTCTGCCCAAGCTTGACAGACAAATCTGGGCAAGGGGAGGGGCATCAGTCTCTTTTATCTCTTACCTCACAGTGAACAGGAGCACACTGTCCTGGGAGAGCTGGAGGGCCATGCTGGCTGTTGTGCTTGCTCTTTTACCTGGTGAGAGACAACAGATCCACCCACAGCAGGACTTTCATCCAGGCCATGCAGGACTAATGTTAGGTAGAGGACCCCTTTGGCCATCATCTGTACTCCTACTCCTTACTCTCTCTTCTTATCTCTTAATGATACAGGTTTTGGGATTGGAGCCTACATTGCACAGTGGCCAGAAGGAATCCTTCAAAGAGCTGGAGATTCTTTGACCATCTCCTGCTACCAGAATTATAGTAACTTTGCCTATATGTTCTGGTACCAGCAGCTTCCAAGAAGTGGTTTGAAGTTAATAGTCAGCAGTAGTACTTGGAGTCAAAACGTTTATGAGGATGGTTACAGTGAGGCCAAGTTTGAAGTAAAAAGACAGAATACTGATTACTCTCTGATGACAATCAAGAACCTGACACCCAAGGACGAAGCCACATATTTCTGTGCTGCGAGTGATCACACGGTGTAGTGAGGGGGTTGAACACTAAGATAAAATCCCCACCTCTCTGAGTGAGAGATGGAGTCTTTGAAAAATGTGAGACAGTCAGGGAAGGCGTAGAGGAAGAGGAGGAAGAAGACTAGGTAGAAGTTGGGGCAATAGACATGGGATGTTTTGAAGAGGAGAAAGACAGAGCAGTGCAACAGTCTTTGTCTTCGAAGCCAAATTATTAATCATATCCCTTCTTCCACCATCATATATTTTAAGTGCACAGATATGCCCTGAAGAAGAGGTGTTTCTTTACTTTATTGGGTTGTGGTCAAAAGCACTGGAAAGGTACCTAGTGTCTCAAAAAAATCTGTAAATCTCAGAGTAATAAACCTCTGCAGTATGACCTGGTTCTTTGTACTTGCTGCTTCTGTAAACTCCAAATAATGTAGGACAGATACAAGTGATGCAATCTCTAGTTTACTGTGAAATTCTTCCACTAAAAGAATATAATTGTTAGAAAATATATCACTAAATCATCCTTACATATTCTTGTTTTTCCTTGTCTGAAGTCTTACACATCATAGCCTCCAAAGCCCAAAAAGCCTCCTATGAAGGACTTGGAAATAAAAGTCAAGGAATCTGTCTCCCCTTTTTTCTCTCACTCACATTTATTTGAATTCATGGCCTGCAAGTCCTTTCCTTTTGAGACGTTACAAAGAAACATTAAGGTGCGACAAGACTGGTCTCTGCTGGCATGTCTTGGAAATTGCCTTTTGAATATGACCTGAGGAGCTGATAGCACCACATACTCCTTCAAAACAAATAGAGAGGTGACTTCCTTTTTTTTAAATGAAAGACACCTCATGGAAGAGAGTCCATAAGTGACAGTAAGGACACTAATGGAGCTCTAGACTGGAGATGAAGACAGAATAATCTTAAATAAATTTTAGTCCATTGAATAAGACCCTGAATAAATAGTGTTGAGATCACAGGCAGACTAAAACCAAGGCAGGAAAATAATATTCCACTATTAGTTTTATTATTTAGGCAGTGACAGTCAAAAAAACCCTCTAAATGTATTTTTTTGAAAGAATTCAATATATGCAAACAAATGTTCTGTATAAACAGATATAATTGGTGACTTAAGTACTCTGTTCAATTTCTGTTGTAGAAGAGAGGACAACCTAGAGGCATTCCAAGATGAGCTGTCCGATACCAATATGTTCTGTTGTTCAATCTCTTGGTCCTACATGTTACACCTTAGTCTGTGTTTCACATTGCCTCTTCCCAGTTACACAAGCTGTATCAGAAATTATGGGTTCTTTTCTACTATCTGAAAATAACAGAAAAAAAATTGTAATTTTGCAAGTAGAATGACCTTGTTTTGAAGGATTTTGTCCTGTGCTTTACAGTCTATTTTTCATATCAAGAAAGATTCAAATGAAGCCATTAAAGAGCAATATAAAAAACATCATGTTTACTGCAGATACTTGGTTGGGTTAGTAACTACGTGTTGACACGTAGTGAGACAGGGTTCAGCCATTTTTGTGTAAGGGAGTGAGATAAATGTAACCTATCCCCATCAGTTCCCATTCCTTCAGACAATCTGCAAAATCAAGGCTTGCTCTTTTTCCTAGATGTAGCCTTTTCATAGGCAGTCACAAGCCCTGGGAGGATGCTCTCAATCAACACCAAGCTACAGAGACAAACACCAAGCCCATAGTAAGTAAACTACTCTCTTTGCAAACCAAAAAAATTGAAAACTGTGAACTTGAAGTTTGTCATCCTGGGGGCAGAAGAGAGAAAGAGTAGAAGAAAAGCAACATGAGCACTACCAGGACACCAACTAATAAAAGAAAAAAAAAAGTGTTACCTTTATGAGTATAAGAAAAAAATCTTGAGATTATAAATTGAGGGATAATGGATACACTGAGAGGTAATTGGACTATCACATAGAAGCAGCAATGGCAAAGGAAGGATGTGGTCTGTGCTTCTGTCATGGTTTAGCCCCAGCCAGGATCAAGCCCCATGCAGCTGCGTGCTTGCTACCCAGCAGCAGGACTGGAGACAGAATCGGAAAAGCACAAATGAAAAATTTGTGGCTTGAGATAAAGACAGCTTAAGATGTAAAGCAAAACCTGTGCACACATGCAAAGCATAACAAGGAATTCATTCACCACTTCCCATGGGTGGGCAGGTGTTCAGCCATTCCCAGGATGGCAGGGCCCCATCACACATAACGATGACTGGGGAGGACAAACATCATCACTCCAAATATCCTTCGCTTCCTTCTTCTTCCCCCTTCTCTCCCCTTTCACATATTGAGCATGACGCTATAGGATATGGAATATCCCTTGGAGCAGTTGGAATCAGCTGCCCCTGTTGTCCCTCCTCCCTATCTCCCATGCACCATCAGCCTCCTTGCCAGCATGGCGGTATGAGAAGCAGAAAAGCCCTTGAATGATGGGTAAGCACTTCAGCAATAACAAAAACATTTCTATCTTGTCAACAGTATTTCTATCTCATCACAGTAGCCTCTGTAGCCAAACCAGTAGAGGTACTCATGGCAATCCTTCCTGGTTGACAAAAACAAAGGGGTGGAGTCATGGGTGGGATTGTTTTTGTACCAGGTTGTATCATTGTGGGGACAGGGGGATCCACGATGATACATTTGCCAGGAAGCCTTTACAAAAACCCATAGGTGCTTGAGCTTTGGGGCAGAGTGTGTTAAGGCAACTGCAGAGAATTCTGCAGCAGAGCAAATGTGCTCTGCCTTGGTTTCTCTCAACAGTCCTCGTATGCTGGGACTTGCTTTCAGCATCTGAGCACTAAGCCTGGCCTCTCTAGGAAGCAAGCCAGGAAATTCTGCAATATTGAAATTAATTTTCAGCAAACCAAACTGATTGCAGATGCACCTAAAGCCTATTGAGCAGGCAAAGCTGGAATTATTATTTTTTCCTGATGCACCAATGTTTGCAATAGGTGACAGAATGGTTCTTTCTTAATTTGATACAAGTGTTAGAAAAAGAAATCTGACTTGTATCAGGTATCTCTCAGAGGCACTACATGAAATGCGTTTTGGTTTTCACTCTTAAAAAATCATCCTCCAATATCTGGTGACTGCCTCATGCCTGTGAGTACAAAGGTTGCCTCTAATCCTTCTCCCCAGTCTCACTGCAGTTCTTCCTGATGGCTATGAAGGGTTCGTCTGGGACCAGTCAACAGATTCTTCTGAGCACTCCTTGTTTGGATTATTTTAACCCATCAGAAAATTGAACGGGATCCTGCAATCCTACTGAAGACAGCTGGCCTGCCATGGAAGTGAAAACATTGGGATTTGTTTTAGTTTGCTGCCAAAGGCGAACCACCTACATTTGAATATGAATACCAAAAATCAAGTATCATGCTATTATTAACTTCACAATTTACAGAAAAAAGGCATCACAATGCTTGGAAGACAAGACTGACAGTGAGGAAGTTCTAGCTATTGAGGAGTTCTCTTCCTAGATAGTGACAGTTTTTGGGTGTGTCTACTTGTTTTCAAGACGTGCAAAATGAGAACAGCAGATAAAATCAGTGACGTAACATGGAGATTGGAGAAAGGTGGCAAAAACAACATGGGGTGAAATGTAGACAAAGTATCAAACAAGTCTTGGAAATGCTTTTATGTATTCTACATATTTTATTTCTGATTTCAAGCTGGTTTTCTGTCAAACCCCTTCAGACAGAGATTGTGAGGTGTTTGGAATTCCAAATGCAGAAATGATTTCTTAAGCTTCTGCTTATTGTAAGCCAGCTGCAGTGCATGCCTTCTCTTAGCTTATGATACATCACTTTGTCAGTGTGTAAACCTCTGGTTTATCTTTTGGCAGTGGCACAAAACTTACAGTAATGGGTAAGAAATTTTTGTTTCCTCTTTTAATTCACTTCTAATGCCATGTCTTCTCTTAAAAGAATTTAATTAATATTCTCCCTTTCATTATTAAGCTGGTGTACTCCTGGTGTGCTAGTAATAGTAACCCTGTCTATTTCAGAGAACAGACTAAGTTGGGTCCTCTAGGTAAGGGTACACCTTTAATTTCGGAGAACTGAATGAATACATTTTCAGTAAAGAAAAAGCTGTCCCTAGAAAGAATTGAGACAATAAATGAATTTAAAAATGTGTGTCTGACATAAAAACAGTTGTCCTAATGAATCAACACATGCAAAATCCTTATGCCCCAAAATTATAGCTAGTTTCTATAACGCTGGTCCTGCTGGGGCTACAGAGGATTAAGGACAAGTCAGTAAAAAGCTGTCTATCTGTCTAGAAAGAACTGACTTACTGTTACACTTTGAAGGAGTCTAGAAAACAAAATCAAGATGATGCAAACTCAAAAGTACCCTGGATCGTCCCAGGGTAAATTAAAGAATGTGTTATCTCAGATAACTGGGGAAAAAACAAGTGTGCTAGCATTTTTTGGCTGATAAAACAGAAGGCAAAAAAAATGCTAAACTTTCTGAGAAGCAATACTAAAATCTCTCTGCAGATTTTTAGGTCCTTGTTGTTATAGAAAGTAGCTCTCCATAGCACAGCCGGTTTCTTTTCCCTGAACAGACTCACCAGGATCGGGATACAAAGATCATTAAGGACAACACTATTATTTACTATTTCACAATAGATGCTAAACAGCCACTGAAAACCACAAAAGAAGACTATATGATTCATTTCCAAGGAAAGGAGTTCTCAGGGAATGTTTTTTTCTGAGCTACATGTATGGATTTGGACTGTCCAAATCTGGGGAAAACAAGGCTACTGCTCAGATGCTGATAAATTATGGTGATCTCTTCTTCTTGTGTTGCTCCTGGAGTTCAAAGAATTGATGCCTCAAATATTTGTACCACTACAGAATAAATTTAAAACACGTGCTAAAATTCATACTCCATTGGAAAAAAATCAGTGATCAGCCCGTTTTTTGAAATACAAAATTTGTCTGAGGAGCCTGAATGCAGTGAACTTGAATAATCATCGCCAAGGGAGTGCAGATAATAAAAACAGAGACTTCCTTCCAAGGAAAGCCTTCCAGGCAAAAGGAAAGGGAAAGGGAGCATGTTTAGGCACTTCTACAAAGGGCATAGTGGACCAGGACACTGTGCTATATATTAAAAATTATTTTGCAAGTTAAAAAAGACATTTATATTACAAATGAATATATTACAACAAATATTTTCAAATATTCTAATATGACACCTGGATAAACAGATAAATATCCTCTAAAGATGTGGTAGAAGCTCCAACACTGATTCACCTAAGCCTGAAGCAAAAGGGTTCTGGAGAGGGTATTTCTGATGTTGATCCCAGCTGTTTAGACACAGATTTGATGGTGTTCCCTAAGAGACCTGTTTTCTAGGAGATCTGAGATAAATGTATTCCATGTTTCTTCTTTTGCTGGTACCACATGAGGGGAGGGCTAGTCCACAGACTTGGCTCAGCTCAGAGGTCGGGCAGTAGAGGAGAGGTTTTTCTGCAGCTGCAAAATGGTGTGAATAATGAGAAATTATTCTTTGGCAGTGGGACAAAACTTACGGTCATAGGTAAGTAAGAAGTCAGAACTCTGTGATCTATGTGATACTGGTTTAGGGGACAAGACCATTCTTAATTAAAAGATTAGTAATGATAATTTTTCATGCAACCATTAGAACAGGAATAATGCTTTATTGGTTGCTTATTAAAATGAGATGTGCCATTACGGAAATGTAGGATTTACAGGCACAAATGTTGAGGTCCTTGTGTCTGTAGCCTTTGTCTTTAAATTCTGGGAATGTCATAAAGGGAATAAGTAATTTTATTTTCATCTATTCTCTAAGAAAATATTATAGAGGTTCTGAATGAAATGACCAGTATAGGAGACCAGACACAATGGGTTACTGATCAGATATTTCTTCCAGTTCTTGCTTATACCAATCAACTCATTGAATTTCTAACCTGCTTATTTTCTTTCCAGTAGTTTTATCATACTTTCCATCTCACTTCTTACCTTACTTCCTGGATTCCTCTATTTTCAAGTTTGTTTGGGTTTTTTGGGTTTTTTCAGGGATTTTTTGAGTTTTTTGTTGTTCTTTTTCTGTTGTTTTTTTGGGGGTTTTTTGGTTTTTGATTTTTTTGTTGTTGTTGGTTTTTTTTTAATATTGGATATCCTTTTCTGGGCTTGAATCTATTCATTTTCATCAATCATTAGTCGTTAAGGCTATGAGCCAAAGAATTTGTCAGAGATTCCTCTAGGATAGGAAAAAAAATCATAAGGCCAAGTGCTAGAAGGGAGAAGTAGAAACAATCAACCTCTCTTCATACCCTCTGAAAGCAAAGCAGAGCAGTGCTAAACCCACTAGGGAGTTACCTCTATTCAATATCCAGGTCATCTAAAGTCTCAAGTACAAGCTCATACAGAAGCAGACCAGGGATCTTTGCAGAGCAAGCACTGATGGTCACAACTGAGGCATCATTTGAATACAGACACGAGGGCTGAGGAGACAAGACCTCTGACAGATACTGGTTTCTGCTAATTCTGCTACATCTCTTCCTCTGGAAAGGCGAGAGCCATCTGGAAGAACATCTACAATTCATAGTACCGTCATACAATAAAAGTAACCCGGAGAAATAATTTCCTCTTTGACTCCATAGTTTTCTCTGCATTTCTTTTTCCAGCAGCACTCTACAGACCTCATGGGTTTCTCATGTTAGATGAGTAAAGAAGGCACTGTAATATAGTATATGGAAAACCCTCTGGCTTTCAGGGTCACTGCCTGGCTTCTGAGTAACTTCTCATGGCTGTCTTGTACATTCCCTTGGCTGCAGTCTGTTCTCATTAGTCTTATAAGTAGGTATTAAACACTTTACGACAGAACAATTTTTGATTTGTGATTGTATAGAGTCTTGCATCATTTTGGGAAGCCCAGGATCCGAGCTTCTCATACCTACAATAACCTAAAAAATTAAATTACATAAAGACATGTTCAATGTTACTAATGTTATTAAAAATGGATGGCAAGTTAAGACTCAAGTCAAAAGCTGTCCCAGGCAGATTCATGTTACCTGCCTCAAGTGATTTTCACTTCTGACAGTGAGAAGGATCAGCTTCTTCCTTCCTTCCTTCCATCCTTCCTTCCTTCCTTCTTGGTCATCTTTGAGATGGGGTGCCAAGTAGGGTATCCCATGACAGTATAATTCTGAACACTGCAATGTCTTAACTCCATTTCCAGGAACGTAACTCAGTTTGTTGAAGATGTTTGTGCCTTATAAGAGACTCCCTTATCTATTAAAACAATATTACAAAGACAGACCTTACAGAAAAACTGGCGAGTTTTCTGTGCACCTGTTTGCTCAGCTTCTTTTTAGCTTTCTAAAGGCAATACAAGAAATTCATGTGCTCATGCATTTCTGTGGCCAGACCCTTTATGTTTCTGTGTAATGAGTGAAAACCAATCCTTCCACTTTCCTGGTGTGTCATGTCCAATAGACATTAATTGTCACACAGACAGCTGTTAAAAGGTCAGGGTTTTTGGGAGTAACAGGGCACAAACTCAGGACCATTTTCAGGGGTTCCCGACTGAACAGAGGGATGGAGGCGCTGGAGCATGTTGCTTTGTGTTTCAGGGAAGAATGATGAAATCATACCTCCAGCTGTGGCCATCTTTTCCCCATCAAAGCAGGAGATCCAGCAGAAGAGCAAGGCCACACTGGTGTGCCTGGCCTCTGGTTTCTACCCTGACCACCTGACTCTGGTCTGGAAGGTGAATGGTGTGAAAAGGACAGAAGGGGTGGGGACAGACGAGTCCTCCACAAAGAATGGGAGCACCTACTCACTGACCAGCCGACTGAGGATGCCAGCCTGGGAATGGTTCAACCCTTTGAATCGCTTCGAGTGTGTTGCCAGTTTTTTTCAGAATGGAACAACGCAATCAATAAACAAATTTATCCATGGTGATGCTGGTGAGTAAAAAACATCTCTCACCATGCTGTATAAGACAGAAATCACAAAATCAAAAGATCATGTGTTATGATATAAACCACATCTACATATAGCTTCCATTCAGGTTGCTCTTCTGGCACACGTGCATACCTAAATATGTAGGTATTTGTATATGTCTTGTCCCATTTCTGGGCCTTTGTGCCTACATTCCCAGTGTATGTCTAGAGTTTCCTCAGACTTTCCACTGAGAAATCTCTGTAGTAGAGTAAATTGTATAGTTTCATAAAACGTCTAGTACAGTAGAATGAATGAGGCAGTGTTTTGTAAACTGAAACCTCTACAATCGATATTCTATTTGCTTTGAAGAGAAACATGACTTTCAGTCCACTTTTGTCTTTCAGGTTGTGCGCTCACAGAAGGTACGTGTGGCTTCTCACATAAAGAGAATTTTGCCTCTTCTCTCAGGCAGTTATCAGTGTGTATTTTAATTCCCGCTTTACTGACACTAAGGACAATGTGTGGAAGAGATCTGCTGTATGAATAGCTTCTACTTTTTCATCTAAGTGATTTGTATATGATATTAAAAACAACAAAAAAAGGAAGAAATGTTTTTGGAGGTTGTTTGTGCATATTCTATGTAGCTCTGCTTTGGGGTTTAGCTCTCCTATATGATTCCATTTGAACATAGATAGATTCCATATGAAAATAGAAGAAATCATGCTACCTTCCTGTAGACTGCAATTTGCTCTTTATCGTTTCCTCCAGTCATAGAAACTTACTTCCATTAGGAATATTCTTGCTCAGCCAGGAAAGAAATGGTCCATACTTATCCAAGTGATTCTGACCTCAAGATTCAGGATATGTTATTCTGAATATTGCTTACTGTCAATGTCAGAACACTTCTCATGACAAGTCACATTCCCTTCCCCACTGCTGTCCTGCATGGAGGATATCTGTATGAACAATTACATTTCTTTCCTCTTTGTATGCATATCTGCACACAACAACTTCTTCAATGCTTCAGGAATCTTAAGTCTGAACCAAGACAGAGCTGGTACCTCAATACTATGGCAACCCCTTAAGAGTGAAAAATCTACAAGTACAAAACTTCTAGAAGCCGTGTTAATCTGGGCTTTGTAAAACTTTCCTGACACATCAACAGCACTCCTAATGACAATAATGAGACAAAATAAAAAATTCATATCTTGTGATTCAGCCTATTTTGTGTTCTTAGCAGGGAACTCAGATGAACAGCCCAGTTCATCAGTACGGCAACTCAGTACTTTTCCAGCATAAAGCCAATCTCTTGTCTTTCCTTGACTTGCTTTCTCTTTTGGCTTTTGAGTCCCCATGAGTTCTGTCCCATGTGCTGCTCTCTTGTGTCAGCAGAGCCATTCATTTGGCTCTAGTTCTTTTATGTTGCCTAGCTAAAGATTTCAAGGGTTCTCATTTGATGAAAGCTCTATTAGAACCAGCATCTTGTGATGATGATGATGATAATTGAATACACAAATGGTGTTTGACTTGCAGAGTCGTACTTGCGATATGGAAATTCTCTGAAGCTCACTTACCTCATCCTGTGTGGCAAAGCCTTGGTCTACGCTGTTTTGGTCAGTGGTCTGGTGTGGACAGCCAAGGTAAGTCAGAGTGCCTTGGAAGGCTGGGCTTACTCACTACTCAAGGATCAGTGAATGCAGGCTAAACCTGATCTCAGAGGTGTGCTTGCTCTGCAGGAACTCTGCCAGGCTTTGTGCAGTCCAGCTTGAAAAATCACAAATGATGGGTTTTTCCAGAACTCAAATAACATCAATGCTATCTAGCCAAGATATATCATGCACTTGTGTAATGATTGTAAAGGGGCTTTTACCTGCAGTGAAAATAATAAGCTGGAGTTTTGAGATTGTGCAGGGGATAAATCGGATCAAACATTTACAAAGATTTACAAAAAACAATGGGATCATTCTGAAAAAATGGGATAAATTTGACTAACTGCCAGAAAATGCTTTTTGTTAGTAAGTTTTTCCTATGTCTGATACACCCAGTGTATGAAAGATACACCCGGTGAGAACCACGGAAGCCTCAGCACTTGTCCCTTTCAAAGAACAGGGTGGTGTTTTTGAAAAGTGAACTGATAGAGCTGAGTTCAAGAATGAAAACAATCTCAATTCTATTTTTTCGTCCTTTTGCAAGGATTTACGGGACGGGTAGATTTGTCCTTTCTGGGATCATAATCATAGAATCATTGAATGAATTAGGTTAGAAAGAACATTTAAATATAATCTAGATCCATCCCCCCAGTGAAATGGGCAGGAAGAGCTCTCACTAGACCAAGTTGGTCATAGCCCCCCGGAACCTGGCCTTAAACACTTCCACGACTGGGACATCCACAGCTTCTCTGGGAAACCTGTTCCACTGTCTCAGCACCCTCACCAGAACAAATTTTTTCCTTTAATCTGAAGCTACCCTGTATCAGTTTAAAAGCAGTGCCCTTTGTCCTGTCACTGCAGGCCTTGGTAAAACATCTCTGTTTTTCTCAGAAGTTGCCCACTGCCCTGTATTGAAAGGCCTCAGGCAGGCCTCTCCAGAGGCTTCTCTTCTCCTGTGTGAAGATGGGTTGCTCTCTAAGCCCGCCTTTGTACCCTGAAGCCCTGGGTCTATTTTTTGTGGGTCTGCTCTTGAGGTGCTCTCGCACACTCATGAGTTTCCTGTGTGGCATGTGTGGCATCCAGAGCTGGACATAGGGTGGGATTGGTGGGGTCTCTAAGTCTCTCCAGGTCCCTTGAGATTCCATCCTTTCCCTCAAACACATCAATGGCCACACAACATTGTGTCATCTGGGAACTTGCTGAAGCTACCCTTGACCAATGCCACACTGATGAAAGTAGAAAAATGCTTTTGGTCCCCTTACAGACCCTTGAGGGAAACCATTTGGGCCTGGTTACCACTTGAACACGGAACTATTGATGGTAATTCCTTGGGCAAGGTCATCCTGCCAATTCCTGTATTTGTTTCTGTCCTTTGGCAGTTGTTGTTGTCATTATTATTTTATAGTTCTTCTTATTGTATTCCATTCTGTTTTCAATTAGACTGGTGTCAAATTATCTAGAGAATAAATGAAGAGCCCTTGTCATCACATCAGCAGGAGCACAACAAGTTGTCTACCTTTCCCTAGCAAAGTATCTGTGCTTTTACGAACTTGTGAAGATTATTTTTTTATAATTCTCTGTTGCCATGCTGTTCTTCACTTTGTTGTAATCATTGCTGAGTTTCTCCTGTACTTCCATATCAAAATGAATCGTATTTTATTGTAATGTGTCTTTAAGACTAGCACTTTCTTAATGCTATGAGGCTGAGAGCTCATCTCTTTGATTCAGGAATAAAGTTTTTACTTCTTTTCTCCTGAAAAAGCATGATTTGTTGTTTTTAAATTTGGTCTTCTGTCGTAATAATGTCCTACCACACAACTTTCAGTGATAAATAGTGCCATAAGCAACTCTCATTGAAGATCATTCACTAACAATGCCTGTAGGAGTAACTTCTCTCTTATGGGAACAGTAGGAACTCATCCAGTGCTTACACCATGTACCAACAAGTGGAGCAAGGCTGCAGGCTTTGGAGGCTTGCCCTCACCCGGAGCTGATTTTGAGCCAAAATACATGCATAATTCAAAGGTGCTAGAGAAGGAAACAGCACTCTAGCCAGATGAGAAGTGACAGTATCTGGGGACAGGCCTGGGAGCTGCTTTTTCTTTCATATTCTTCCATGGGGTTTTTCTTGGTGATGACACCAGACTCACACTGGTAGCGATGAAAAATTTGGTGAATAGATTAAAAGTCCCCTGACGCTTAATGTGTTTGTTTCAGAAGGATCTGATGACAACCTTGAGAGAAATCTGTCATATCTCTTTTAATGTCATTAAAGGAAAAAGCTGTATTTTAGTGTAGAGGACAGATGGGCATAATACTGTAAAATGGAGTAATTTTTCCTGGTCTATGCTTGTCACTCCTTTAATCTCCTCAAAACACTTCAGAACAGGAGAAAATATCCTACTGTACTAAGAAATTTATTTTGCATTCTGGGTACAGAAATTGCTTAAGTAGTCTTGTGGCTGCTTCAAACAAAGTGGAGAACTGTTTACTGAAAAATACTTTTTACAATAGTACTTCAAGGGGTCTTACATTCCTAAGATGTGAACAATCTGGTCTAGGGAAAGTTGACCCCTTCCTCTTTGGAGGGAAAACAAAAAAACCAGTTCCCAGCAGGTGGCAATCATTAGAAGGTTGTACAAAGAGGTGCATTTCAGAGGGTTTGACAAAGATAAACAAAGAGAGAAGGTGTTGGATTCTGATCATGAGCTCTTTTCCCAAGATGCCTCATTATTCATGCTTTATGAAGTTTGAATATACTGAAGCACAGCGGAATGGAATATTAAAAAACAATTCTAGCTCAGTCTAAAACATATTAGAATGAATATAATTTATTAGAACATTTGGTGAAAATGGCTGCATTTATCAGGCCTGTCAGAAAACCCCCCATATCAATCTTGTCCTCACACACAGAGATTTTCTGAGTGGTCATGCCAGAACTTGGTTAAAGTGAACAGAGGACAAACTTGATCATAGGCATTTTGGTGAAGGCAAGCTATGTAAGAAAGGAATTTGGCAAATTGTAGACATTCCCCTTTAGACTCCAGAATAAGAAGAATGTTCCTACACTGAATTAGTATCTTTCAGTCACTGGAAATTGAGACCAAGTACAGTGATCCAATCCTGTTCTTTTCCAAGCTTGCTGCTTTATGTAATTCTCATGCACACGCACTCCCTCTATTACACAGGTGATTTTACAAAGAAAGCACTTTAAAAGAGAGAGATAGGTATCTGGGCTCATATAATACCTGCTTTGGTTTTTTTTTTCCCCTTTTGGATTAAAGTATATCTAAAGGAAATTTTTTGTCCATCAAGCTCTTTCTTAATAGTGTTTGGGACAGAGGATATTTGTGATGGGCTGATCCTTAGGTCCAAGGAGATAAGAAGAATTCTGCTCTGCACACATTTGTTGTCACTGATTTTAGCCATACAGGAGACCACATTGAACAAAATGATGTCTTCAAAGTGATATTTATGCAAATTCACTGTTTACAATTATACTGTGTCTCTTACAGTTTTCAAGTAAACCAGCTAGTGAGAATGAAGGGGAAAGTTTTAGACAAAAAGAAGTGAAAATTCCAGGGAAATACTGCATAAGACAATCAATGAAGTATGTTTAAATTGTGTTGACCTTTTAAAAAAAGAGTAAAAAGGAAATACAGAAAGACTACAAAATAAGAAAATTGATACCAAGGAAAGCAAATCAAGAATGAAAACAAAGACATAACAGAGAGATAGGGTAAAAAGGGTAAAAGGAGAAACAACAAGCCTATAGTAAGCAAATTACTCCCTTTAAAAACCAGTTACTATGGGTCTGAAGTTTGTGACATCCTGGGGGCAGAAGAGAGAAAGAGTAGAAGAAAAGCAACATGATCACTGCCATGACACTACCAAGGGAAAAATTACTGCATTTAAAGGCAACCAATAAAAGAAAATTAAAGTGTTACCTTTGTGAGTACAAGAAAAAATTCTTAAGATTATAAATTGAGGGATAATGGATACACTGAGAGGTAATTGGACTATCACATAGAAGCAGCAATGGCAAAGGAAGGATGTGGTCTGTGCTTCTGTCATGGTTTAGCCCCAGCCAGGATCAAGCCCCATGCAGCTGCGTGCTTGCTACCCAGCAGCAGGACTGGAGACAGAATCGGAAAAGCACAAATGAAAAATTTGTGGCTTGAGATAAAGACAGCTTAAGATGTAAAGCAAAACCTGTGCACACAAGCAAAGCATAACAAGGAATTCATTCACCACTTCCCATGGGTGGGCAGGTGTTCAGCCATTCCCAGGATGGCAGGGCCCCATCACACATAACGATGACTGGGGAGGACAAACATCATCACTCCAAATATCCTTCGCTTCCTTCTTCTTCCCCCTTCTCTCCCCTTTCACATATTGAGCATGACGCTATAGGATATGGAATATCCCTTGGAGCAGTTGGAATCAGCTGCCCCTGTTGTCCCTCCTCCCTATCTCCCATGCACCATCAGCCTCCTTGCCAGCATGGCGGTATGAGAAGCAGAAAAGCCCTTGAATGATGGGTAAGCACTTCAGCAATAACAAAAACATTTCTATCTTGTCAACAGTATTTCTATCTCATCACAGTAGCCTCTGTAGCCAAACCAGTAGAGGTACTCATGGCAATCCTTCCTGGTTGACAAAAACAAGGGGGTGGAGTCATGGGTGGGATTGTTTTTGTACCAGGTTGTATCATTGTGGCTCAGCAGTGGGGGGGGGCCACGATGATACATTTGCCAGGAAGCCTTTACAAAAACCCATAGGTGCTTGAGCTTTGGGGCAGAGTGTGTTAAGGCAACTGCAGAGAATTCTGCAGCAGAGCAAATGTGCTCTGCCTTAGTTTCTCTCAACAGTCCTCGTATGCTGGGACTTGCTTTCAGCATCTGAGCACTAAGCCTGGCCTCTCTAGGAAGCAAGCCAGGAAATTCTGCAATATTGAAATTAATTTTCAGCAAACCAAACTGATTGCAGATGCACCTAAAGCCTATTGAGCAGGCAAAGCTGGAATTATTATTTTTTCCTGATGCACCAATGTTTGCAATAGGTGACAGAATGGTTCTTTCTTAATTTGATACAAGTGTTAGAAAAAGAAATCTGACTTGTATCAGGTATCTCTCAGAGGCACTACATGAAATGCGTTTTGGTTTTCATTCTTAAAAAATCATCCTCCAATATCTGGTGACTGCCTCATGCCTGTGAGTACAAAGGCTGCCTCTAATCCTTCTCCCCAGTCTCACTGCAGTTCTTCCTGATGGCTATGAATAGTTCTTCTGAATGTCTGGGACCAGTCAACAGATTCTTCTGGGGTCTCCTTGTTTGGATTATTTTAACCCATCAGAAAATTGAACGGGATCCTGCAACCCTATTGAAGATAGCTGGCCTGCCATGGAAGGGAAAACTCTGGGATTTGTTTTAGTTTGCTGCCAAAGGTGAACCACCTCAGATAGAGAATGAGTGATGGTTGGGTTTCCAAAAACAGTAATGGTTTCTAAAGCTTGTCCTAGTGTAAGCCAACTGCAGTGCATCCCTTTTCTTAGCTTACGATACATCACTTTGTCACTGTGAACAGTGCTGATATGCTTTTCGGCAGTGGAACAAAACTTACAGTAATGGGTAAGAAATTTGTTTTCCATCTTTTAATTAATTTCAAATGCTTTGTCTTCTCTTTAGAGAGTTTCATAATTACCCTCCCTTACATTATTTAACTGGTTGTCTCCTGGTGTGCTAGTAATCCTGTCAGCTTCAGGGAACATGCTAAGTTTAGTCGTCTGTGTAGAGACACACCTTTCATTTTGAAGGACTGAATGAATGCATTTTCAGTAAATAAAAAGCTGTCCCCAGAAAGAATTGGGATAAGAAATTAATTTTAAAAATGTGTGTATGACATAAAAAACAGTTGTCCTAATGAATCAACACATGAAAAAATTCTCCAAAAGTATAACTAGTATCTATAAGGCAGGTTCTGTTGGGTTAGAGATGATTAAGAAAAACTCAGTTTAAAAAAACCAAAAAAACCCCTTTTTCTATCTGTCTGGAAAGAACAGGCTTACACTTTGAATGGGTCTAGAAAACAAAATCCAATGACACAAGCTTAAATTACCTTGGATCTTCCCAGGATGAATTAAAGAATGTGTTATCTCAGATAACTGGGGAAAAATCAAGTATGCTAGCATTTTTTGGTTGATAAAACAGAATGCAAAACTAAATGCTCAACTTTATGAGAAGCAATGCTAAAATCTCTCTGCAGCTTTTTAAGTCCTTGTTGTTATAGAAAGTAGATCTCCACAGCACAGCCAGTTTCTTTCCACTCTACAGGATCACCAGGATGGTGATACAAGGATCATTAAGGACAATAGTCTTACTATTTCAGAAGAGGTACTACTAAACAGCGATGGAACACCACATAAAAATAAAATATGATTCATTTCAAAGAGAAGGCGATCTCAAGGGATGTCCGCATATGGGAAATATTTTCTAATATTCTAATATGACACCTAGATAAATAGATAAATATCCTCTAAAGACATGGTGAAAGCTCCAATAACTGATTGAGCCTGAAGCAAAAGGGCTCTGGGGAGGGTATTTCTGATGTTGATCTCAGCTGTTTAGACACAGATTTGGTGGTGTTCCCTAAGAGACCTGTTTTCTAGGAGATCTGAGATAAATGTATTCCATGTTTCTTCTTTTGCTGGTACCACATGAGGGGAGGGCTAGTCCACAGGCTTGACTCAGCTCAGAGGTCTGGCAGTAGAAGAGAGGTTTTTCTGCAGCTGCAAAACAGTGTGAATAATAATAGACTGAACTTTGGCAGTGGGACAAAACTTACGGTCATAGGTAAGTAAGAAGTCAGAACTCTGTGATCTATGTGATACTGGTTTAGGGGACAAGACCATTCTTAATTAAAAACTTAGTAATGATAACTTTTCAGGCAACCATGAGAACAGGAATAATGCTTTAATGGTTGCTTATTAAAATGAGATGTGCAATTATGGAAGTGTAGGATTTACAGGCACAAATGTTGAGGTTCTTGTGTCTTCAGCCTTTCATTTCTGGGAATGTCATAAAGGGAGAAGGGAATAAATAATTTTATTTTCATCCATTCTTCAAGAAAATATAGTAGAGGTTGGGAATGAAAAATGCTTCTCTGATCTTCAGGTTTTTGTAGTTCATCTGTATAATGATCCAAATCAGTATTTTGGAGGTAGACTCTGGATTCTCCTGTGTGCTGACTCATGGAGAAAAAGTAATCTTGCTGGCACTTTACCTCTCCATCGATAGTTGGAAGGCTCTCTAAAGTTGCTTTGGAATGCTGGCTTCTGCTAACAGTCCTTCTCCCAGCTTCTACTAGGACTGTTCTCCTGCTCAGCTAGGACTGTATTATTTTTCTGTCAGCATACTTTTTTCCTCTATTCTTTTTCCCCCATTTTCTTTCTCAGTTTTCTCCCATCCCAGAAAAGGATATAATGTCATTTATATCAGGGCATATTGGAATCACAGGGCAAAGTAACTTTTTTATTTGCTGCTGCCGCCCCATCTGATAGAAAACTGTAGAAATACTCACTGGTGCCTGCTCCTTTAAACAGAAATATTTTAAAGATCTATGTGACTGGCAGGAAGAGCATAATGGCAATGGGGTTACAAACTGACCTTGTACAGCTGTGCAAACCAACAGCTTAACTTTGGAGTCGGCACTGTGCTCAGAGTTATAGGTAAGGAGCTGTTGTTTACCCAAGTGCTCAGTGTGGAGGACACTCGAAAATTTCCCTTTTGTTAAAAATTTGTAGCATATATACAGATGATTTAAAACTGAGAGTTGGAGTGAAAGATAACAAGAAATTATGAAACTGACCTTGCCGTGATGGGAATGGAGGAATTGTGGTACCTTTTCTTTCATGTGGGTGAAGTCTGTGTGACAGGGAATTTATGAGTTTATGCATGGAAGTGATCAAACTTTCTGTAAGTGGAACCATGGAACATGTGGAAGACCATAACAAAATGGGCTACACAGTAGACTTTTTGCTGTAGTTCTTGCTTTTACCAATCCCTTTATTCCATTTCAAGAATGCTAATTTTCTGGTTTTCTCTAATTTTCCAGAAGTTTCAGTAGTTCTATCATTCTTTCTTTCTATCTCCATTTTTCACCTGACACCCTCTTCTTTGTTACTTATTTCTTCCTTTCTACCCTCTATTAAATCTCTCCCTTTTTATTTGTCTTCCTTTATGTTTCCATCTCATCAATCATTAACCGTTAAGGCTATGAGCCAAAGAATTTGTCAGAGATTCCTCTAGGATAGGAAAAAAAATCATAAGGCCAAGTGCTAGAAGGGAGAAGTAGAAACAATCAACCTCTCTTCATACCCTCTGAAAGCAAAGCAGAGCAGTGCTAAACCCACTAGGGAGTTACCTCTATTCAATATCCAGGTCATCTAAAGTCTCAAGTACAAGCTCATACAGAAGCAGACCAGGGATCTTTGCAGAGCAAGCACTGATGGTCACAACTGAGGCATCATTTGAATACAGACACGAGGGCTGAGGAGACAAGACCTCTGACAGATACTGGTTTCTGCTAATTCTGCTACATCTCTTCCTCTGGAAAGGCGAGAGCCATCTGGAAGAACATCTACAATTCATAGTACCGTCATACAATAAAAGCAACCCGGAGAAATAATTTCCTCTTTGACTCCATAGTTTTCTCTGCATTTCTTTTTCCAGCAGCACTCTACAGACCTCATGGGTTTCTCATGTTAGATGAGTAAAGAAGGCACTGTAATATAGTATATGGAAAACCCTCTGGCTTTCAGGGTCACTGCCTGGCTTCTGAGTAACTTCTCATGGCTGTCTTGTACATTCCCTTGGCTGCAGTCTGTTCTCATTAGTCTTATAAGTAGGTATTAAACACTTTACGACAGAACAATTTTTGATTTGTGATTGTATAGAGTCTTGCATCATTTTGGGAAGCCCAGGATCCGAGCTTCTCATACCTACAATAACCTAAAAAATTAAATTACATAAAGACATGTTCAATGTTACTAATGTTATTAAAAATGGATGGCAAGTTAAGACTCAAGTCAAAAGCTGTCCCAGGCAGATTCATGTTACCTGCCTCAAGTGATTTTCACTTCTGACAGTGAGAAGGATCAGCTTCTTCCTTCCTTCCTTCCATCCTTCCTTCCTTCCTTCTTGGTCATCTTTGAGATGGGGTGCCAAGTAGGGTATCCCATGACAGTATAATTCTGAACACTGCAATGTCTTAACTCCATTTCCAGGAACGTAACTCAGTTTGTTGAAGATGTTTGTGCCTTATAAGAGACTCCCTTATCTATTAAAACAATATTACAAAGACAGACCTTACAGAAAAACTGGCGAGTTTTCTGTGCACCTGTTTGCTCAGCTTCTTTTTAGCTTTCTAAAGGCAATACAAGAAATTCATGTGCTCATGCATTTCTGTGGCCAGACCCTTTATGTTTCTGTGTAATGAGTGAAAACCAATCCTTCCACTTTCCTGGTGTGTCATGTCCAATAGACATTAATTGTCACACAGACAGCTGTTAAAAGGTCAGGGTTTTTGGGAGTAACAGGGCACAAACTCAGGACCATTTTCAGGGGTTCCCGACTGAACAGAGGGATGGAGGCGCTGGAGCATGTTGCTTTGTGTTTCAGGGAAGAATGATGAAATCATACCTCCAGCTGTGGCCATCTTTTCCCCATCAAAGCAGGAGATCCAGCAGAAGAGCAAGGCCACACTGGTGTGCCTGGCCTCTGGTTTCTACCCTGACCACCTGACTCTGGTCTGGAAGGTGAATGGTGTGAAAAGGACAGAAGGGGTGGGGACAGACGAGTCCTCCACAAAGAATGGGAGCACCTACTCACTGACCAGCCGACTGAGGATGCCAGCCTGGGAATGGTTCAACCCTTTGAATCGCTTCGAGTGTGTTGCCAGTTTTTTTCAGAATGGAACAACGCAATCAATAAACAAATTTATCCATGGTGATGCTGGTGAGTAAAAAACATCTCTCACCATGCTGTATAAGACAGAAATCACAAAATCAAAAGATCATGTGTTATGATATAAACCACATCTACATATAGCTTCCATTCAGGTTGCTCTTCTGGCACACGTGCATACCTAAATATGTAGGTATTTGTATATGTCTTGTCCCATTTCTGGGCCTTTGTGCCTACATTCCCAGTGTATGTCTAGAGTTTCCTCAGACTTTCCACTGAGAAATCTCTGTAGTAGAGTAAATTGTATAGTTTCATAAAACGTCTAGTACAGTAGAATGAATGAGGCAGTGTTTTGTAAACTGAAACCTCTACAATCGATATTCTATTTGCTTTGAAGAGAAACATGACTTTCAGTCCACTTTTGTCTTTCAGGTTGTGCGCTCACAGAAGGTACGTGTGGCTTCTCACATAAAGAGAATTTTGCCTCTTCTCTCAGGCAGTTATCAGTGTGTATTTTAATTCCCGCTTTACTGACACTAAGGACAATGTGTGGAAGAGATCTGCTGTATGAATAGCTTCTACTTTTTCATCTAAGTGATTTGTATATGATATTAAAAACAACAAAAAAAGGAAGAAATGTTTTTGGAGGTTGTTTGTGCATATTCTATGTAGCTCTGCTTTGGGGTTTAGCTCTCCTATATGATTCCATTTGAACATAGATAGATTCCATATGAAAATAGAAGAAATCATGCTACCTTCCTGTAGACTGCAATTTGCTCTTTATCGTTTCCTCCAGTCATAGAAACTTACTTCCATTAGGAATATTCTTGCTCAGCCAGGAAAGAAATGGTCCATACTTATCCAAGTGATTCTGACCTCAAGATTCAGGATATGTTATTCTGAATATTGCTTACTGTCAATGTCAGAACACTTCTCATGACAAGTCACATTCCCTTCCCCACTGCTGTCCTGCATGGAGGATATCTGTATGAACAATTACATTTCTTTCCTCTTTGTATGCATATCTGCACACAACAACTTCTTCAATGCTTCAGGAATCTTAAGTCTGAACCAAGACAGAGCTGGTACCTCAATACTATGGCAACCCCTTAAGAGTGAAAAATCTACAAGTACAAAACTTCTAGAAGCCGTGTTAATCTGGGCTTTGTAAAACTTTCCTGACACATCAACAGCACTCCTAATGACAATAATGAGACAAAATAAAAAATTCATATCTTGTGATTCAGCCTATTTTGTGTTCTTAGCAGGGAACTCAGATGAACAGCCCAGTTCATCAGTACGGCAACTCAGTACTTTTCCAGCATAAAGCCAATCTCTTGTCTTTCCTTGACTTGCTTTCTCTTTTGGCTTTTGAGTCCCCATGAGTTCTGTCCCATGTGCTGCTCTCTTGTGTCAGCAGAGCCATTCATTTGGCTCTAGTTCTTTTATGTTGCCTAGCTAAAGATTTCAAGGGTTCTCATTTGATGAAAGCTCTATTAGAACCAGCATCTTGTGATGATGATGATGATAATTGAATACACAAATGGTGTTTGACTTGCAGAGTCGTACTTGCGATATGGAAATTCTCTGAAGCTCACTTACCTCATCCTGTGTGGCAAAGCCTTGGTCTACGCTGTTTTGGTCAGTGGTCTGGTGTGGACAGCCAAGGTAAGTCAGAGTGCCTTGGAAGGCTGGGCTTACTCACTACTCAAGGATCAGTGAATGCAGGCTAAACCTGATCTCAGAGGTGTGCTTGCTCTGCAGGAACTCTGCCAGGCTTTGTGCAGTCCAGCTTGAAAAATCACAAATGATGGGTTTTTCCAGAACTCAAATAACATCAATGCTATCTAGCCAAGATATATCATGCACTTGTGTAATGATTGTAAAGGGGCTTTTACCTGCAGTGAAAATAATAAGCTGGAGTTTTGAGATTGTGCAGGGGATAAATCGGATCAAACATTTACAAAGATTTACAAAAAACAATGGGATCATTCTGAAAAAATGGGATAAATTTGACTAACTGCCAGAAAATGCTTTTTGTTAGTAAGTTTTTCCTATGTCTGATACACCCAGTGTATGAAAGATACACCCAGTGAGAACCACGGAAGCCTCAGCACTTGTCCCTTTCAAAGAACAGGGTGGTGTTTTTGAAAAGTGAACTGATAGAGCTGAGTTCAAGAATGAAAACAATCTCAATTCTATTTTTTCGTCCTTTTGCAAGGATTTACGGGACGGGTAGATTTGTCCTTTCTGGGATCATAATCATAGAATCATTGAATGAATTAGGTTAGAAAGAACATTTAAATATAATCTAGATCCATCCCCCCAGTGAAATGGGCAGGAAGAGCTCTCACTAGACCAAGTTGGTCATAGCCCCCCGGAACCTGGCCTTAAACACTTCCACGACTGGGACATCCACAGCTTCTCTGGGAAACTTGTTCCACTGTCTCAGCACCCTCACCAGAACAAATTTTTTCCTTTAATCTGAAGCTACCCTGTATCAGTTTAAAAGCAGTGCCCTTTGTCCTGTCACTGCAGGCCTTGGTAAAACATCTCTGTTTTTCTCAGAAGTTGCCCACTGCCCTGTATTGAAAGGCCTCAGGCAGGCCTCTCCAGAGGCTTCTCTTCTCCTGTGTGAAGATGGGTTGCTCTCTAAGCCCGTCTTTGTACCCTGAAGCCCTGGGTCTATTTTTTGTGGGTCTGCTCTTGAGGTGCTCTCGCACACTCATGAGTTTCCTGTGTGGCATGTGTGGCATCCAGAGCTGGACACAGGGTGGGATTGGTGGGGTCTCTAAGTCTCTCCAGGTCCCTTGAGATTCCATCCTTTCCCTCAAACACATCAATGGCCACACAACATTGTGTCATCTGGGAACTTGCTGAAGCTACCCTTGACCAATGCCACACTGATGAAAGTAGAAAAATGCTTTTGGTCCCCTTACAGACCCTTGAGGGAAACCATTTGGGCCTGGTTACCACTTGAACACGGAACTATTGATGGTAACTCCTTGGGCAAGGTCATCCTGCCAATTCCTGTATTTGTTTCTGTCCTTTGGCAGTTGTTGTCATTATTATTTTATAGTTCTTCTTATTGTATTCCATTCTGTTTTCAATTAGACTGGTGTCAAATTATCTAGAGAATAAATGAAGAGCCCTTGTCATCACATCAGCAGGAGCACAACAAGTTGTCTACCTTTCCCTAGCAAAGTATCTGTGCTTTTACGAACTTGTGAAGATTATTTTTTTATAATTCTCTGTTGCCATGCTGTTCTTCACTTTGTTGTAATCATTGCTGAGTTTCTCCTGTACTTCCATATCAAAATGAACCGTATTTTATTGTAATGTGTCTTTAAGACTAGCACTTTCTTAATGCTATGAGGCTGAGAGCTCATCTCTTTGATTCAGGAATAAAGTTTTTACTTCTTTTCTCCTGAAAAAGCATGATTTGTTGTTTTTAAATTTGGTCTTCTGTCGTAATAATGTCCTACCACACAACTTTCAGTGATAAATAGTGCCATAAGCAACTCTCATTGAAGATCATTCACTAACAATGCCTGTAGGAGTAACTTCTCTCTTATGGGAACAGTAGGAACTCATCCAGTGCTTACACCATGTACCAACAAGTGGAGCAAGGCTGCAGGCTTTGGAGGCTTGCCCTCACCCGGAGCTGATTTTGAGCCAAAATACATGCATAATTCAAAGGTGCTAGAGAAGGAAACAGCACTCTAGCCAGATGAGAAGTGACAGTATCTGGGGACAGGCCTGGGAGCTGCTTTTTCTTTCATATTCTTCCATGGGGTTTTTCTTGGTGATGACACCAGACTCACACTGGTAGCGATGAAAAATTTGGTGAATAGATTAAAAGTCCCCTGACGCTTAATGTGTTTGTTTCAGAAGGATCTGATGACAACCTTGAGAGAAATCTGTCATATCTCTTTTAATGTCATTAAAGGAAAAAGCTGTATTTTAGTGTAGAGGACAGATGGGCATAATACTGAAAAATGGAGTAATTTTTCCTGGTCTATGCTTGTCACTCCTTTAATCTCCTCAAAACACTTCAGAACAGGAGAAATTGATGTGTTCAGGGTTATATTTATGTAAGTCCTCTTCTCTACCATTATACCATGTCTCTTCTAATATTTGAGATAACCAGCTAGAGAGAATGATGGGGAGGGTTTTAGACAAAAAAGAAGGAAAATATTCCAGGTGCACTAGACTATGTTTGATTAAATTTTGACCTTTCAAAGAAAAGAATAAAAAGGAAAATTAGGAAGAATAAGAGAACAAGAAAATAAAGACCATAAAAAGCAAACTAAGAATGAAAATAAAGACACAACCTAACGATAGGGAAGAAAGGATGCAATTGAGAAGTAGGAAAGAAAATCTAATCTGTGGAGGAGAAGCAAAGGGAACCAAGGTGTGTTTCTGTAAAACTGAATTTGTTGGGACCTTTTCTGCGCAGCATGAACTATAAACCCAAGGGATTAGTAAATGTTGAAAGTTTTCCTGGAGATCTTTCATCCAATTTTCATCTCATTATTACCTCACAGCACACGTTAAACCATTGGTAGCTCAGTGGAAGCTCACACAGGATTAAATGAAGAATGGAGTCATACATTTTACATGTAAATATTTCTTGCATAGATGTAGGAAAAACGCTGACCAAGGTAGGGAAGGACTTCTGGAACTTTGGAAGCAGAAGACTTGAGAATATGCTAGCCAGGAAGAAGGTATAAGTGGCTTAGAGCAGAAAGCCTAAAGGGAATTTCTGTCTAACATAGAGTCAACAGCAGAGGAAAATGTCTTTAAAGGCTTCAGCAGAAAATGGTACCTCAGAATGAGAGCAGGTGATATGCCAAAATGTGCTGGAAAATATATCTTTAAGGGAATAGCAGTTAAATTTTAGCAAAACAGGATGTGGTTTGACATTTACTCAAGAAACCATTTTGATAACCCATCAGCCTCTTACCACAATACCGCCCTAAGCTTCTCAGGACAAGGCACAGGATGTGGCTTTCTGTTCACCATTTTACAGTTGGGCAGAAAAAGTGACACATAAACGGTTTCATGAAAGCTGTTGCGTTTTTTGCCTCAGGTTATCACACAATCTTCTTGCTACTCAAGTCTGCAGATGGGCCCTGCATGTGCAGCTGCTCTTTCTGTTGTGCAATATACAAAAAAAAAAAAAAGAAAAGATTTGTGGGTTTGGAGGAGTTGCTGACCTGCTTTTACGAATTTACAAAACCCTAATACTTTTTCTAAGCATCTCAAATCAGCAAAGCGAGATAATAAAAATCATATTCTTATAGAAAAATTGATGGGAGGATTTCTGGAGATGTCTCATTACAAATTCCTATTCAAAATTGGGCTAACTCCAATGCTTCAACTCATGTTGCTCAGAGCTTTGTCCAGGTGATTTTTGAATATCTTCAAGGACAGAGATTTGAAAAGATCTCCAAGAAACGTGTTCCAGTGCAGAAACATCATCAAGAGAAAGTACTTTTTGTTATGTCTAATCAGAGTTTATCTTGCTGCAGCTTGTTGCCACTTGATTTCACTGTGCCCTTCTAAGACTACAGCTCTGGTTACACATTTGGAGTCATACAATTACTTATTATTTTAGCCTTCTTCTCTCCATGATGAACAAAATAAATTCCTTCAACCTCTCTTGTGTTTCTGCTCCAGTCCCTTGATCGTCTTAGTCCCTTGTCTCTCTGCTGCACTCTACAGTTTTTGATATCTCTTTTGTACTGGGGCTGGGGCACCGCAGAAATGTGTGTGGACTAGAGAAGTGATATTTCAGATGTAGTCTCAAGAGTGCTTCAACATGTTAACTGCACTCTTGCTAATGCAACCAAAAATGCAACTAGCCTTCACTGCTGAAAGAGCTTGTTGCCTATTCATGTTGAATTACTTTTCTGCAAAATTGTTTTCCTAGCCCATCAGCTGATATTTAAAGGATTCACATAAAAGTTCTTTCTTCTTTTCTCCACGGATGTAGTCCAATTATTCCCATCCCAGTGAAGAAACACTGCACAATAATCACAAATTGAAATTTCCTTTGAAGATCAGCATGGTTATCCTGCATGTGTGGTAATACTTCTTTGCCCTACAACATTTTCAATGTAATCTGATGTGGTTCAGACTGGGATAAGAATAATATCACAGTGTGCATGTTATGTCTAATTATGGAATGTTCCCATTCTGCATCCTTTATTTAAACCTTTCCAAAACTGGAAACACATTATAATTATTATTCTTTATTTCAGAAGTAGCAAATTATGCAGGTGACTTTTATACAAAACAAGAACCTTGCTTAGTGCTTTTTTGGTTTAGAACAATTTAAGACAATTATCATCATGAAAGGCTTACACCGAAGAGTAGCTCAAGCTATGACTACTCCCACTGCATCAATTACGGTGTCTGGGAGAATGGTGGTGATGGAAAGCCACTGGTAAGTCTTTTAGTGTGACATGAAAGAGTCTTCATGCCAAACCAGAAATATCCTCAGGGAGAGGTTATGCAGCATATAAATTTAAATTCATTTCCTGTTTGTTCATTCCTCTATATTTTTGTCTTCAAAATATGGATGATCTCTGAAGCAGTGTTCATATCATGACTTAACTCACAGTCAGAAAGATCTACAACACCTTGAAAAACATTGCAAAGTTGCCTCGGACGAAAAAAGCCCTCAGAACTCAGCCACAGAGAGAAGGAATCAATCAGATTAATACTGAATATTGCTGCTTATTGAGTTGTGAGAGAGGCAGATAAAGAGGTAGATGTGACACACAAAGTGGTATGGGATTCACTATGCAGCCAGAAATAAACTTCATAATCAGAACAATTTCTGAACAAATGAAAATCTACATGTTCTTTTTTCTTGAATGTGAATTCATTCCAAGTTGCATACTACTTTGACTACCTGCCTTTCCACTTTATATCTTCCATGTACATACAGCTTTTTAGGATTTTTTCTATGCACTTACAGGCCACAGTAATGACTCTCCTTTTGTCATTTTAATCCAGTCTGTTGCATATTAGTTCTATTTAGATTCTGTTCCTGAATCATCTTTTGTTCAGACTCCTTTTTATTACTGTTGAAAATGGTAATTCTACAGTTTTCTTGTGATTAGGGTAGCCTTTCCAAGCACAGTGGAAAAACATCGAGGTTCAGGAAGGAATGAGAGTGCACATAGAAGTCGCTATCTCTAAAGTATTTCAGACTTGTATATGTCAAGCAACTGTTCTGTGTCAGGTAAGAAGATGTCTTAGGGGACAATAATTTGTGGCTGTGTCCTCTACAATTAAAATTTTCCTTTATTTTATATCTGCATTTGGTTAACCATCTTTTTTGATTGTTCTGATGAGATGGAGCATAAATGGCAGATCAGGAAAGAGGAGTTCAGCAACTAGCTTGTATGTCAAATACCTATTTTGCCTAGATCTTATTTCTACCTGTTCTTGTTCCACCTTCTCAGTAACATCTAGTTTGTCAGTAGGTGATTGCCCTACACACCCTTTTCCTGTGCTGAGAGCAGCTCCCTTTGGAGGGAACGTGATGAAAGGGGAGAGGTTTATGTAAAGAAAGCAAGTGACTTTGAAGTGTTGTGTCCAAACTACTGGCACAGAAATAGATGGCTGAGTGGTTCAACTTCACAGACAAAATATCCAAATAGAATTCTGCAGTGTTTGGCCGGTTAGCTTGGAATCCAGATGGAATGTCACCCACTTGCTTTTGATTTGCACCATAGGAAGAATAAATCAATTGCATCGCCTTCCCCGGCTGCTGCAGATACCAATACATAGAATTGTGATTATCATTTTGACTGCATTTCAGAGTAGCATTCTCATCTTCTCTCACCACAAGACTGGGAGTTTGGGTGATTTCAGCTCCTGTAAAATAGAACAAAAAAACACAGTAAAACAAGTAAACCACATTCTCCCAGCAACAGAGCAGATATTATGGCTCTACTGATTCCTTACTTGTTACGAAGAAGAACATTGCCACACACAGAGCAGTCCACATCCTCATTCTGCCTCAGGAGTCAGTGAACCTGCCCTATACAGGACTTATTTAGATCCGTTTCACCTGCTTCCCCTAAACCAATAGCAGATATCTCCGTAACAGCTACATCTATGCTGAAAAACAAGCCCCTTCCTGCAAGATCTCAAGCAAACACTTGGTTTGAAGTGCATGTGTTGAAAACACACAGAAAATTTCAAACTGACTCATCTGGAATATTTTCATACTCTACCAATGACAATTGTGGTTTATTTACCCTTGCATGTCTTTTTTTACCTTTTGATGTTTTGTTTCTAGAACAAACCAGAAAATATTTAGTGCAACCAAATACTGTGGTTTCATTTTTTATTGGTAACTGATGGATTTTTTCTTCTGGGAAAAATACAATACCTATGCTCAGACATTAATTTTTTTTTTGCTTCTCTGCCTGTTAGAACAAGCCTGAATGATATTATTTTGGGAAGAGCTTTATATGGGAGCCTGTTGTGGCTTTAGCACAGCAAAAATGAAGGAAAATTGGGTTATTCCTGAAGCAAATAGCTAACAACTTCTTGGCTAGCAGTACATGTACTAATTATAACTGCATCTTGCAGGATCCAGAGTGATGCCACTGATTCTGACATAATCTTTTAACCTGTATTAAGAAGACTGATTGGTGTCCCACCATAGCATTTTGGAAGCACAATGGGAACCACCACAGTACTAATAATTTGCCATTTATAGCTTTGAAGTGTGGCCCCAGAGGCCAATGCTCATATCAAGTAATACAAGATCTGTGTTACTGAAAATATTCTTTCTTATTTAAATGAAAGGGTACCATCTGGTGGAGTGAGGGGGTGTTTACAGTGATCCTTAGAAGATTATTTTTCACAGATCTTTATTTTTGCATTGGCAGGTATTAATGGAAAAGGGACTGGAACTAACATACCAGAAATATTTATGTCTGTCGTTCAATGCTGCATTGAAAGTGTTGACTCCCAGGTACACAGGTTCTTTATCTGGACAAGAAAAATCTCAGAGGTGATATTGAGAATGGGATTTCATAAACATAATGCAGATGAGGAGGGGAACTAGTGTGTGTAGTAGCTGATGAAGTTCCTAGCTAGATATGCTGTAAAAATTGTCTTAAGATCCAGGTAAATGGGCTGGAAAGAGAAACCTCTTTTCACTCACAACACAGTTTTCCTCTGAGTTTTACAGGGTACAGGGTGCAGATAAGGAGTCTACAGCAATGTTATAGGTAAAATCTTTCAGAACAATATCTAGATTCAAATTCCATGTTGTTCTTTTGAGACAGGATCCAAATCCAGACAAAACAGTTCTCCAGTGCACTGTGCTGTAGGGTATCTATCACAAAGCGATTAATGACTAATGTTTTTCTTCTGTATAAAAAAAATACAAATTTATAGCTTAGACTTCCGATTCTATGTTCAATCAATAAATATTTAAGTATTTAATACAAAGTGAAAGAACTTCAGGAGGAAAATCTGATTCATAACATGCTGTTTGTTGCAGACCAGTGCCTAAGCGTAAGTGGTTAAGTGTGGGCAGTTGGTGGGAAAGACCTCACCACCTAATCCTGGCAGTGAGATTGTTGGGAGGTTGGTCTTCCTGATGAAGCTGTAAAAACAAAGGCATCAAAATGTCTTGCTGGCACTCTGAGCATAATGTGGCTGATAACCTGTTCACCTAATCATCAACTCAGTGCTGTGATAGGCTTACTTTCTTCTTAATTGGAATGAACACAAGCAACATGGGCTTCACTCTCCACAAATGTCATTATTAACCTTTTAGCCATGGGGTTTTTTTAATTTATGTGTGACACTGAAATTACAAAATGTGGAAAAAAGTTATTACTAGCAACGTTAATAGAACTTATCCAATAAATACAAATACATCTTTCAGGGAAAAAAGTTTCTCTCTCTCTCTCTCTCTGTCTTTTTTTTTTTGTTTTTCCTTGGTGGGAAAAAATTATTTGTTCAAATGCCCTAACTATTATCCTCTCAGGAAAAAAGACAAGATGAAATGTAGAAAACATGCCCTTTTTTATTTTCTCAATTTGTCAAATTTATTTAAAAAATAGTGACATTTATCACCCTCTAGTCAGGAGTATCAGGAACATTTTACATGAGAGAATACTCCCTCCTGTCTGTATGCTAGCTGTTGTGTTGTCACATTATTTTTACTTGAAAAAGACATGATAATGGTATTTAGTACAATTTGCATGTTCCACAATCTCTTCTCTGTTTAGCTCAATTTCACATAGCACTTTTGGTGAGGATGAGTTACACAGAGAAGGATTTCAGTGTGGGTTTCAGCGTGGATTTCATAACATCCAGAGATGTTGCAAAAGTATTTATCTCTTAAATCAGAGGCCTTTTAGCTCTCTTCATTGTTAGAAGTTTGAATGTTAGTATTACTCAGGGCTGAATGATAGTTTTTCTCTCAGGAGAAAACTCCTAACTCCTGATGGTGTCTCTTTTTCAGAACCCTGTGTTGCTCAGTGAGGGTCATGGAAGTTTCAGCACAGCACAAGATTGTTGTCATTGCAGTCAAGCCACTGGCAGTGTAGGTTTGGCACTCTAGCCCTCCTACTCAGGCCTAGAATTTCAATTTTTTTAGGAGGGTTTTTTCGTATTTTTCATTTGAACCAATTGTAAATTCTTACTGCAAATATAATGGAATTAAGGGATGGGCTCTAACACAGGAACGTCCATTGGTGAGGATGGAAGGGAAACAAACTGGTCTACTGACAGAAACTTAGTCTGTTCAGCTACTTACAGTGAGAGTAAAGGATATTATTTTTATGTTGTTGTTGCAGGACCTGCAGGTGCTTGGTCATACTGAAGGCTCCTGTCCTGTCACTATAATGCACCCCTATGTTTTGGGGATTTCCTTTTTTTCTGACAAAGCTCAGTCTAAGCTTTCTCTTCTTTTGCTGCCTGCTCTAAAACATGTTGTGTCAACTCCCTGAACTGGTTATTGGAAGCAGCAAATGGAAGATTGTCTCTGTGCCCCTCCTGGTGGAGAATCAGAGAATCCACCTGAAAAAGACAGAAAGAAAGAGGGAAGGAGTAAAACAAACAAGCAAACACACAAAACCAGAGAAAGGAGAAAGTCTTTTCATGCACAGGAGATAATTTCTGTTCATGTATTTAGTGAATGTCATGATAAAAAGAAGCAATGGTTATCCAGGTACCTTTCTTTTCTCAAACATCATTGATCTGAGATAATTTTCCTTCCTCCAGGCAGGTAAAAGCTACAGACCAGTTGAATCACATCTCAGACTTTCTATCTTCCGCTGCCACTTGTCTTAAGCTTATCCCTAATTTGCTCCTAAATTTGCATACAACACTCTTACAGATTACTTCCATTCTCTCCTCTTCCCATCTTCTTGCTTTTCCTCTTCCTCAATTAAAACTTGTCATTTCTAAACAAGTTTGCTGTGCCAACTACATGGCCCTTTTGCATCAAGACCTACCAGACCTCACAGCTGTGATCAGACTGTACTTTTGTTAGTCCCCAGATAAAAAAGAAACTTTTAAAAATGTCCCTTACTGGACCTTCAGATGACTACTTTTTGTCATCTTGTAGTGTTCACGAACACAAAAAATGCTCAGGTTTCTCCCACCCACTCATCTGGTCTACACAACCTCATTGTGCAAATTCTACCCTCTGTTCTTTCAAACACACAAACAGTGAGAGGAATTATATTGAAAGTCTTCTGTTTGGTAATCAACACCAGAATAAAGCACATTCTCACGTTCATGAAGCTTTAGTCTTTCATATCACACTTCTCAGAAGCCATTAATATCCTGTCCTGTAGGACTGAATACTCCTTGGGCAGCTGATCACAACTCCCATTAGTCAGCCTCCTATTTTAGCTGCCAGCATAAAGCATGTTGCAGCCCTACTGATCTTTTGCTTCTCACTAATAAACCAACTTGTGATTGATTTAGGAAGGAGAGCCAGTGGGAGAACAGGCATCATTAGGAGTTGAATAGTAAAAGAGAAATGTTGGCATAAAGCTAAGTCCTCTTGTCTATTAACAATGCAATTACTTTGGAGAGAGGGAAGATAGAACTGGAAATAGCAGACAGGAGACCAACAGATGTATTACCTCAGCCAGAAGAGAGATAGGTGGAGGCTGAAATAAAGAGAATAGAAAGCCAAGGAAAGTATGTTTAGTCTACTTGCAATGCTGGGGACTGATGCAGCAATTAGCAGCTGTTTGTCCTTCACCTAAGCAATCAAAGTATTGATTTTGAGTATATTTGCTGTCAATGCAATCAATAAAATACTTTGCAGAGAAAGCAAAAGCTGTAGACCTCTAAATTCTCATGTAGGTAAAGAAGCATGCTTTACAGCACAGCTGCAAATAAAACCGAAATTATGCTAGCTGCCACACATTCTTGAGTAGAAGATACTGCTCATTAACTATTCAATAGTTACTGAAAAACCAAGGAATGAAGACAAGTCAGCAAAACCTTAAAGCCATCCTGAAACTGTCTTTTATTACATGCTGATAAAAGTATTTAATTGCAGAGTTTTCTTCCTGGCACATCTGTAGAAAATCCCACATATAACCACCAAACGAAATTAATTTCTTTGCTGCCAATCTTATCCATATGATTAAAAAAAAAAAAAAAACAAAAAAAAACCCCAAAACATAAAACTCCACAAAAACAAAAAACCCCGAAGCATTTGACTTTGCAAACAATGTAAAAATAACATACAGCCAGGCAGTCAATAAAGTGAGAGTCACATACCAGCGACCAAGAAACACAGTTTGCATTTTATGATGCTAGCAGGACTGTAAAGGAGAAGGAAGAAACCTTTATTGCTGATGATATTACAACACAGAGGTATAACCCTACAGTATCTAAAATAGTTTTAATTACTGATATAACTATATATTTGGTAATCTGATGTGATTGAGAAAGCATACTACTATTTCTATATCTGTCACAACTATACATTTTTTCATTGTTCAGATTATTCCAAAAATACTTTTACATACTGGCTAAAATTGACTCAAAGCGGATTCTGTGAACAGTTAAACATGGAGGGGAAGGGGAGCTGAATCTGAGTGACATTAATAACTTTTTTTTTGTTTGATGAGCATGATCTATCAGGCCAGTTTCACCATTCAACAATGTACACAAACCCTGTTATATTTCATAATTCTTATTACACCCTGAGAAAAGAACTCATGCAGTTATTTATACTTGCTTGAACACACTTCTTCTCTGGGAAAAAAGATGGGAACCACAGATAACAGGTCCATAAACAGCCTTATTGTAGTGATATTTGATGTTGTGTTGGTAATCAAAGTACTTCTTGCAAGAAAAAAAACTCTTACAACACTCTGTTTGGATGTGTCCTTATCTCAATCCTTCATGTACCATTTTGGCAAAAAGGACTGTTGTGGGTTTAAGCTCAGCTGGAGATGAAACAGCACATGGTCACTCACCCCCCTCCTTATCCTCCCACACCTCCCCCAGTGGAATAGAGAGGAGAATCAAAGTAAAACTTGTGTCTTGCGATAAGAACAGTTTGATAATTGAAAATAAAATCAATAATAATAATAATACAAATGAGGGATTGTTGGTTGTTGGGGGAGTTTTTTACTCTTTCCCTCTGTGGAGAAATTTTTTCCCATTATTATGTTAAGCTAGCCGGGAGGCTCCCCTTTAACTGTTAAGTGCTCAAGACAAAAGGGATGGCTGGGCTGGTTCGATGACTCGATTGCGGAGGGGAGTTTGAGGGGTGGAGGGGTGGATGGTCAGGGGCTGCTTTGTCCTTCCAGGGGTGGGGGACACTCGCTCTTGCCAGCCTGAATGCAGGGGAGAGAGGTTGCTTTTCTCTGTGGTGGGACCAGGCCCTGCACTCCGACTGCTAAAGCTTCCTGCTTCTGAGAACAGCGCTGAGAACCAGGATGCCCACGGTGAGCGGAGTTCTTTCCTGCACCCTTTCTCCCACCTGGGACGACCGCTGCCGCCTCGCTCCCCTGCTCCTGCAGCAGCCGCAACTGAGAGGCTGCCCTGCCCTGCTCCATCGGGACTGTGCAGAAGAAGAAGGCATCTGTGACTGGAAAAAGGGACTGAGACTGAGTTTCGTTCTGTTCTGTCACTGATTTTTTTTCATAGCTGATGTTGTTCTTGTTTTGTCTTGTAGATATATCAGTAAAGAACTGTTATTCCTAAAGCAACACCTTTGCCTGAAAAAGCCCTTAATTTCCAAATTATAGTAAACTGGGAGAGAGGGGATTTTTGGTCTCCATTTTAAGAAAAGGGTTGTTTTTTTTTTTCCCTCTGGCAACACTGTCTTCTAAACCAGGACAGATCTTGGCGCCCAACGTGGGGCAGAGGAACAAGGAATAACAGTTCTTCAGTTGCCTGATTGTCTTTCTGTGTGCTAGCAATATGTGGTCCAGTTTAATCTGGTTTGGGTTGCATGTGTTCATACATGTATCTCTCCCATTTGCAAATCCTTACATAAACATGGGCCCTGTAACTAAGACTACTGTGACTGTTATCGAACTTGCTTTATGGGTTGATAAGGTGAGGAATTCATGGATTTTTAACTTCCTTTGGAAGGCAGTGTTGTGGGTTGGCGAGGTTTAGAAATTTTTCCCATTATTATGTTAAGCTAGCCGGGATGGCTCTCCTATTAGCCGTTAAGAGCTGGAGATAAAGGACTAGCTGAAGCAATGATGGCCCATTAGGGAAAGGTGGAGTCCTGCTTTTGTGTTCCGCAAGTAAGAGGACACTGGGGGTAGGAGAACTACACAGCTCGCCGGCCGAACTGGAGGAGAGAGGTTCTTTTTCTCCTGTTGGGATCAGGCTTCTTGGATTTGGACTGCTAAAGCTTCCTGCTTCCTCTGAACAACTGGGAACTGGGACGCCCACGGTGAGCAGAATTTCCTTCCTCACCCTTTTCTTCCACCTGGGGCGGGTGAGGTCACCTGGCCCCCTCCCCTGCCCCTGCAGCAGCCGCGACTGAGAAGCCGCCCGCCCTGGTCCATCGGAGAGCCATCGGTGACTGACAAAGGGACTGGGACTGAATTCCATTCTGTTCTGTCACTGTTTTTTTTTCTTTCGTATAGCTGATGCTGTTTTTGTTTGTCTTGTAAATATTTCAGTAAAGAACTGTTATTCCCAACCTATACCTTTTTTGTGCCTGCGAGTTCCTGAATTCCCTTTTCCTGGCAATACTGTCCCTTTAAACCGGGACAGGCAGGTACATGGATTCAGGGATACCACACACTAACTGCATGTTTTTGGGGTTACTTTAATAATGGTACTTACTGTGAGGGAATAACACCAGGGGAAATTTTCTCCCAACACTTCACCCAGATTTTGGGTCTACCCCACCAGTTTTTGAAGGGTTCAAATCTCCTCTGAATACTAATGATATCATGCAGTGGCTGGTGTTACTGATAGTCTTGTCCTGTTTAACATTTAGAGATAAGGGGGAATTGAGCTGGATAACAACCCTGATACTTAACTCCAGGAAGTAAGGATGGTGCTGCAGAGACTAGGGATGCTGCCCCAGAGCCTGACCCTGCCCCACAGCCCACCTCAGAAAGGAACCACCCAGAGCAGGTAGGGGTTCTAGTGAAAGAGATAGACCAGATGATGAAGGAGTACCTCTCTACAGCTGGTGAGAAGCCCTGCCATAAAGGGGGAGAATCCAGTGATGCTGTAGTGGAACCCATAGGTGTTACATCTGTCCAGGTTCCGGCTGAATTGCAAGGACACACACAGCCAGCAGCAGTTGCCCCTGTGGAAACTAGAAAGTCTAAAATGAAAACAAGGCACCTAGACAAAGAAGACCAGAGAGGAGAGCCCTCACAACCAGCAGGGGAGCCAGAGGTTAAAATCATCCCTGAGTCCCTGTCTTATGAAAATCTCCACAATCTGCAGAAAGATATTGCACGACAGGGCTGGGAGGCTTTGACAACTTGGTTACTTCGGGTATGGGACCTCATGGGTACAGGTGTGCACTTGGATGGTACAGAGGCAAGGAATTTGGGATCCTTGTCCCAGGACTCAGGTGTGGACCAGATATTCGTAAGGGAGCCAGGCTCCCTTCCCCTCTGGGAGCAGCTTTTAATGAATGTAAGAGAGAGGTTTGTCAACAGAGAAAGAAAGCAGGAGCATCACCATAGAATGCACTGGAAGACTCTTGAGGGAGGGATCCAACAGCTGAGAGAAGTGGCAGTACTAGAGGTACTCTTTAGGAAGAATGGACAGCATATCAATAACCCTGACAAGGCCAGGTGCACTGGGCACATGCTGTGGAATCTGGCAAACCGAGGGCCATCTCAATACACCACCTTCATTGCAATGATTAATGGTGATGAACACTGAGAAACAGTGAGCTCTGTTGCTAACAAGCTTAGGGAATTTCATAATATGATGAATAGCACAGTGCAGGCCCAGGTTTCTGCCGTGGTCAAGAATTGCATACAGGCAGGGATAAGGGAGGAAATGAAGGAGGTGAGGGGGATGAGAGGTGAGGTAAGTGAAATAAGGGAGGAGATCAGGAAGATCAAGGCAGCACCAGTGCGAGCCTCATACCCCAAGGTTACAGCCCCACGCCCCCCAGCTAGTAAAAGACAGTACACCCCACGAGCTGACCTACGTTTTTTTCTGTGTGACCATGGGAAAGACATGAGAAAATAGGATGGGAAACCCACTTCTGCCCTGGCAGAATGGGTGCGTCAACTCAGAGAGGGAAATGCTAATCGAGACAGATACACTAAAGTGAAGGTAGCCTCAACCTCCCATGACTTAAGTGCTGGGCATTACAGAAGGAAGGATAATCTGTCAGACCCACTTGAAGGAACCTCCACTATGTATGTCCAGGAAAAGAATAATAGCCAGGGCTAGAGGGGCCCTGCCTCTAGCCAGGGAGAGGCACAGGATAACAGAGTCTATTGGATGGTGTGAATCCGATGGCCTGGCACATCAGAACCACAAGAATACAGGGTATTAGTTGATACTAGTTCACAATGCACCCTAATACCATCAGAACATGTGGGGGAAGAGCGTGTTTCCATTGTTGGAGTGACGGGAGGATCATAGGAATTGACTTTGCTGGAAGCTGAGGTGAGCCTGACAGGAGAGGGGTGGCAGAAACATCCGATTGTAACTGGCCCAGAGGCACCGCCCATTCTAGGCATAGACTTTCTCAGGAGTGGCTACTACAAAGACCCAAAGGGATACAGATGGGCTTTTGGAATAGCTGCTGTAGTAGCAGAGGGCATTAAGCAGTTAAACACCTTGCCTAGACTGTCAAAAAACCCATCTGCAGTGAGACTCCTGAAGGTGGAAGAGCAACGAGTGCCAATTGCCACCTCAACCGTGCACTGCTGGCAGTACCGGACGAATCGAGACGCTGTGATCCCCATCCACAAGATGATCCGTGAGCTGGAGAGGCAAGGGGTGGTCAGCAAAACCCACTCACCCTTCAAGAGCCCCATCTGGCCCGTGCTCAAGTCTGATGGAGAATGGAGACTGACTGTGGACTATCGTGCGTTGAACGAAGTGACTCCACCGCTGAGCGCTGCCGTGCCGGACATGTTGGAGCTCCAGTACGAGCTGGAGTCCAAGGCAGCAAGGTGGTATGCCACCGTTGACATTGCCAACGCATTTTTCTCCATTCCCCTGGCAGCAGAGTGCAGGCCTCAGTTTGCTTTCACCTGGAGGGGTGTGCAGTACACCTGGAATTGTCTGCCCCAGGGGTGTAAACACAGCTCCACCATCTGCCATGGATTGAGCCAGGCTGCACTAGAGAGGGGTGAAAACACCTGCAAAACATCAATGACATAATTGTGTGAAGTAACACAGCAGTGGAGGTATTCAAGAAAGGAGGAAAGATCATCCAGATTCTGCTGAGAGCTGGCTTTGCCATTAAAAAGAGCAAAGTCAAAGGACCTGCCCGAGAGATCCAGTTCCTGGGAGCAAAGTGGCAAGACGGACGGCACCAGATCCCCACTGAGGTCATCAATAAGATCACCACGATGTCTCCACCAACCAATAAGAAGGAAATACAAGCTTTCCTGGGTACCATAGGCTTTTGGAGAATGCACATTCCTGAGTACAGCCAGATTGTGAGCCCTCTCTACCTGGTCACCTGTAAGAAGAACGATTTCCACTGGGGTGCTGAGCAGCAGCAAGCCTTTGCCCAGATCAAGCAGGAGATCGCTCATGCCGTAGCCCTTGGCCCAGTCAGGACGAGACCAGAGGTGAAGAATGTGCTTTACACTGCAGCCAGGAACCATGGCTTGTCCTGGAGCCTTTGGCAGAAAGTTCCTGGGAAGACTTGAGGCTGACCTCTGGGATTCTGGAGCCGGAGCTACAGAGGGTCTGAAGCCAATTACACTCCCACAGAGAAGGAGATCTTGGCTGCCTATGAAGGAGTCCAAGCTGCCTCAGAAGTGATCGGCACGGAAGCACAACTCGTCCTGGCACCCCGACTACCATTGCTGGGGTGGATGTTCAAAAGAAAGGTTCCCTCTACCCACCACGCCACCAACGCCACATGGAGCAAGTGGATTGCCCTCATCACGCAACGCGCCCACATTGGAAACCCGAATCGCCTTGAGATTTTGGAAATAATTACAAACTGGCCAGAAGGTGAAAATTTTGGTCTCACCGACAACGAGGAGCAAGAACAAGTGAGCCGTGCTGAGGAAGCCCTATCGTATAACCAACTACCAGCAGAAGAAACATGCTACACTCTTTTCACTGACGGCTCCTGCCGCATCGTGGGGATGAACCGGAAGTGGAAAGCAGCCGTATGGAGCCCCACACGACAGGTTGCACAAGCTACCGAAGGAGAAGGTGGATCAAGTCAACTTGCTGAACTTCAAGTTGTTCAGCTGGCCTTGGACATTGCTAAGAGAGAAAAATGGCCAAAGCTCTACCTTTACACTGATTCATGGATGGTAGCCAATGCTCTGTGGGGTTGGCTGGAAAGGTGGAAAAAAGCAAACTGGCAATGTAGAGGAAAACCAATCTGGGCTGCTGATGAGTGGAAAGACATTGTGACCAGGGTAGAGAAGCTACCTGTGAAAGTTCGTCACGTGGATGCCCATGTCCCCAAGAGTCGGGCTAATGAGGAACACCGACACAACGAGCAAGTAGATCAGGTCTCGAAAATAGAGGTGTCATGGATAGACTTGGATTGGGAACACAAGAAAGAATTATTCCTGGCTCGATGGGCCCATGATGCCTCAGGTCATCAGGGCAGAGACGCCACATATAAGTGGGCACGAGACCGAGGGGTGGATCTAACCATGGACAGTATTTCTCTGGTTATCCATGACTGTGGTATGTGTGCTGCCATCAAGCAAGCCAAGTGGGTGAAGCCCCTCTGGTATGGTGGACGTTGGTCCAAATATAAGTATGGGGAGGCCTGGCAGATTGACTACATCACACTGCCTCAAACCCGCCAAGGCAAGCGCTATGTGCTGACCATGGTGGAAGCCACCACTGGATGGTTGGAGACCTACCCTGTACCTCACGCCACTGCCCAGAACACCATCCTGGGCCTTGAGAAACAGGTCCTTTGGAGGCATGGTACCCCTGAGAGAATTGAGTCAGACAACGGGACTCATTTCAAGAACAGCCTAATAAACAGCTGGGCTAGGGAACACGGCATTGAGTGGGTGTACCAGCTAGGAAGGTTGAATGATGCAATGACCTGCTTAAAACCACCTTGAAGGCACTTGGTGGGGGGACTTTCAAGAACTGGGAGAGTAATCTACCAAAGGCCACATGGTTAGTGAATAACTGAGGTTCCACTAACCAAGCAGGCACTGCCCAATCTGAGCTTTTGGGAACAACAGATGGAGATAAGGTTCCAGAGGTACACATGAGAGGTATGCTAGGGAAAAACTGTTTGGGTGAACTCTGTCTCCAACAAAGACAATCCTGTCCGTGGGGTGGTTTTTGCTCAAGGACCCAGTTGTACCTGGTGGGTAATGCAAAAGGATAGAGAGACCCGATGCATACCCCAAGGAGACTTTGTTCTAGGGTGAACTATCTATGATACTGTGTCTGTAACTGCATGTCTGTATATAATTTGAAAGTTCTAATTTGATGTAGTATGTTAGCATAGGAAAAATTTGGGGTGGATAAGGTTGGGGGTTAGGAAAGTTTTTTACTCTTTCCCTCTGTGGAGAAATTTTTTTTCCCGTTATTATGTTAAGCTAGCCGGGAGGCTCCCCTTTAGCTGTTAAGTGCTCAAGACAAAAGGGATGGCTGGGCTGGTTCGATGACTCGATTGCGGAGGGGAGTTTGAGGGGTGGAGGGGTGGATGGTCAGGGGCTGCTTTGTCCTTCCAGGGGTGGGGGACACTCGCTCTTGCCAGCCTGAATGCAGGGGAGAGAGGTTGCTTTTCTCTGTGGTGGGACCAGGCCCTGCACTCCGACTGCTAAAGCTTCCTGCTTCTGAGAACAGCGCTGAGAACCAGGATGCCCACAGTGAGTGGAGTTCTTTCCTGCACCCTTTCTCCCACCTGGGACGACCGCTGCCGCCTCGCTCCCCTGCTCCTGCAGCAGCCGCAACTGAGAGGCTGCCCTGTCCTGCTCCATCGGGACTGTGCAGAAGAAGAAGGCATCTGTGACTGGAAAAAGGGACTGAGACTGAGTTTCGTTCTGTTCTGTCACTGATTTTTTTTCATAGCTGATGTTGTTCTTGTTTTGTCTTGTAGATATATCAGTAAAGAACTGTTATTCCTAAAGCAACACCTTTGCCTGAAAAAGCCCTTAATTTCCAAATTATAGTAAACTGGGAGAGAGGGGATTTTTGGTCTCCATTTTAAGAAAAAGTTTTTTTTTTTTTTCTCTGGCAACACTGTCTTCTAAACCCGGACAGTGATGCACAATGCCATTGCTCACCATTGCTCTGACCAATGCCAGACCTCACTTCCCAACCTCAGACTGGCTGTGGTTCCATGAATCCCACCCAGTTGTTTAAATACTGGGCACGACATTCTATGGTGTGGAATATCCCTCTGATCAGTTTGGGTCTGCTGTCCCAGCTGTGCTCCCTCCCATTTTCTTTTGTGTACTTCCTCACTGGCAGAGCTTAAGACATGGAAAAAGAGAGAAGTCCTTGACTCAGAATAAACATGACTTAGCAAAAAAAACAAAACAAAACAAAACATGAGTGTGTTACCAACACCATTCTCTTTCCAAATCCAAAATGCAGCACTACAACAACTAGGAAGGAAATTGACTCTATCCCAGCTGAAATTGGGACAATAAATAACAAATAAACTTTATTCATCTATTTGAAAACTTGAGTATCTACACTTTTTCATAGAGAAAGATAATGGATTTTCAATAAGCATTGATAAACTTCCATAATTAAGATATATGTGAGCTTCCCCATTGTTTTAACACTATTGACTTTAACAAATATACTTGAATCCACAGGAAAACCCTTATTACATTTTCTTTATAAGCTTTTGAAGTTGTTTAATGAAACTGAAAAAGAGTTTGGGGAGCAATGTGATTATAGGAATGAACTTATTTTTATGTACATGCAAAATGCAATAAACACAATTTCTCTCAAACTACAATATAAAGTTGGCATCAAATATATGTCAATAAATTAGTATATGCAGACAAATAGGAATATAAAAAAGTAAAAATCAATTGATCTCTTATTTCTGCAGTTATATAACATGATTTAAGAAGAACTAGGATGAATTGCTACCAGCAGTAGGGCTAAAGGATGTTTTCCTATTCATACTGTTCACTATAGTTAAATTTGTATTAAGATACTCTCAAAGAAAGCAGAAGACAAAGTTTATTTATGTTTAAAAACTGTTATAATTTTCAGGAAAATCCACAAACGCCAGAGGTTTATATCCCAAAAGGAGACAGAGGAGTCCTTCAGCCTTATTTGAATAAAGGGACAGAGTCCCCTGGGGCACACAGGATTTTCTGTCTCGAGGTTTCAGAGGGCGCAGCCTCCTTTGATCCCGAAGTCCTGGCCTCGTGTTGCCTCGTCCTTTCCCCATTGCTGAGGCACTGGGAAGGTACAGCCGTCCCGAACCACCTGCCACATATTCCCCCCTTGAACCTACTGTTCTGCCCCAAAGCTCAGAGGTTTAGGCTGTGCAGACCCCTCCCTGTCTGTTTCAGGAGCCAGGGTGTCAGGGCTCTGCAACAAACCTGCTGCCCAAAGTCAGCAGAGACATGAAGACCCATTTCAAAGACGTTAACACCCATGCCTTCACCCATCAAATTGTTTGTAAAGACATTAGTTTTTCTCTTATAATGCAGAGCAGGGAAGATGTTATTTATAGACTTGTTTTTCTACTTGAAAATTCTCAATATTCTTCTGTCCCTTAAACAAGTTTTTATGCATCATTTATTTACCCTTTTGTTTTCCTCGACCTGAGGGAAAATGTCGAGTATCTATAGAAAAGACTGCAGATGGAACAGCATTAGGATATACTCAATGTTTTCAGATGCTGTCAAATTAAATGCCTGGCCATGGTCCATTTGGATATCTCAGATTTACAGGATAAAATACCTGTGATCTAAACTTTATTTCATGAGTTCAGTCTGACACACAGGGGCCCAACCCCCTTTTGGCGAGACTAGTATATCATAGGAATTCACTTATGCAGCATTCAAATCACAGTCTTTCAAATCTTAGAACCCATAATTGTTGATTCATGCCCTTATAAGGAAAAAAAAAATCAGTTAGTCATCTAGTCGATAGTGAGAATGCTCATCCTTCCTCTTCCATCACACTTTGGGCATCCCCTGTGAAACACTGGGAAGCACGGAAGTCTCAGCAATCCAGTTGCTATTGTGTCTGCTCCAAATGCATTCTGAGTAAGCTGATGGTTTTATATCTTCCAGCCTGAAGGTTTGGTTTAAATAATTTTCATAAATTAGCAGATTGTGCAGAAAGTGGCAGACAGAGAGGATGGCTGCAGGTGCCAGCGATTTGCAGCAGGTGACAATGGCTGCATCAAGGCCCTTTGCCCCTTTCTGGGCACCTGTCCTGCCTACTGGTGCGCTCTCTCTGACCCAGTGTCTGCCTCCAGCATTCATCAGACCTTAGCAGGAGCTGTGCCAGCCAGCCCCTGTGCAGGATTTCAGAGTGAACAGGCTCAATGCCTAAACAAGATTTAAGAACAACCTGTTCCCGATTCATTAATAAAATCTCAGTGCAGGGTGAGTCAAAAGAAATTGTACCTCTCATACATAATTAAACTGATTGCAAGCTGATCCCATTTCCCCTTCCCCTAGGGCAGGAACACACTTGAGGGCTCACTTTTCTCTGGATTTCTCACTGATGAGCATTCCTTAGACTGAGGTGGAAGAACCACATTCCATACATCCTGAAAAATGCAGATTTTAAGAACACTCGAAAGGAGACGGCAGTTTTATATTTCCTAGTGAATCTTATTTTTTTATATGTAAAATAGCAATGAAAAAACGTAGAAAACTTATCAGAGATACTGGAAAAAATCAATAAAAAGCCTTTTGATTAACTCAGAATTTTCTTTAGAACCTGGGAGTAACTGTACTTGTAATGATCTGAAATAAAACCTTTGAAAAGACTTTACTAATGAGGAGGTCCTTTTTCATTTTACTTCCAGGATTAGCCAAAGGTAAACAGCCTGTGTTTATCAGGAAGCAGTACGGGGCACCTCCCTTCAGAGAGGGTGGGAAGTGCCAGCTGAAGCCAGCACAGCTCTGCTGAGGTGGTAAAGAGCCCTGTACAAGAGCTGTGCTTGCGTGGCTCAGCATGAGGCTCCAGGCACCACTAACACACCTCTTGTGTCACTGCTGGTAAAACTCCTTGTGCTGTGTGGGAGCTGCCTCTTCTGCCGACCAGCCGTGACACGTTTGTGCAGGATGCTCGCACTATCCGGGGCAGCACACACCACCCTCGCTGGGAAAGCTTCCTCACGGCATGGCTGCTGGTTCATAGCAACATTGCCACTGAAGCTGGAGCTTAAAAACTAAACAGGGAGGCTACCAAAAGGTCTGAGAGCAAGCATCTGAAGGAAGGAGGAAAAGAGGAGAAGACAGAACTCTTGGTCCTGACAGCTCCAGTGTGTTCTTACGCTCAGCAGCTGTAAAGAGAAACAACAACAACCAAGTCAGCATTTTCCTGTCTTGCAACTGCACTGATGTCAGCAAGAGATATCAGGCACTTCAAAGCCAGATGTTGCCTGGATTTTATTTTTCCCTACAAAACCGTCCTTTTTCCAGTCTCCATTAATTCCTTTGTCTGGACTTGTTATTTGGTTATGCTGTGGTTCTTCCTTCCCCTCCTTTTACTGGACTCTCCCTTTATTCTCAGTTTCCCCTCTTTAATTATTTTTTCAATTTCCTGAAAAATCTGAACTTAATACTTTTCCTAAGTGCTTTATTCAACATTCCACTTCCACAGATTCATTTTACCAGAGAATTACTGAAAAACTGGTTATGAAATCAGTCCTATTTTCCTGGAGAATTCCTTTTAATGAGTTATGTTCCATCTTTGAAGGAAAAGATAAATGCACCTTAAACAGGAATTTTTCACATTAATTTCTATTATTTACATATGAACTTGAGTGTAAGATGCTGAACCCTGAACTGTGTTAATCTCAGCATGTGGCAACTTCCCCTCCTCTTAAATGATTGGCTCAAAAGATTTATTGATTTAGTCTTGCTTAGGTAGTACCACAGTCCAGGAAAATGAAAAAAATCAGCAGTTCATTAAAAAGCACTTCAAATCAAGGGAATGACAGAAAATCAGTAGGTAGAAATATCAGACTGCCTGATTAGACTATCACAGACTCATTGTAAGGCAGATTGACACAGGCTGTGTTTTAGGATAAATGTGAATGAGAAAGAAAAATGCACTTGTAGAAAGCAAAACACTGGTAATTTGGGATTAATGTCTGTCCCTAGGATGCTGAGGTAGAACCAAGGCATTAGGTTAGTTTGTTTATGGAGAAAAAAGCAAACCCACCTTACCGTAGACAAAATAGCTTTATTTTATTTACAGGCCACAGTCTTAAAAACTGACCCTCAAAAACAGACTTGCATTTATCTGAAGCCACAACATTTCCTTGAAGCTATTTTTTTCTCCGAGCTAGAGAATTCTTAGTCAAGGATGCAAACTTGCAGTTACAGACAGATCTTTCAACCACATCCTTGTTCATCTTGTTGAATGTGAAACCAGAAAGCATCTCACTGCAAGCAGCCTACACTAGTTGCTTTGGGAGAGGTGTCCTCTTCCTCACCTGCATTCTGTCACAGCCCAGACAAGCTGTTTGCTATGCTCTTTCTGAGCAGACACATAATCAACTGTAACAAAACAACAACTGTACCACACATTTTGCATCTTATTTATTTATTTATTTATTTATCTATTTATTTATTTATTTAGTTGGATGACCTGTCCGATCTTGCTGTGAAGTACAGCAGCAAGTTCCCCATTTTTTCTTTTTTGTTTTCCCCCAGCTGCTCTTTATTGTTCACTTGGTTATGCAGCGAGTGAGCTGCAGTACAGGTGAGGTACATATGGATCCTCACAAGCCTGACTCTAATCGATAGACCTTGCAGAAGTAGTTCCATGACACTTCCCATAAAACCTGCAGGGTTTTTTTTAACATGACATTTCCCCGCTCTTGCCTGTACATTGTCTCAGTGATGCTAATGAGATCTGAAAAAAAAAAAGTCTGTATTTTGGCAAAGTAACATAACCACCTGTATCAGTGGCAAAAACCTTAAGCTGGCATTTTCTGAATGACAGTCTGCCTTTAAAATGCTCCCAAGCATTTATGCATCAGTTCAGTGGTCACTAAGTAGGAGAGAAAACCTTTAGAGGAGCTAGCATGGGAACAGGCAATTTGTAAATATGGTCCATAAAAGATCTCTGGAGCTTTTTCTGATGACAAATGCAAGGCAGGATCTGCAGGCCAGTGGTGCATTTCACACATTTTACTAGCAACACAGGTGAGGGCCTGCTCTCATCATACCTTAGACAAGGAATGTGTGCCAACATTTGAATTTAAATACAGATTTTGGGACAAGGGACAGAAACTGCATTGTTGGACAGTGCAGGTGAGCCTGTCTAGAAAAAGTAAAGCTTACTGGTTGCAATCAGGATCCTGGCTGTCTTGGCTGAAGGAGTACAGCTTCAACAAGCATCATAGAGGAGATCATAGACTCAGAAAAAAAAAAAAAAAAAGACTTACTTAAACCACATGTAGCATCACACTGTGTCAGTAGGATAATGATTAAACAGCGAGCACCCATTGCTTCAAGATACTTTCTGCAGCAGAGAAAAACCTATCTGGGTAGTAGTTAATGATTAGAGATCACTTAGAATTTCTGAGTATTCCTGAAATGCTAGAAATTAGGTAGTAGTTTCAAATTACTTTCCCTACCGAGTTCAGTACTCTGAACTGTGCAGTGCCAATAAGGTCTGAGAAAAGGAGAGAGTTAGTGCTTTCCCTTGTTGTTTTTTTGTTTGTTTGTTTGGTTGGGTTTTTAGGTTTTTTGTTTGTTTCTTTCTTTTTTGTTGTTGTTTTTTGGAGTGGTGGTTTTGTTTTGTTTGTTTGGGGTTTTTTTAAATTTTATTTTTGTTTGAGGTTTTTTATTTTTTATTTCATGGAATTCCTAACATTTGAATACACAATGGTTTTGTAGCCCTGGTTCTGGTAAGCGCAAGGGCTGAGCCGGAGGCAGGCCTGTGGGGCTTGTGGGGCCTGCGGGGCCTGTGGGGCTTGTGGGGCCTGTGAGGCCTGTGGGGCCTGTGGGGCTCCGGTGGTTCCGCTGGCCCGCAGTACCAGTTCTGGCCACCGGGCGGCACCGTTCAGCCGCAGAACCGGGCCCGCGTGCAGCCTCTGGGACGGGGCGCCCCGAAATCGCCGGTCCCGGGTGACTTTACACCCACAGACAACCAGCGTTCCATGCTCTCCTGAAAGAGCCAAGGAAATGCCAGGCCCTCCACGTACTGTCTTCACCTGTGTTCAGACTTCAGCGCGAGGAAAAATTTATTTATTGCTCTCAAACACGTTCACCAGCTCTCTATTCTCTTGAGCTCTAGTTCAAAATTACACTCCCTATTTCCTGGTTTTCTTCAATTCTTTTTGGTACCCTTCCCACAAATCTTAGTCCTCTCTGTTCGCAGCTTGGCCTCTAATAAATGCAAACAGCCAAAAGGGCTAACTGTGTCCAGGGGTGCATCAGGTGCAGAATCACCAGCCAGGCAAGGGAGGTGATTGTCTTACACTGCTCTGTGTTGATGTCACCTCACCTCGGGTTCTGTGTGCAGTTTTGGGCACCACAACGTGACAGGAGCATCAGATTATTAGAATGTGTCCAGAGAAAGGTGACCAAGATGATGAAAGGTCTCCAGAACAATAGGTCACTTGGTTTGTTCAGCCTAAAGAAGGCTGAGGAGTGACCTACAGCTTCATCTTCTCTCTCTGGTGACCAAAGATAGGACACAGGGAAATATAGAATAATTAAAGTTGAAAAAGACCTTTAAGATCATCAAATACAACCATAAACCCAACACTGCCAAGTCTGTTTCTAAGACATGTCCCTAATTGCCACATTTGCACATCTTTTAAATGCCTCCAGAAATAGTGACTCATCCACTTTCCTGGACAGATTGTTCCAGTGTTTGATAAACCTTTTGGTGAACAAATCTTCCTTAATTTCCAATCTGAACCTGCCCTGGCACAACTCAAGGTTGTTTCCTCTTGCCCTGTTGCTTGTTACATGGAAAAACAGACTTACCCCACCTGGCTACACCCTGCTTTCAGGCAGCTGGGGCACATGATAAGGTACCCCTGAGCCTCCTTTTTTCCAGGTTAAACACCCCCAGCTGCCTCAGCAACTCCTCACAGGACTTGTGCTGCAGACCCTTCCTTAGCTCTGTTGCCCTTCTCTGGACTTGCTCCAGCACCTCAATGTTTTCCTTGCAGTGAGCAGCCCAGAACTGAACACAGGATTTGAGGTGTGGCCTCACCAGTGCCAAGGAGGTAGGGGATGATCACTGCCCTGCCCCTGCTGACCACAGTATTGATCATAAAAGCCAGGTGCCATTGGCCTTCTTGGCCATCTGGGCACACTGCCAGTTCCTGTTCAGCCACACCCCTAGGTCCTTTTACAATGGGCCACATTCCTTTTACTCTATTCCAAGCCTTTAACTCTGCATGTTGTGACGCAAGGGCAGGACTCCGCACTGAGCCTTATTTAACCTCAAACAAGTGGCCTCAGCCCATGGATCCAGCCTATCCAGATCCCTCTGCAGAGCCCTTCTGCCCTCCAGCAGGTCAGCACTCCCACCCAGCTTGGTGTAGTTTGCAAACTCACTGAGGATGCCTTTGATCCCTTTGTCCAGATCATCAGTAAAGATCTGGCTCCAATACTGAGCTCTGAGGAACGCCACTAATGACCAATTGCAAACTGGACACAACTCCATTCACCACTACTTCCTGGGCCCAGCCATCCAGCCAGTTTCTAACCCAGTGAAAAGTATACATGTCCAAGTGATAAGCAGCCAATTTCCCCCCCCACCAAAAAATGTTGCAGGAGATGGTGTCAAACGCTTTACTGAAGTCCAGGTAGAAGATAACATCCACAGCCTTTTCCTCATCCACTAAGCAGGTCACCCTGTCGTGGAAGGAGTTCGGGTTGGTCAAGCAGGACGTGTCTTTCCTAAATCCATCCTGGCTGGGCCTGACCCCTGGTTGCCCTGCACATGCCTTGTGATGGCACTGAGGATGAGTTGTTCCATGACCTTCCCAGGCACTGAGCTCAGCCTGCCTGTAGTTGGTGGATCTTCCTTCTGGCCCTTCTTTTGGATGAGTGTCACATTGTCAACATCCAGTCAACAGGGCCCTCCCTGGTATCCAGATCGCTCAGGTGGATCCCATCTGGATCCAAAGCCCTGTGTGTGTCTGAGTGGTCCAGCAGGTCACTGAGCATTTCCATTGGATTATGGCAAGTGCACTCTGCTCCCTGTCCCTGTCTTCCATCTCAGAGAGCGGGGTACCTGAAGAAGAACTGGTCGTGCTATTCAGGACTGAGGCAAGGATGGTCTATTATGTACCTTTTCCTCATTCTTGGTCACTACGTTTGCCCCTGTAGCATCCAGTAATGGATAGAGGTTCTCCTTAGCCCTCCATTTGTTGCTGATGTATTTATAAAGACATTTTTATTGTCTTTTCATTCCACTGCGATTATATGAAGCTGTGTTAGGGGAAGTTTACATTGGACATTAGGAAGAATTCCTTCACTGAGAGCACTGTTGGTCACTAGAACATGCTCCCCAGGGAAGTGGTTTCAGCCCCAGGCTTGTTGGAGTTCAAGGAGCACTTAAGTCATATGGTTTAGATCTAGGCAGTCCTGAGGAGCAGGAGATTGGACTCAATGATCCTTATGGGTCTCTTCAACAGAATAGAATCAAGATATCCTGTGATACTATAATTCTATGATTCAGGGTGATAAGCAGGAGACCTGATGTGATTGTAATAGATTACTCCCAGCAAGATGAAAAGAAGCAGTTGTTAACTGTTTTTGTTACCTTCAAGGTTCTTGCTCACCTTCTGCAGCTGTGCTGCCTAATGCATAGGGGTTTACCACTCTTTGCATGTAACCCTGTGACTAAACCTGTGTGACTTCACACCTCCATACCCTCAGTGTTTTCCAGATTTACTCAACAAGGGCGTTTCAACAATTTCTGGAGGCATTTTCAGGTTTAGCTTTATTTTCTTGCATAGTTTCTTGGGGATTTTCTTTCTTTTTGCAGCTTTATTTTTGGTGGGAAGAGAACCGCTTCATACACAGACCGCAACAGCAAGGGGTACTGAAAACATATCCCTGTTATGGGATACTCAGTTTCAAAGGCCTCATACTCTGGGGACTGGCATATGTCCATTTAAAACAAACATTAGCTCTCTTGACTGTCCCTCCCCAACCTGCACACCCTTTGCCTTCCCATCCATCTTTTAGCTGTAGCATTTTATTCAATTCCATAAAGTCTCCTACATGTACACCAAAACTGTGCATTTAATTTTTGATGAATTAGTTTTCAGAGAGATCAGGTCCTTGATCCAGATCCCTGCACAAATCTTTGCTCATAGGACTGGGAAGGTGATGAGGAAAGGGCAGAGAAAAAAAGAGTGTAAGGTTATCTGTCTCAGGAGAGGTTCATATTCTTGTGGGGTTGAAATATCTGTGGGACTACAACCTTAGAAGTAAATTCCCATTTTGCACTACAGTGCTTTTAAACTGTTTTCTATAAATATGTTACCATCTCTAGTACCTGAATATGCCAGTCTGTGCATGGAAGATTGAATAAGAAAATAATTTTTCTGTTGAGATGTTTCCATACCTTACAAGTAATTAAGCACTCCTTGGGGAAGAAACTGGCACCAGGCAACAGACTGAGACCCAGGAACTGCCAGGATACAGACCGGTTCTGTTAATGAAACACTTTTTCTGCCAGGAGATGTATCCAGCCATTCATTCCCTTCTCTGAAAAACTCCTGAAATAATTACATTAAGTGGAGTTTCATGCTAAACAAAATCGTTTTAACACTTCCCACATTCTTTTTCTCTCTGAAAGAAAATAAATCATTTTATTCCCAACTAAATTTGTAGTTCTACTTTCCTACTCACTTTTCAGCCAAGAGCTAAGTGAAAAAGGCAGTCATTTATGTAACCCCTTACTGCAAGTTTGAGCAGGCTCACATACATTTACTGATGGATCTGGACATACGGTGGCACCAGTCACCCTCTTTGGCAGCCAAAAAGAAAAATCCTGTGGGTACCTTACGTTCTCTCACAGAAGCTCAGCTCCATTCCTTTCAGCTTCGTGAGGGTGTGAAGCCTCCAGCTCTCTGCCTTTCAATGCCAGTAAGTAACGTCCTTTTTTTCCCACTGGGCTTCCAAGAATAAGTTGTATGTTATTTGATCTTTTTAGCGGGGTCATTTTGCTTAAATCCCATGGCACTTAGGAAGTAGAACATCCCTTTCCATCTATGTAACTGTTGGTCCATTTTTTCCACTAGAGCATAAGCATGCAACTGAAAACAGAGCTTTTTGAAATCTTCTACAGCTTTCTGGAGTCATTCTTCAGATAAGCAACAGTCACCCAAATCTAGCACAGATGTCCTTAAAGTATGGAATATTTCCAAACACTCTTATGGAAGCAACAGAACAGTTTACTTGAGTCTCTCTTCCTTCCAAGTGAAAGAGGCAATACTGAAAAAAATACAGTGGTACTAGTCTGTGCTATTCCAAAAGGAGTTTGGGGTTTCTGGTTTTCACAAGGAGAAAGTAGAAATTTCATGCTTGGTCAAGAACTGCGGTTGCAGCGCACATCCAAAGGAACGGAGTGAAGCTTGGATGAACATGGATTAGCAGATAAATAGGGTTACTCTCAGGTGCTTTAAAGAATATAGAGGAGATTGTAGAACATGCAAATTCCCAACTTCAATATCTATAAAAGATATAGCTATACATTCTTACTTTCTAGTGAATTCATAGGACTTAATAACAACATATATGAGAAAAATATACATCTCTCTAATTGCACATTTCTGTTCTTGGGCCGTGGCTGCAGAGCTCATGAATTTTACTTTTTCTCCTTTTGGCAGCTTCAGAAACCCTGTAGTGTCTCATGTTCCAGTAAGCAAAAAATTAATTTACAAGATCTGGGCATTCAGGTAAAACCTAGTAGCAGTATTGAACTTACACAGCTGGATTGCAGATCTGCACAGAATTGACTAAATAGTGTCCAGTCCCAGCAAGGAACAAGGCTTAGTGTAAAACCAGTCATGGATTCCTGGGCAGCCAGTTCTCTTTTTAAAGTTTCTCAAATCCTGGTCCACAGCATAAATGACTGTTTTTCCCTCTGGGCATTAGCATGATGAACACTGGCACTCAGTCAGTGTGATGAGTGTGTTAGAATGCTCAGGTTGCATAGGTAGGATGCTGGAACATGGATGGATAAACAGACATTTAGACTATAGCTCTGGTGAACTGGCACAAGTCTAGTTGTTTCTTTGCCTTTGAGACTGTCATGAAAATTTGTAACGGGCCGGTGCCAACTGAGGAGAGAGGTTAGGATGCAAAACATAGAATTACAATGGGCAAATGTTAATTCATGTGCACGAGGTGTCTCAGCCAAATTAGGGCAACCTGAATGTGGTTCTACACACAATTCTTATACCCTTCAAACATTCAGGTAATACATGATTTGACTAATCACTTACACCCACTCTACTGATTATTAATAACAGTAAATCTCTGCAAAGCACCTGCATTTTTGCAGCATTTTTACTACTTATCTGTTGATCCAGACATCCCTGGAGTCAGTCTTGCTATAATTACTTGTTCTGATGCCAGAAGATGCTGGGAAGATGTGGTCTAGGATACTGCTGTTATCTTGGTTGTCAAAGTCCATATTTCAAGGACTAGGTTACCTCTTCGTTTCTTTTACTTAAGCAGGAACAATGTTAACGTCAGTAAAATTTTACAACTTTGTGACAATACAACGCATAATGTGAACAAATATATGTTAACAAAATTAATACACTGTTACGCTATAAAGATTGGTTGATATAATAGTCAAGGAAGATAATTTTTGTAGCAACTGATATACATACTCACTAAAAATAATAATTAAAAAATATAGGTGAGTGAATAGTCAGCTAATGTAGATTGAGGTTTTTCTCCTCTCTGACATTTATTTCCATTAAAGCTTATAAGCAAAGCCATAAGCAGAAATGAATGATGACAAAGAAGGAACAAGGCAGAGAATAAGCCTGGTCTGTAAGCAGAACACTGCTTGTGTCAAGGGAGAACTGAGACTCAGAAGCCTTCTTGCTGGCAAAAAATCTAATTATTTGTGATAAAGATTTTTAAAAAATAAATTAAAAAGCATGACTGTATACTGGTGGTTGCCAGGAGCCAGTGAGGAGACTGTAAAGTTGCAGGGTCTGGTTTTTCACATTCCATCTTGAGCTGCCCCTCAGTCCTTTGCACTTCTGTGCTTCCCCAAATTATCTTCAGTTATCTCTAACGAATTTTCTGTAAGATTATTCTCCTTCTGTGCCAGGCTTTCTGAGGGACAAAATACCTTTGTACTTTACCAAACACAGCAACAAACAAAACAACAAGGCATTGAATATAGGGTATCCAGAAGGATATTATAAGGTTTTAGTTTACTGATCTGTATGACTACTTTTCAGAAATCTGTGAAGGAAAAGTGCTATTTCAGACAGTTGCAGTGATAAATCTGCCCTTGAAAAAAAATCTTCTTGAAGATTTTATCCACTAAATAGTTCTGCTTCAAAACTGCTTTCAAACATGTCCTCTCATGCATAAATAGTACCCTTCTTATTCTTTCCTCTGCCTGCTATTCTATTTGCTGTTCCCAGCTCCTCCCTTTCTTCTTCACATCCCTTTCTTTCCTTGTCTGTCTTTCATAATCACTCTGTGTGTATCTTGCTTTCTCTACCTCTGTCTCCCACCTCTCTCACTCTTACCCTCCTTCTTCTCTCCTTTTTCTTTGAAACTCTATTCCCCTTGTCTCAGCCTCACCCCTCCCTTTTATCCTCCTCAGCTATTCTCTCATGGGTGGTTTTTTCTCTTTGGTTTGTGTGGTCTGCCCTGCACATTCCAATTCATTTCTCTTCAAGACCTAACATGTTTCACACAGTGAGGAGAGTATTTGATAAATGAATTATGCTTTGCTGCTCTGACCATTGTTTTAATAACTGCAACTTTAAATATTAAGAGATATGAATGTGTGTCTGGACATTTGAAACTCACTATTGTGTGGAATTGTGTCTATAAAACGAATGTCTGTCCATGTAATTTGGAGTACATGACTGTCTTCATTAGTGTCTCCAAACTTCCTTGATCACTCATCCCTCTTGGTAAAAAGGCTTTAGCATACACCCCTGTTATACATATATTTACTTATTTATAAGTTATGTACTACTGAAGTTCTATTACTTTCCTCCTTCACATCAATGGATTGCCTTGCAAACCCCTTTGGGGTGCATGCAGCCCTCTTTGGAGATAACAGCTCTATATCATGCAAGTCACAATGTTGCATGAGATAGGCTGATTTTGTCACATTTAAGATTCTCCTGAGAATCCGATCCATGTGTGGTAGTTTGGGATTGAGAGACTTTTCTTCTCTATTTCTGTCATGTTGGCTGTGGTTGTTTATATATTGAGAGGGCTGAGTTTTTCTGGTAGGGTGTGATAATTTGCCTAGCAGAGTGAGATTTCAGAAACTGGAATTATTTTTTTTTTTAAGATACAAGTTCTGCAGCATTTCAAAATGCTGTGACATTGGAACAAAACATTTAAATGCTGACATAAAAATTAATCCCTCATAAAAGATTGACTGTCAGCTCACCATTCACCAGGTGAGGTTTTAAAGAGGATTTGGATGTTGCATGTGCACGTGTGCACAGGAACTTTTCTCAGACTTCCCCATTCAGTGTAGCAGTTCGCTCATGCTTGGCTTTCATTCCGCAAGAAGGAGGAGGAGGAGGTTTTGGGGGGAATATTCCGTTACCATAAAGGGGAGGAAGTGTTTCTGCAGCTATTGAACAAGGCAGCTAGTTAACCTCTTTCCCGACCCTGGTGCAATGGTACAGTCCCACCGCTCCTTTCTAGGGGCCAGATGCTCCTCATAGTAGTAAAATGAGGAAGAAAGGAAAACATATGTGCAAAAGTTTACTACCCAGATGAATAAGGACCAGATTCCAGGAGGAGCTGAATACCTGCAATTTCTTCTAAAGTGAATTTCTTTTAGAAACAGAAGGGGGGAGGGAGAGGGAGGGAAGTTGGAAGGAAAGAAGTCTGTTGTAATTGGTGTCTAGAAACCCCCACAGAGAGGATTAAGAAAGAAACTATGCTGTCTGGGAAGAAGTAGGTATTTGTGTTACTCTGCATATATACAGAACTGCTAGAAAAGGCTGTGCTCTGTGGAAGCTAGCCCTAGCTTTTTGAACACTGAGATGTGTCACTGTCTGCTCATGGTACGTCTTTTAAGCAGGACTTTATTCAATGTGCTTTTCCTTTTGTATGTGTACAAGTGTCTTACATGGAAGGGAATCACGGTCACTTTCTTTTGTGTGTATTGTGAAGCTCTTAGTTCAAACCAAAGGAAGTTACTTTGGGAACAGAAGCCCAAAATTCTTCTCTGTGTTATCACAGAAGTATTTATGAATTGTAAGACACTGAGTTTTGATACCTTTTCCATTCAGTTCTAATGCATGCTGTGTTTACCTCACTTTCTGCCAGTTGGCTGTGTAACTCACTGAATGGTAGGAACGAGCAGAGGGGAATGCTATATGCCTTATCTACTAGGATTTCTCTGTATTCAGCCCAGTGACATTTGCAGAATGAGTAGATTCTTGTTCTTGCACTGTCAGGAAACAGGAGACACCCAGAAAGATTCTTCAAGAAAGATGCTTTCATTCCTTTGTTTTCACATTGGAAGGTGAGGTTCTCCTTTGGAAGAACTAAGAAACCCTGTTTGATTCACCCACACCGTTGAGGTTCGTCAGTACGTAAAATCAAGGAAGTGCCTCACCTCTGTGACATTTTGCAGAATCACAGCATGGGTCAGCTTGGAAGGGATCATGGGAGGCGTCATCTGCTTCAACCTCCCTGCTTAAGCGGGGTCGTCCCAGAACACATGGCACAGTATTGTGTCCAGATGTGGACAGGCAGTGAGGGACACTCCACAACCTCTCTGGGCAATCCATCCCAGTGCTCAGTCACCTGCACAGTGAAGAAGTTCTTCCTCACGTTCAGGTGGAACGTTCTGTGCATCAGTTTCTGCCCATTGCCCTGTGTCCTAGTGGCTGGCTCCACTGGGAAGAGCCTGGATCCATCCTCAACATCCTCCCTGCACATACTTACAGATATTGATGAGCCCCCTCTCAGAACATCTCTTCTAAAGGCTAAACAGACCCAGCTCCCTCAGCCTTTCCTCACAAGAGAGGTGCTTCAGCCTGTTAATAATCTTTGTAGCCCTCCGCTGGACCCGTTCCTGGAACTCCATCTCTCTTGGACTGAGGAGCCCAGGACCGGACATAGCGCTGCAGAGACACCTCACCAGGGCTGAGTAAAGCGGAAGCATTGGAGATGGAGTATGCACGATGCACGAACTTTGGGCTGGGTTATGCAGACCAATAAGAGATGGCCCACAGTAACATGGATTTCAACAATGTCAAGAAAGACTGACCAAGGATCAGTTTTGTGCAGCCACACTGTCCTTCCTGACCTGAACCTGGCAGGGGTAGGGGCTTGGGCAGAGGCTGGGGCAGGCACAGCGGCGGCCACGATCGGCTTCCCCAGAGAGTAGGCTGTGAGGGAAGACCCTTTTGGAAAATCCCCCTGTGGAAGAGGCTGGGTGGGGGAAGCGGGAGGGGTTCGGCAGCACAGCCTGGGATCGCGGAGGGAAGCGGTGCCGCCCAGCGACCCGCCCAGCGGAGCGGCTCCGAGGGGAGGCTGCCGGGGGAGCCGCGGGGCGTGCGGCACGGAGGATGGCGATGGCCGCGCAAGTGACAGGAGTGGCTGCAGCCGCCTCCGAGTGCGGGATCTCGCAACGCCCCCACTCCCATTTGCCGTCGTTGGGCTTCTGCGAAGGAAAGCAGGTCGAGGGGGCGGAGAGAGAATGGAGGAGGGGCACGGCGAGGAAGGGTGGGAGGGAGGGGGGAGAGAAAGCGAGAGAGAGGAGCCCGGAGAAAGGGACGAGGCAGATCTTGGGAAGCGAGAGGAAGAGAGACTCCTGCAAGAGGGGCAACCTGGGCGGGGAGACGACGTTACCAGTGAAGGGCCTGGAGGGGAGCGCAAGTATCGGGACTGCTCACAAGCATCCGACTTGTTGAAAGACGTCGAGCGAGGCCAGAGGCTGTGCCCGGGGCCGGGGGACAAAGCGGCGCTGGGCGCGGAGCGAGAGGGAGCTGGCGCTGGCCCGCCGGGATGGTGCAACTCGCGCGGTGAAAATGGTCTTTGTCCAACTTTTCTGATGCCGGGAGGCCGGGCGGCACGGCTCTAGCGGGAAGGGCTCCTGCGAACACTGCTCGAGTAATGCTGGGAAGTGGAGGGGGTGTTGCTGGAGTCCTGCACAAGGTACCGTGGCGGGCGGGCGAGGACGGGCATTGTGAGTCCGGCCGGAGTGCTCGGAGCGAGCGGGACGCGGTCGCGGGTACCCGCTGGTCTCTGCCGTCGGGGGGAGGGGGCACAGAGCAAGCGAGGACTGCTTCGAAAGGGGCTAAAACTCCTCAGGTGATGGGGTTTTTTTCCTCGTTTCCCGGTATGTGCTGCTCAAAGGCTTCGTTACCGGGACCCTCCCCCGAGCGCACCTCTGCTGTCAGGTGCCGGCTGTGGGCACGGAGGGGACAGATGTGGGGATTCGGGTCACGGCCTCTCCGTTCACGGAGATTGCCATCACACCCAGAGCCCTTCCACACGGCCGTGGTGCCTTTGGTGTGCTCCCACGAGCGGTGTTTCCCCTGTCTCTAGCCCCTTGAAGAACCATAGGGAAATGCTGCCTTTGAAGTCTTTGAAGTAGGGGCTTGATGGATGCTGGAGTGGGTTCCCGATCCTCGTGGAACGACACAAGGGTGGTTGTGTGGCCTTGTCTTTAGGTAGGGTTGCTCAGCGCTCTTGTGGGGGACAGATGGCTGTGTGAGTGCTTGTGGCAGAGAAAAGCCATGTTAGGCTATTTTTCAAGGAGATATACTACTCAAGCTAAATAAATCTGTGAATGTGGGAGAGGCTGTTGTGATGGGTAATTTTAATTTTTCCTTTTGTGGGATTCACTGAGATGATTTCATTTACTCTGAAGTTTCTCTTGCTATTACCACACTCATTTGACTGGGGAGGAGGGTGAGTATCACCTGCCTTTCCTACAAGTTCCAGAAACTGGAGAATAAAGATGAGAATCAAATCTCCCAAGGGGTGTCCTTCACTAGCACTTATACCAAGTCATGCAGATTCATGAAGTAGAGTGAGAGGGCAGATGGAAACAACAAAGTCAAGGAGAGTTAGCTGCCACCAGACTCATCTGGTTACAGAGACAAATCTGTAGCCTCAGCTGCAATGAAAGGAGGAGGCTTCCTTTTTCACTGTTACATAGGTTCTAATCTGAAACGTGGAACTAGATGTGGGTACACCTCTTGTTTAGTCACAGCTGAGCCACCTGCCCTAAGCCATTAATGCAAGATTTATTGGCTATTTTTAGGTATTAATTCCCTGTTTGAAATAATTGAAGTCCTGATGTTCTTTTGGGAGAAGGAAAGGAAAAGATAGTCCACAATCTAATAATCCTTCTCTTTGATGCCACTCTATCTCATTGCAAAAAATAATACTGTTTTTCTCTGGAAGTTCATTCCCTAAATTCAACACCTTGCACTATTTCAGTTTACTTTGCTAATGTATTGGCAAGCTTCAGATAACTGCCCATGATTGCATCCTTTCCTTTACTGCTTTTTGCATATATGCTCTCTTAGCCAAATTACACACGTGCAGTTTTTAATTCCTTGACTTTTGTGCCCCTCTAGCCACTAAACATTTCTTTTTGTCTTCTGAGTTCTCTCCTGTTCGACATTCTTGCACTTGCACTGAGCTGCTCAGGTTTGTTTGCATGGCTGTGTTTTTTGATACTTGGAAATAGCATCACTTTGGGGCACTGTATATTGTATGAAGTAGGATTGTATCTCTTTCTAATTAATCACTGAAACCCCACAGAAAGACGTGTTTTCTTGCATTGTTCTGAAGTTCTCAGCTCTTCCAAGCTGTTACCTGTGGCAAGAACAGCTTAGGTTGTGGAGACTTTTTGGAGGGGGTTGGGGAGGAGATGTCTGTTCTCTTTTCTTTTGCCCAAGGCTGCTACTGTCTTTGCCTTCTGTATTTTACTTGGAGGCTGACCAATGGCACAGTGTAAATCCTTTTTGGGGGGAAGGCAGCTGGTGGCTCCAAGGAGACAGCTGCTTATTCTCCAGCTTGCTCCCATAGGCTCCCGGCAGATGTGTCTGACAAGGGAGCTGATCCCTGAGTCCATTGAGAATTGTCTTCTTTATGCCTGTACAGATTCACTGTGTACATCCCTCTTTGTGCCCAGGTGCAGATGCTTCCTCTTCTCCCCTCTGGTATCGCATGTGCCGTATGCAGAGAAGCATGTAAGAGATGAGTGTATTTTATCCCCCCACTATCTTGTGTGCCTCCAATTAAGACAGTTTTGGTTTTTGACCAACTTTCCTTCCCTGGATTGTCAGAAGTTTTATGCATGCTTTTCCTCTGGTTCAGGAATGCTCCTCTCTCCAGGTCTGTTCTCCCTAAAACCTTAGTTTCTTTGTTTTCATTACCCATCAGCAGTCCCTGTGCAGAGATTAATCTGAAGTCCCTACAGATTAGTACAGAGTACTTTTGGAGCACACTTAACGTTGCACAATATATTTTTGTTTTTCATTTCTGTGGCCATATTGCATATGTTTACTGCACACATAAACAATAGAAGGTGGAAGAAGTACAAATTGGTGTGTGTGGTCAAGCTAGAGCTTTATAATGTCATTTAGCTACCAAACAAGAGGGCACCCTTCTAAAAATGGTGCTGTAATGAAAAATTATTTATTAAGAATGTTCCAGATTGACTGGTTTTGGTCATAAACATGTGATGATTTTATTTCAAAAAGCTCAAAGACTTATTTCTGCGAAAAGTTGATTAAAGGTTTAGGGAAAAACTGATGAGCCCCTGTAATATTGTCATTATTTAGTCTTGTTTGCTGTTGTTGTTTTTTTTTTTTTTTTCCTTAAACCTGATTTAATACTCTATTACTGTTATATCTTGCTGTTGAGTTTGATTTTCTTAGCAAGTTTTGTATCACCTTACAGAAATACAGGTAAGGTATTTCTTCCAGCTATAGACTCCACACATTCAGCAGTTTTTGAATTCATTATGACTTATACTTTACCTTCTACCTGATAAATCTTGGGCTGGATACCACTCTTCTCTCCATATTTGCTCTTTGGCAACCATGAAGTGTCAGGGGTGTACACAAATGTAACACAGGTGTATTTTGTAAATAATTCTGTAGATGTTGTACTACAGCAAACTAGTTCTCTGTCACCAATGCTGCCAACCGTGCTACATAAACAGACCCCCAAAAGGATAAAAGCACCTTAATTGCTCATGTCAGCCATAGCAGTCAAACATGTGAGCAGCAAGTCTGAGTAAAAAAAGCCATTTCATTTTGTCACTCTTCTCACACTTAATTTATGCAAGGAGTTTTAAACTTAAAGAGAGCAACTACACTAGTACTTCCTTCTCAGAGGCATGTATTGCGCTTTCAAGAAATACTCCTCTGCCACCAGAAACAGGATTTTATCAGAAGTGTGCTGTTAATATATGTTGTGTTTTAAAAATGCAATTAAAGTGTGTACTTTTTGGAGATCCTGGCACATTATTTTATGCTGAAGGTACTGTTTGCTTCTTAAAAAGTCACCATGGAGCAATTGATGTTTCTATCACAGAGGTCCTACTTGAAGATTGTTTTTGAGACTGCTTCTGACAAAAACTCTTCTAGGTACCAGTTTCAATTTTCTGTGCCTCCAGAGGCCCTGTGCATTCTGCTACCCAGGCCTGCTTGACAAGAAGATTTTTGTTCAAACATTTCATGTGCACACCCCCACTTTTGTATGCACGTGCGTGTGCGCATGCGTGTGTGTGCACTCAGCTACAGGCAAAGAGCAGAAAACAGGGCTCTCCTGGCAGCAGAGAAGATGCTGGGTACTGTAACAGCACAGCCTATGCAGTCTGAAAACTACAGGCTTACATATGAAAGCTGAATCCTTAAGGTCTTGATTCACCTTAGGATGGAAATTCTCGCCAGCCCAGACCTGCACATTGGAACATACATGACTTCATTTTCAGACAGGGTTTTTTTTTTTTCCCCCCTGTCTCCTTAAGCTTGCCAAGTAAATGATTCCTCTGCTGATTCTGCAGTTTCCAAGTGCAGTTTTTTGCTCTGTGCCATGTCTGGAAAATATCCAATGTGTCTAAATCATGTAATTAAACCCCAGAAGCTAAAGACTGAGAACTACTGACTCTTTGTAAGATATTTCTGTTTTAGCATACTGATGTTTCTTCAAGTTACTGTAAAGCTTTCAAAGCTCCCTAAATGACCTGATCTCTCTCCCACTTAGTGCAAAACACTCACATGATATGAATCTGTTTGGCCCAGCTGACCACTTCAGAGGCAGTGTGTAGGAACAGACGCCTGTGTGGAAGCCTTTAGCATCAGGCTTACCACAGGTTCTCTCAGAAGCGTGGTTCCTTGGCAGAACTGTCTTATCTTCCTGGCTATTCTCTAAGAAGAGAGTGGGATGTCACAATATGGACAGTATTACAGAGATTTCTGGACAGGTTTTGAATAATTTCAAATTGGAAATTCAAACTGGACTGTGTATGAGACTGTTTAAATTTTCAAATGTTAGGTTTCACTTGCAGCTAGGATCAATTTCATTCCAGTATGCAGAATCTGGAATGCTTTCTGCACCAGGAAGATGTTCGAAATTACTCCTTTTTGGGTTTGAACCAGGAAGAAGCTACTGGAAGCACAGCTGGATTGGGATGCATGCCTGCAGTTGTCTCCTAGATGGTCCCTTCCCTTGCTAATGTCAGTAGGCTTTCAGCTGGTGCCAGCAGCAATGGAGATGCAAATCTGTACTGGCATTTTCACTTTTCAGCGAGTTTGCTAATCCCATTTGGTGCGTGTGTTGTCCATAAAGGGGCTACCATATCAGCAGTTACCATTGCCATCACTGTGGTATCAGGAATGGAATAGTTCTGTGTTTGGGAATGTTTCATTGCTAGTACAGAGAGGATCTTAGTGGTTGTCTCCTCTTCCAGTATCTAACTATGTTAGAAATACATGAAGATGCAGTACCATGTGATGTGAGAATAAATTCTGGTGACTTGAGTATAAATCAGCAGTCTCTTAAAATCTAGGTGACAGAGGCTTGAGAGAGGGAATTTTCTTAGTTTGCCTTGTTCTGCTAGGACATGTATGTGGAGTCAGATGCTGAAGAGTAATTAGTCTTCATTTTGAGCCTTACTGGAGCTACCTTTTTGCTTGGGGCCCCAGGCTGAGCACCAGAAAGACATTTGGTGAAATAACGTAATGGGAATGATGCATGACTTATGCTCCTTGTTTCAGTCAGAAGTCATCTTAACTCAGACTGCAAGAATGGTGTTGACAGTTGTGTGTTTCTCATGGATAATTTTACCAGTCTAGAATTAGAAGTGGCTCTGGATGGTCTCAGAGAGCTGCAGGTTCTTAGGAGAACTAAGGACATCTTTGGGTAGAAGATGTGAGGGTCTTGAAGGGAGGGCCAGAGAAGGCCACGGAGAGGGGTAAAGCACCTCTCCTGAAGACAAGCTGAGAGAGCTGGGATTGTTCAGACTGGAGAAGAAGAGTCCATTTTAAAGACTCTGAAGTGACATCATTGTGGCCTTCCAGTACCTAAAGGGGATATAAAAGATCTGGAGAGGGACTTTTGGCAAGGGCATGTAAGCAATAACACCATCTGGGAAAAACTTCAGACTCGAAGAGTTGGTGTAGAGGAAGGAATTCTTTACTCAGTGAGTGGTGAGGCACTGGGACAGATTGTCTGGAGAAGCTGTGGATGCCCCATCCCTGGAAGTGTTCAAGGCCAGGCTGGATGGGGTTTGAATCAACCTGGTCTAGTGGGAGGTGTCCCTGCCCATGGCACGGGGATCAGAATTGAATGGTCTTTAAGGTCCCCTTCAACCCAAACCATTCTGTGAAATCAAATTAGTGACTAGATCCCTGTCACTTGAAAAGAATAGCTAAAAAAATTGTCTCCTAAATATATTCTTTTGATTATGTCTAGTGGGTTAACCCCCAAAAAGCATGCGTGATGACAGAGCGTAAAGAAATAAATCAGTCTTTGGAAACAGAGTAAAAATTAAAAATGTTAAATTCTTTAAAAGAATTAAGCTTGAAAGGTTCTTACTCTGTTCAATAAATCAACACCTACTGGACAGTCCTAATTGAAAGGATCAGAATGGGCTCACTTGAATAGTTGTACGTTTCCTGCTTCTCTTGGCTGATAGTCTGTACCAGGCCACTGTGTCTAATAGTGTTGAAAAGAATTGTGTGTATGGAAATCAGAGTGGGAAGGGGGAACTTGCCCTAAACCCTCAGAAAGTTCTTTTAAAATTTGGTTTTAGATTATTATTTTTTTAAAAGACTTAGTTTTCCTCTCCTCCACACAGACCATAGCAGATCAGCCTGACATTTTCTATTTTTTCCCTTTTGTGCCTCTGAACCTGTGGTGTTGAAATTGAGCAGTCCTGACTTTATGGCACTAATGCAGATGTACAGAGACTATTTGTGTTTGACTGCGTGAACTTCTCTGCCACAGCACTGATGAACTGGGGGCTCAGTGAAGAGCAACAGAAGTGATTAGGTGACTATAGGGAATTTTAAAAATGCCATTAGAAAGCACTAGCTTACTGATGAGTGAAAAGTGTTTGCTCTGGAGCAGCTAGAGTATCTAAAAGACTATTGACAGGACTCTAGGCAGTGTGCTGCCAAAGTATAAGGGCTGGCTCAAATTGCCCAAGGTAGATGGGTTTGGGTTTAGTAATAAGGTGTGGTTTCTTCCAACCAAGGTCCACATAGATTGTAGAAAGTCATGGAAGACCTATTGCTAATGACTTTTAAAAATATGACTAGGGAAGCTTAAAGAAATACACTGGCAAAAATAACTGCAATTGACCAGGGACTGTAAGCCAGATGTTGTCTAAATAAAGGTGCCCATCCCCCTCATTTCCATATTATGTCTTACCAACAACTAGGGGAGGGACTACATTCCTGACAGAAAATGTATCTTGGATCTGCTCTGTTAGGACTAAGACTGGTTGATATCCAAGGAAAGGAAGTGGTGTGTTGTACTCACTCCATTTTAAATGTAATCCTTTGGCTTGGAAGTTGGACGTGGATGCAATAAGAGCAGTGAGCCCCAGCATCCACACTGAAATATAAATAAGGCTTTGAGACACTGAGGAGGCAGGATGAACTCTGAGATTTATGTGTTGTTGCTTTCATCTCTGACACGAAAAATAATACAAACATGCATTAGAAAGAGATGCTATGAGCCTGAATTATCTTTCTACTGTAACCTGCTTGGCCTTCCCTTTTCCTCTTAAGACTATTTCTGTTCTGCTGAAGTATTAGTGGCACATAGTGTTCCCATTTCCTGAGGGTGGAAACATTGAACTGGAAATGCAGGATGGAGGAGGAGGGAAGGACCTGAGAACAAAATTGGCTGTTCTTCAGGCTCTGCCAGTGGCAAGTTCAAGTTTTTGGTGGAGCTCTCTAACCCACTTTTGCTACACATGGGCTCCTTGAGATGCTTCACTGAACTCAGGTAATTGTTCCAAGCAGTCATTGCCATTCAGATCATCTCTTCTTTGCAGCCTTAATCTGACTTCTTTTCTTCAAGCTACCATTTCTGCTTCATTTCCTTCTCAATTGTCTCATAGATGAGAGCCAGTTTTGGGCAACCTTATTCACAGAATCAAAGTGAAAACCTGGTCGAAGCCTTGAATAAGCATGAATCATTAGTGTTGCACTCTAAATAAATACCTACATGTTGACAAAAGTTAAATGAAAGTGGATGTTAAAGATCAAGTGAGGTGTTTCTGAAGTCCAGTGAGGCTTCTCTAGTCTCTCTTCTGTTGCTCAGTTCAGTCATTTTAATGGTGAAACCAAGGCACTAAGAGGATAGACAACCAAGTCTGAATGAATGCTATGGATTTCAATATTGGAATTGAAGACAGCAAAACTGAAGAAACCATCTATTTTCTCAAACTCTTTCCAGAATAATTTCTAGCTCTCATAGTTCTTTGTGTTCTGGAGAGCTTGCTGTCAAGGTAGCTCCCTAATTGCCTGTGAAATTGCACAGTGAAATAACACCTCCTGCAAAAGTGGTTGTGGACAGACTGTCGTATGACCCGTGCAGTGCAGGGTTGTTTTGAGATGTTTTAGTACCTAACATGAACATGAGACTCAAACTAATGGTAGAACAGACAGAATTCCCATCTAGGCAAACAGTGGTCATAAAAGAATGAAGGCTGTGTGGTAGAGCTCTTCTCTGAGCCATTTTCTCCCTCCCTCATAGCTTCCTAGTTTTGTGCATATATTTCCACATCAAACGCTCTAATTTATGTACTGGAGCTAAAGCTTGTATATTGTACAGCCTGTTGGTGCAGTCAGCAAAACGTAAGGGAATCAGCTTGACTGAATATAATTTTTTTATTCCCACTACCATTTGGGGAATACATTATGTTACAGCCCTCTGTTGGGGCAAACTTATGAACTCAAAAACTGGTGTTTGCAATTCTGTGGGGTTATAACTAGATGGAAGGTACCTGGTAACCATCTGCTTGGAGTAAAGAGGGGAAAGTAGGTTTGGACAGCAAGGTCAAGACAGTGAAAAAGTCAGTGAAGTGATTGTGCTTCAGTGCTTTTCTGCCATGTTTTACAAAGAAGCATTCTTGCTTCTCAGGAATAAAACCAGCGATGATAAATAATTCTAGTAATTAAATAGTTTTTAAAGTATCCTCTATCTGCAAATGCATGAAGCCAACAATTTGTGAACCAAGCTCTATGACAGCCCAAGGCTGTGAAACTGATTTAAATGGAAAAAAGTAGTTTTAATTAACCCTTGGATTATAAAGCACATTCTCTGAAAACCCAAGCTGCCTCATTGAAGCCAGAAAGGAGGTTAATAAAAAGAACTGCACTTAAATAAAGGTGCTTTAATATTATTATTCCTTTCTGTAATCTGTTTTGAAATGACATTTTCTCTCATGGAATGAAAGGCAATTTCAAAATGATGGGAATTCCCATAGAAGAGGAACATTATCTTTTAACTGGCTGTCAGTGCTGCCACTATATCCCAATAGACAACATAACTTTGGATACTGTGAATACAAATAACATAGATTTTCTGCTTATGCTAAATATTTCTTACTCTAAAACCCTCATGAAGTCAAAAACAAAATTAGAGATGAAGACAGTAAGCATATTTTTGCAAAAAATGAAGTTCTTTACTGCAGCTGAAGAAAATATTAATCCTTACTAAAGGATTTTGCAAACTGGTCCACAATGAGCAGTTTAAGAAAAGTATTTTCAGCTTGTTCTTTTTTTTCCTCCATTGTGTCTTTTGAGTATTTGTGTGTTGGATCTTGGTTCATATATTTCTAGACATGCTATGTAAGGCTACATTCTTAAGTTATAAAGGGAAAGAGCATTAGTATAAAACATCTCTTTTCTTAGACTTATACGTATCTTAGTTTTGCAAGCCACGCTCACTTCTGCTCCTGCTCAACCCTTCAGGCCCTCGACTTCTTTTCGAGTGTCCTGAGAGTGCCTTTAAGGCTATTTTGCAGCTTTGTGTTTGGGTTGTCTGTGCAGATTTGCAGTTGCATTTGCAGACGTGGTCAGCAAATGTCAAGGTTATTTTTCTGATTTGTGACATTGCTTGTCTGTCCATTGCAAACACTGTGCTTGGCTTCTTTGCCACTTTCCATCCACTAGCAATTAGAAATTCATCTATAATAACTTTAATTTCACTTGAAGAAAAAAGCATGATCAGCACTGCTGAGTAGATAAGAACATGATTTTAGGGACATTCTCTTTACGTCACTGTCATGGTTTAACCCCAGCTGGCAGCTAAGCAGCACACAGCTGCTTGCTTAGCCACTACCCTCCCACTTCTCAGTGGGGTGGGAAGGAGAATTGAAAAAGATAAAAGACATGGGTTAAGATAACAGCAGTAAGAGCAATTTAATCATGGGAATAAAATAGTAACAATAATAATGGTGGTGGTGATGATGATGATGATGGAAAGGAAAGGAGACAGGAAACACAAGTGATGCATGGTACAGTTGCTCACCACCCACTGATGGGTACCTAGCACATCCTTGACCAGTGATCAACAGATCCTGGCCACCTCGGCTCTGTTTATGTACTGAGCATGACATTCCACAGTGTGGAATATCTCCTCAGCCTGTTTAGGTCAGCAGACCCTGGCCGTCCTCCCTCCCAGTTTCTTGTCCATCTCCTCACTGGCAGAGCATGGGAAATTGGAAAGTTCTTGATTTAGAGTAAGCTCTACTTAGCAACAACTAAAACATCTGTGTTATTAAGAGTATTCTCAATCCAAAACACAGCACTGTGCCAGCTCCTAAGGGGAAATTTAACTCTATCCCAGCCAAAACCAGGGCAGTAACACTTCCTTTGTTTAATAACCATTTGTGAAAATGTGTTATTTCCCTTCCCCTTTTAAATGCCAAAATAGGGTGCATCTTTTTTCTTGTTTTCAGATGTCTTCTGTCACAAAATTTCAGTGAATTTTGGGGTGTTTGTTTAAACTTAAGTTGTATCAGAGAAGGAACAGGAAGTGTCAATTTTCAAAGAATTTTTAGTACCACAGATTATTTTCACCTAGGATTTAATAATGTGGTGATCTTCAGAGATATTTGAGTCTAGTGTTCTAAACTTAAAATTCTGTACTTAGAATTTTGGAAACAACATTTTACACAGCGCTTAACAAAGGTTTGCTGCTCTTTCCCAGAGCGTGTGAATTGCTTATTTTTTTCCTCACTGAAGTCTTATGTCTTCCTTTTGTACAGATGAAAGTATAATTGTCAAAGATTGAATTGTAATTGAAGTTGGTAACATCATGTTTATTTCTACATAGATACAAGTGCAGGGATCTGTGCACAGTTGTACTGAGAGAAGTATCCTGAGAAATTAGAGTAAAATCAATAGCAGGGCAGTGAAACCATACCCAGCGGGTACAGTTGTCATTTTCTCTTTCAATCAAAGAAGATAAATGTGAGGGACAGCTGTTAATTAATTTCTCCCTGTTTGTGCAGTCTCCTTTATTTACTGTAATTCAAAGGGAGTAATTTCTGTATCACTTCAATTCCTGTTTTATTTTAGAAGAGTTTCTATTAGGCAAGTAATGGATAACATAAATAACAATTAATTTCTTCACATTTTTCATTCTATAATGCTGTTAATATTCTAGAGTTGGGATTTTGCTTCCAGTTTTTAATGTTAGAAACTTGTCTGTAATTGCCAATGTTTCTTTGAAAACTGCACAAATCACTATAAAAATTGTTAGCAAAGTCAAATCTTGTGAGGTGGGAAGAGATTTTTTTTCAGGAACTTAATTGTGTTCAATATGTAAGTAATTCAAGTACACAATAGATGGAAGAAAGAATCTGTATCTTTAATTAGAATATTTTTTAAAATTGCTGTAGTTTCAAGAGATCAGTGTCCATCTTTGTTAGGTATAGCAAAACATGATGTGGAGTCATCGAGAAAGTGTCCAGAAACGCAGGGCAGCTCTGAATGAATTTTGCTTAGGAAGAAAGACTTGATTTACAAACTAAGCTGTGAAGATACTCTAGCCAAGTATGTGTCATGGCAGAGAAGAGAGAAGATTTAAGGGAAAGCACTGTAGTTATCTAAAGAGATGCTAACCTGGCCTCCTGTGTGGGTTGGGAGATTGCACAGAGGCTTGGAATCTCCCCAGATACCTTTGGGCTGCACCTAGGGAGTCATAGGGAGGGAGCTGTTCAGCTGTCCATAGCTCCTTTTTTTAATTAGTGCAGATCTTAGTTACCTGGTGAACATGATTCAGCTCAGTCCACTGACTGTAGAGGTTATTTGAGTGGTTGTGCTTTTAAGTTGGGCACTCTATTCAGGCCTCAAGGGTTTAATAAAAAAATTGTGAAAATAAGCATCTTTTTCTTCCCTGTAAGAGCTATGTAAGTTCTTAATTTGGAACCCACTAGGAAATGTATAATCAGAGCATGGAAGATCAGCTTCAAGACTCCTGATGTTTCAATGGTAAACAAGGAAATAAATGCCTTTCTTTGGAGAATATGTACAATCAGCTTTTGGAGTGTGATTGTAAACTTACGAAATCCCAAGAGACATAGATGCAACTCTATCTCAATAATTTTTAAGGAGCAAATGGTCAAGCCATCTAGAAGAAATGCTTCAAGACATATGCTCTTGAGGAAGTATTCCTTGAAACTTAGTTATGCATTTCATCTAAAGTGTTTCTCTCAAAATTAAATGATTAAACTGAACAGACCGTAAAAAATCCATAGGGCTTTTTTTGATAAATTCCACTCTCCTCTCAGATATTTTCAAAGTAGTTTGAAGTGATTAAAAATAATATCAATTATTAACAGAGGATAGAAGGATATACAGCAGCTATTGAAATTATCTACTTATTTAATCAGTCATTTTTCTGTGGTCCTTTATGTGCCTCAGTAATAGAATTTTTGAAGAAAACACATTAACTTCATTATATTGAAACCCTGAGCAATAAATTATGTGCTACTCCCCCCATTCACTTCCTGTTTGGGACGTAGAAAGATTTCTATGAATAGCAGTTATTGTAATTATTGTCTAAGAAAGAAGGTAGGCAGTATTATGTCATGCTCAGAGTGCTGGACAGGCACTCAGTGACAGCTTTTCAGAACAACATTGTGAGATTTATCCCAGTGAGATGCGTGACAATTGCCGCAAGGGCATCCCAGCGGCAAAGGAGCAATTATAGTAGGACAGAACTGGGGGCAACAAAGGAGAGGGGGAGGCCTTTTGCTTGATGTGTAACACTATCATGATTCCCTGTTTATCATGAAGGAGAGGTATTAATTCCACTTTTTGTACTCTGCCTAAATGTGATGAATCAGTGTGCAGCACAAATTAATTGGAATAGTAGTTTATTGACTCTCCCAGATGTTGTGCTCATTTATCTTTTTAATGGTTCTTGCTGAGAGATAATATTAAGCTGATATGAGTCACGGTGCAAAATGTGCAGGAGGAGGAAAGACTCTGTTTGCAAAGGTACAGCATTTTCTCTACCCTGGAGAATTTTTGAGGTGCATTTATTTTGGATCTAGATGCTTTGTCTGAGGAAGAAGTATGACAAATGTGGGGAAAATTTCTGGAATCAAGTGTAGCAGAGAGAAGTTAGACCCATATAATGATTTCTACTGTGAAATAGACCTAGAGGAGTCAGTTAACAATGAACGAGGAAGAAGCATTGTTCCAGTGGGAGGAAACAAGATGATTGGAAAAGTTCTTGGAACAGATAAGAAGAATTGAAAACATAAAAAATTTGGCACTGTTACGATTTCAGCTTCTATTAGTAGAACCATTAAAATACATAAAAATACTTTGTTGCACGAGGATAGATACCTTTCCAAATCTGTTAGAAGTTCAAAACAGGGATTGGATGAATTCCTAAAGAGATACTAAAGGGAATGAATTTGGGGATATTCTGTAGCTATCTTTGTCTTGTATTTGTGGACGCTGGAGGAAGAGTAAGGAAGTGGGTCACATAGAGGGCAGGCTCGCAAACCATCTACACACAGCATCTCTTCCTGGCACTGGAGACACCGAGAAAACTTGGCTTGGGTGGACATTCATCTGCTTCTGCGTTTTCCTGTGTTTTGAAATGTAGAACTCAAAGAAACAGCTTTATTCAGGCCCTCTTCTTTTCTCCAGAAAACTTATGCACTACCTAAACATTCCTAACTTTTTTCTTAATCCTAAATGCGTACCTGAATTCCTCCTGTGGAAGCCAGACAGATGCATGGTTCAGATGAGTGTTTGATGCTATTTGATGTCAGGTTCTGCAGGTGTATCTGTCAGAGGGAAACAGGGTCACAGTACTTTCTGATCTGTGACTACATATTGTCTGTGTAGTAAGCTAGAACATGCTTCAGTGAGGGTCTCTCTAAAGTTTTATGGTTGGAGTCAAAAGGTTGAGAAAAGGAGGGATTTTGTTCAAAGCTTAGGTCCAGAAGAACCTGTGGCCAGCACAAAATTAACACAGTTTATCTAACTGTCACTGTTTTTGATCAGTCTCAGAATGCCATGCAAACCCCAGAAGAATAAAAAAGCAGTTCATTCTAAGGAGACCCCTCTTAGGTTTGTTACATGCCACCTCCATCAAGACTCCAGACCTATACCACTGGGTTACTCTAAAATGAGTGACTGCACAAACCTTGGAGCAAACCTGCTTCCTTTCTAGCAAAAACATATGCACTGATGGAAGGGAATTCTCAATTAATGCTGACCTGTTTAGCAGCACTGGTGCCCTATGGCACTTCAGGTGTCATCACTGACAGTGTTTGAACTTTGAGGGAATCCTTTATTTGCATAAAGAAGCTGTGACTACATGAAATACTGTGCCACAGCTTGGGTACAGCATGGGCAGGCAGCAGCCCTCTTTGTGACAGAAATCTCGCAAGCACAGAACTGTACTACTGTCAGTTGTCTTAGCACATGTGGGAGCACTATCACTGTCTCTTCTGTAGCACTGAGCATCATTGCCTGGAGATGGTACTGAAGTGTTCCCACTTCAAGATTGAGTTCAGAAAAAGTGAGAAATTACAGCACTGGCCCTGTCTGGTGAGAATAGACAGGACTTAAACAGTGACAGTCAAGCCAGGCATGCTGTTTCACTTTCAAGGCTTTCCAGCTGAAATGGCTTGTGTTTCCAGTCTTGGGTAGGAGCTTTGAGGTGCTTGGCAAGAGCTGGCTCTCTTCTGTTGAGATAGAAAACAGAAGAGAGCAAAGAAGATTCTGACTACATATAAGAAAGAAGAAAATTTCCAGTAAAAATATTTTTTTAAAATTACTCAGTTCAACACAGCTATAGAAGCCCAAAAAAGCTGAGGAATCTCCATCCTTGTTAATGTTCAAAACTCACTTTGACAAGCTTCCCAAGGAACTTTTGTCCCTCACTGGTTGTCCTGCTAAGAAGCGAGGATTCTTGAAAATAGTGATGGTAATAGTGTTTATCTCTTTAACTGGGATTTTTAACATAATTTTTTGTACCAGTTTCTGGGTACCACAGTGATGGTGGCAGAGTAAACAGTCTTGATAGCTTTGGTGAATAATGTAAGGAGACAACCCAGACACTTCTGTCTCCCATCTCTTGGAGCTTGGTATTATAGTAACAGTAAATGTGACTGGTCATTTCTGACTGCTTGGGATCTTCACAGTTTTATAGGGTTGAATCATTAAAAGACATTTTGATCCTCAGGATCTGTGACTTCTCAGGTGCTTTAAAATTTTCAGGACTTCCAAGGATATAGAGATCATTCCACTAGCTAAGGAAATATATTCCTAAAAATAGGTTAACATAAGAGGATTGGCAGCTGGTACATGAGTGGCAAGTTCACATACTTGGAGGAGAGAGAGGATGGGAAGGAGTATTTAAGGAAGTTTATTGAAGGCTCCTGTGCATAGAAGATGTATTGCTTTGCAGTTGGATTTGGAAGAGAGTGGGGAATAGTTGATTCCATAACAAAGAGAAATAATCTTGCTGAATGCAGTTTTGGAAGAAGTAACTAGCTGAGAAGACCATGGAAAGGTGCTTGTGTGGACAAGAGATGAAGGTGGTTTGAAAGTTGGGATGGTTTGAGGTTTCTGTTTACGTAGTTTGGTGTAGGGTAGAAGTAGTAGGAGAACTGAAGAATGAAAGATGAGCGTCTTTGGGTGTAGTCAGATTCTGTACACATCAAGTGCTAGGGGGAAGGGCAGGGCAGTGGTTAGCCATTTAGGGACTTGGTACTCTTTAATTCACAGAGGCCAATGCTTCCCTCCTACTCTCCCTTAAATGCTTCCATAATGTTCTCTCTGTCCTTCATTGTGGAGTAAGCATTTTTCATTGAGGTGTGGAAGAGGCAGAATAAAAATTAAAAAACAAAAAAACCCAAAAAACAAAACAAAAAAACCCCAAACCCCCCCCAAAAACTAAAAAAAATTTATCTTTTTTATCTACTAAATCACCAGCATTTTGATTTAGCCACAGTTTATTTCAGGGAAGATAATTGCCAGTCTAATCCAGACAAAGGCTGTGTGATTCCTCTTGAAGAGCAGTGTAGCTTTGGTGGGATATAGGATCAACCACGATAAGGCAAACAGATGTTGTAAGAGAGATGTGCAGGTGAGGAGGGCAGCAGAAGAACAGTTGGTTTCCTTGCAGCCAGAAGTTGTTTTTGTGTCTGGTTTTGTGTACCAGGGGGTTTTTAGTTATATCTGTTTTGTGGTAATTTCAATACTTTGGCTTGAGATCCAGCAACCGAAGTACATTTGGGTTCTGTTTTCTGCTCTGTGACTCAGAAATTATGTGACATGAGAAAATCTGAATTGTGAGCTGTTTTCAAGCCTTCTGCAGATAAATGAAGTCCCACTGACTGAAATTAAAGTACAGTAAATTCACGAATACAAGCCGCATGGACTATAAGCCGCATCTCTGGGTGTTGGCAAATATTTCGTTCTATGTCCATAAATAAGCCGCACCTGAGTATAAGCCACTCTGTTGTTCGCAGCGAGGACCCGCATGCAACAAAGTTGCCAAATAGTAACAGAAACGCGACAGGGCGGGGTTTACTGGCTCAGCTCAGGCTGTGCAGGCTCGGCCCGCTCGGGGCTGCCGACAGGGCTGGGTGGCCCAGCTCGGCACTGCCGCTCGGTGGGGCTGCTCAGGGCCGGCCTCCGCTGCCACTGGGCTTGGTCACCCCGGCCTGGTGCTGCCCCGCAGTGGCAGGCAGGGACGGAGCCCCCCCGCACCCGTGGCGGCGGTGGCGGGCGGGAACGGAGCCTGCCTGCTCCTGCCGCAGCAGGCAGGGACAGGAGCCCCTCGCTTACCCCACGGGCCGCGGGGGTGGCGGCACGGGGCCCCCCCGTCTCTCCCCCGGGCTGCGGCAGAGGAGGGAAGGAGGGAGCTCTCCTGCCTCTCTCCCCGCCCCCCGTGCTACCTGCAGGGAGCCAGGCTCCACCCGCGGCGCAACAGAGTAACAATTTGTAGCAATCGCGAAATGCTGACTTTTACTGGCAAGTTGCTCGACTCGGCACCTCGGTTTCCACTTCTGGGGGTGGAAATGTCAGAAAATTATTCACATATTAGCCACTCCTGAGTATTAGCCGCATTTCCAGTGTGGGAGCCAAATTTTAGTCAAAATGGTGCAGCTTATATTCGTGAAATAGCTTCCGTTGTTTGACCTCTGTTTCTGCATTTGTTTGCCTTCATTGTGAATGCTCAAAAGTCCCCATCTCTTGGGATTTTACTGGCCTAATAAAAAACTTTTAGATATTATAAAATTATAGATTGACTGGCAGTACAAATGGTGAGTGTGTATGTCTCCATGTAGAGGTGTCTTGCAGGCTTGATTTCTTGATTTTGGTGTACCCAGTCTTAGTTTTGGTGTCTCAGGCAGCAGTCTTCACTCCTGTTCCAGGAGAATGCTGCTGTGTGCTTTGGTAGTGCTTTCTGTAAAGAACTTTCTGATCTTTCACCCTGAAATTTTATCCTTTTTGCAATTGCATTCAGTGATGTTTTTATTCTGGGACATATCGTGCTGTATACATGCTTCATAAGCTAATAAGCACTACCTGCATTATATACATCCTCACATTTCATCTTCACTTTTCCTGTTATACTTAACGGGCTGTATTTTTCTCTTTCCTCAGTAGTCATGAATCAAAGTTCTTGCCTCTTGCTGAGATCCCTTCAGTTTCCTTACATTTTAGTGATGCACAGAGTGTCTTCCATTCATCTGTCTTGGGTGCTTTAGTTTCTCAGTGGGAGGAGCAGAAGAGAGAACTGTTCCATCCTGTCCAGAATTTCTCTCCCTCTCCAGTAAAGCAAATCTAATTGCATTCCACTGCCTTTTCGCATATTCCCCAGGCTGCTTTTTCCTCTGCTATGCCCAACTTGCTCAAATCCCCTATTGCAAGGTTTTCAGATAATTGCACTGCGGCTGCCCCTTTTAATTATAACTCTTCCCTCCCCTCTTTCAGCCAAGTTATTGAACCATTTCTGTATATTGCCTGAGATATTTTTCTTTCTCCTTAGCTACGCTTCACTGTCTCACTGAAGACATTGGAACATTTTCAATGCTCTGCTCAAAGAGCACCTGAAGAAACAAAACATACTGGCTTTTTGCATGCAACCTACATATTACTGTGATATTTCTCTGGTGGAATGAGAATTGGACAGATGGAGCTAGAATTACCTTGCTTAGCAAGATTGTTATGCTGTATTGATCTAATGCAATGCTGGATTAGGCTACATGCTGCTCCCTTACTCTAAGATAAGCTTTTATGTCAGGTTCTTAATGGTGGTGGTAGAGTTTTGTTTGGATTTTTTCCCACTTAAGATAATAAACTTAGACTTGTGTGCTTTTTCTGGCTGTAATGCAGGCTCCCTGTTTGACCTTAAATATCACAACGTTTGCTTCCTCACGTACAACATATCAATGGGAAAAATACTGTCCAACTTAGTAGTGTTGTGCAGTCATATGCTTAAAGGGACAAATGCCTGCATCTGAAATGCAATTACGAGTGTGTCAGCTGTGCAGATTTGTGTTGGCAAAAACTCTCCTGTCATGGCTACTGCCCTGCAGAGTCCTTAAAAGGCAAAGTGTAAATTACAGGAGACAAAATTTGAGAAATGTATGGGGAAATGGAATGGACACCTTCCAAGAAACATTGCCAAAGATGCAGAAAGGATCAGGACTTAAGTAATAGTACAGCCTATACTGTGATAGAGATTAACATTGATTTGGGAATCAGTGTCACTGATGCCATGAGTAGTCTCAAAATCTGTGTGTACTGGCAGTGCACAAAACACCTGTGACTGACTGAAGTCTTGAGGGGTGGGTATATGGAAAATACTGGGCCTGTGCTATTCCTTTTCACCCTTATCTTGGAAGTAGTAAATGATGGAATGGGTGTATAAAAACTGTCAGTTTTGTGTTAGAATGACCTGATTTCTGTTTCTACCTTCTGTCTTTTCTTAAACAGTATTTCTCTCTGAAGACCTCTGTGCTTTAATTTGGGAAGATATTAAAACACTCCAAGAAATCTCAGACTATTTCAAGGGAGTGGTGTGTGCTTGTTGAAGATGGTGGTATTTACAGAGAATCTTCATGGATTCTAATGCTGGCATCAGTGCAAGAAGAGTGTCGGGAATGGGTTGGCTCTGGATGGTCTTCTTCTTTCCTCTAGTCACCTCATTAGAAGGTAAGAACAGATGTTTTGCAACAACTTTAAAGAGTTGTAGGTAGAGGCTAAAAAAAAAAAAAAAGAAAAGTGTACTCTCCAGAACACTTATATCCTAGTTCAGATGAGCACTGAGCACGTGTCTTTCTGTTTGATGGTTGATCACTATCTCTTGGGATTTAAAAAGTTATTACTGTTGTTTCTGGTGGGAGAGGCAAACGCTCTTATGAAGGATCATTAATGAACATTACTAATAACTATCTCAGAAGTGACTCCTCAAAGAATAGCTTTTTTTTTTTCCAGGAATAAGCTCCGTGTTTATATGTATGCATTTGATTCTCGTGTTCCTGTTCTTGCACCATGTTTGCTTTGCGAAATGATCTCTGGACGTTTATACTGTTCAGGAAGACAGCACCAGATGGGATGAAATCAAGAGTTTTTGTCTCACCTCTGAAAAACTTGCCCCAATTTATAGATATGGAGAGAATATTTTGCATTAACAAGAAGAGGCAGCTCATGTTCAGCCAACAGAGAGAGGAGGGAGAAAGCACTGGAGGCAGTGCTTTCTCTACTGGGTAGAGAAAAGGTAGACAGGGGAAAAGAGGTGCCAAGAAAATGGGAGAAGAAAGAATAGATGACAGAGGGGAGGATGATGAGAGCAGGAGATAAGATGAGAGCTATGGAAGAGAGTTAGAGAAGGGCAGAGGTAGTGTAAACAGTCCCCTTGTTTGTTCCAAGAATATCCTTGCAGCTACATGTGCTCAGTGAACTGTACTGCTTTGTGATGAATGTTCATCTCTTGCGTTTCTGAAAGCCACTGAAAGAGGAGAGGAGGGAGAGATGGAATCAAAGGGAAGCAAGGAAAGACCTAGAGGAAAGGAAAGGAGAATAGTGTGAGATCTAACAAGAAGAGGAAAGCTTGTTAAAGTGTCCCTTCACTTAATAGGAGGGGAATGCAGCATGTGTGGGAAGTTCAGAGACTAAATAATTGATGTAAGATTATAATACAAATTCTTAAATCACTAAAATTCTGTGAATTACTGATTTAAAAACTGTATTACAAATTACTATGTAATTCCCTGTGTAACTGGTAGAGAAACTGATATAGAAAAAGGGGGGAAATATAAATTCTCTCTGCAAATATGAAGTAACTGTGATGGCTGTATAATGAAGATTTTTTAAATTCAGTGTTCACTCCTTCAAGTTTGTAGAGAAAAAAGAGTTTCGAAAGTACTGTGTGATACAGCTTCACAGATCACATAGTTGACCTGCCTGGATTAAAATAGGACAGTAAAATTCTACCTATGGAGAGGAAGCAGTAAAAGTGTCCATGAGCCAAACTTCAACTCTCAATTCAGGGTCAGCATCTTCATTGTGACTGTACTGCATGGTCCTAAGTTTGCACTCAAAGCTGATTTGCATCTCAGAGGTAAGTATTTTTGTTGTGGTCAAAAGTAGAAGAAAAATTATACGGTAAGGGAGGAAAATCTGATGATAACTAAGTAGAAAGCTTTGCTTTAGTACAGAGTTGTCCATAAGGAAGAAAAAAGGCCCATGGCTTGTTTGTTGACTCATTATTACATATAGCAGAAACTTGAAATTCAGGTTTCAGATTTAAGTTGAAAAATATAGGGTATATCCAGTGTGGTCTTCAGTTTTTGTAGAGCTTCTTAGAAGTTTTAGGTGATGTTTAAAATACATTTCACCTCCAACTAAAGAGAATTGACTGAGTGGGAAAATCAATCAGTCAGTCAATTCTTCCTAGTGTTTCTCAGGCATTTGAGTTAGATTTAAAGTCTGGATGTAAATCACATTTTGTCTCAAACTGAATGTTGTTCAAACTTTGTTTGAAATTTTCTAAACCTCACTGTTAATCATTAAGAAAAGAGGGAGAAGCTGTAGAGAGGGGAAGGGAAGTAGTCAAAATATTCAGACCATCTTTATATGCATTATGAAGAGAGCAAATACTTCTTAGGCAGAATGCCTCTCAGAAAGAAGGCAGCATGCTTTTACAGGACCTAATGGGACTTTAAACTCCCTCATGACTCAGAAGTAAAGAAGTTCTTGTAAGCAATTGAAATTACTTTGTTGGTATTGGGTTTAATGCATAAAAAGGAGACATTAGGCTGAATTTATTCAATACAGCTCTAGTATTTGGACACACCGATTTCACTAGGCATGAGCATGTCTGTGCAAAGTTTTCCAGACATGATTTTTACACAAAAAAAGCCTGAATGGAAACCTGAGGGAAGATTGCTTTGCAAACAGAACACATTTGTATACTTGTCATTTTAGTTTTATAAAAGGAAACACAATTGCACAAAAGTTTTCATTAAGATCACATTTCTCAGTGTTTATGGCTTTGCAAGAATTTCTGAGGATTTGGTTTTGAGAGCATTACTTTTGAGCTACACGATGGGTGAAGTAATGGATTTTTCCTTTTTCTCAAAGCTACCTAAAGAAATACAGTAATTTTTTTTCTTTGAAAATCTATACATGTATGTAATTCCAGTTTATCACTGAATATTTAAGTTAATATTTTAGGTTAACATCTCTGATTGTAACAGTTTGTGAAGCATAGAATTTAAGAATTCTTGATGGGCTGCAGTCAAGACAGGTGAGAGCAAGTGATAACTTGTTAATGAAATAGCTCTTGCTCAGGCACTAAGATCAATTTTATGTGGAATATTGGTTTTGCTTTGATGGAGTTATAAATGTCTACAACTGTAAACACAAGCAGAGTTCATTTTGCAGAAGTCATTAAATATGTTCCAAAGGAATTATGTGTTCTGTATATAAGTGACTGCATTTATTGTACAACTAGCTCTCAAGCCTGCAGAATAGCTGGACAATCTTTGTAAGTATCTACCTGAAATTCAACATATAGAGAATATTTGTTTTGCTTTGATAAAACCTCTTTGCATTAAGAGTGTCTCTTTGGCAAAAGGGAAGAAAAAAGGTAGTGAGGTCAGACATTCTTATTTGATTTTTCCCCAGTTTTTTTCTACTAACTGGTTGTTGTCTTGGGCTGTTGAAAATAATGTATTGATTACTCAAATTGGCTTGCCTTTGAAGTGGAGGAAAATATACCTTCCTCAGAGGAAATCTTCTGAGTGAAAAATACACTATCTTTTGGTTTATTACATGCAGTTTAGTATATACAAAGAAAGGTTTAAATTAGTGTGATTTTACTTTAGGGGGAAAAGGAAGTAAAATTAACTTATTTGCTTGGTTGCTTGTGATTCACATGAGTTATTAAAATGCTAGCAAATATTTTCTTCACAGTTCTTTTCTGACAACCTCCTGCATGCCAAAATCTTTGTCTCATGCTTGGTAAGCCCGGCAGAGGAATATCCTGTTGTGGACATGCAGAAGGTGAATAAGACTGGGCTGGATGCACAGCCTGTTTGTAGAGGGGGAATAGACAGGGTTTTATCCTTTTGGTCTATTTCAGCAGCTCCGTTTGATTAGTTTTCCTCCGTAATAGATTCCTGTGTAGTTCCTGTGCTAGGGACATCCCTAATCCCAGGTTTGTACCATGCCCTGTGTTGAATCTGTTCCCAAACTGCTGTTTGGAGGCCAGTAGGGCAGGAGAGACTATTCATGCTGCAGCTAACACTATATTCAAAACTAATTAAAACTCCAAAGAAAAGGAATGACATTCCTGTAGTGTAGGGTCCCCAGGACTTTCAGCGTATGCTTTGGTAAAACCTTGGAAGAACCTAGGCTCACTTTTTAATGTCTATGAAAAAAAAAAGCCAAGCAGGAAAACATAGATCAGCAATAAAAGTCACCCATGCTGTGCTGTCATTGAAGGTAGCTGGTTTGATGGCAGTGGCATTTGGACCCATGTTCTAAACTTAATAGTGGATGTTTGGAGAATGAACTTCTTAAGCTGTAGAAGAGTAGGTATTATATTGTATCACTAGGAAAGTTGTAGATAGCAGTTTAACTTGATTTCATATGCAAAGTTAGAACTTTTTAAATTTTAATTTCCTGATGTCTGCATTTTCTGACTTCAGTAGTAGTGCAGCATGCTAATCCTGACAGTTTCCTTAGAGCTTTAACAAAAGAAAGGGGCTGGGAAAGAGAAAAATACACAATCATTCATAAAGCTTAAAAACTGTGTTACCTTGCAAAAAGCTGTGTATTTCCATATCCTACACCACTTGGCTGTCATTTCTCTCTTTCACAGATGGTACATAACTCCTGGTTGGAGTGTGAGAATTCCTCCTTGCAGATGACAACTCTGATGTTCTGATAGTGTCAGCATTTTGCTCTGACATAGCAAACAGTTAAAATACGTTATACTTCATGGAACTTACTAAACACGTATCCCATTGATTCCAAATGGCTTTTCTAAAATTAATTGCATTTGAGAGGTAGCATTGCTGAAGTAATACAAGATCATTCATTGGAGGATTGACAATATAGCTTTACACAAAAAAAACTTGAACTCGTTTGTCTCATATAGATTGATTTTCTATATATTCTCTTATATTAGGAGGCATATTCTATAACTGTAGCTTATTTTTTCATGTTAAGTCATAGCTAAACTTCAAGACATTTTCTTTTACAGCAACATTTGTGTTGGATAGTTATGAGCAAGTCGGATTTTTTGGCTATTTTTTGTTTGTTTTTTTACTTGTTTCATCTACTCATTTTTGAAAAACAGAACACTTATTACAGTTGCATATGTCATTAGCTATTGATATATTATTTATTTCACCACAATTGCATTTTGTTTTGGAAGAAGTTCTAGGGTATTTAAGGCTCCACAAAGATTTCACTGTATTTTGTGCCCAGATTATATAGACCCCATGCATAAATGTATTTGTTTGTATGAGTGATAAAAGGTCGCTGATAAAAGGGTTCTCTTCTCGTGCTCAAAGGAGCACAGAGGAACAGTGAAAGGCAGGGGAACCTCAATAACCTAACAGAGAAATAAATGCCCTGACCCAGCTTCTCCCAGAGCTATCACAGGAGTGTGATCAGTCCATGGGGTGGGAATTGAACCCATTAAGTTAAATCAATGGAAATGCTCTCTGGAATGCCTTTCAAAGATTGAAGGAGATTATTGCCGACAGGGGCATGGGATTTATTATGGGATGTAGGGAAGATAATCTGCCAAATTTACTGTGGGCTGTTTAGGGGAGTAACCCTAGGTGTGGAAGGGGAGGATTAAATGTGAGAAAGTAGAGAGATAAGGGGCCAGTCACATACACCAGCTGCAGGTCAGTATGGCTGTCAGGCTGATCACCACAGTCTATCCTATCTTCTTATTAAATTCAATTTTTCAGCAATTACCTGCATGAGAGGGCTTTGCTCTCTCTCTCTTTGTGTGTGTGTGTGTGTATATGTGCACATTTATTTATATACCAGCAACTGGACTTGAACCACAGGTCAGAGTGGCCCATGAGTCAGTGCTGCCAGCAGCTGGAGATCATGGAATGGATGAAAATCAAGTGCTGGGAACTCAAGGTGGACCCAGGTCATAAGATCTGTGCATCTATGATGCAAGCAGCTGAAGTGAGTGAGCTTGTATTAGTGAGTCTGTGATCTCTATATCATGCCAGACTAGCTTGATGGTGGAGTTAGTGGGTTGGGAAACCAGGGAAAGAGCAGAGTCTGGAGGAGGAATGAGACACTCTATGAGTGAGACAAATGGAGGGGTTTATCTAGTGAGGGAAGGTCAACTGTCAGGAGGTCCAGGTCAGTTATTCTGGTCACCATAAATTCTGGGGGTTCTTTGAGAGCACTGTCTATGTGTTGTGTATCTCAGTGCACCCAAAGACAAGATCATCCCAGGACCAACTCTTGGGTAGGCTGAATGTCAAAGACCGCTTCATTGAGAGATCCACAGAATAGCAATCCAGGAGAGCAAGCACCCAGGACTAGCTACTGGGTAGGCTGTACCCTTAAAGCCAGTGAGTAGAAGATGCATAGTGTGCCTCTGTGTGTATGTGTGAAGGGATGCCTCAGTGAGTGAGGCTGTGTGACTGCTCACACCAGGAGTGGGGCTGTGAGTTTCAGGTGCCAGCAGATGGAGAGACCACAGAACCAGAGGTCAGGAGGGTAAAGTTTTAAGTACAGGTATTGCAGTGATCCACATTGTATATAAATGCATATGTATTTCCCACTAACGGACCTTAATCCTGACCAACCAGAAAGTGGAGCAGGATGAGGCCATTGGTGGTGCTCTTTCTGTTTGCATGTCTGGTGAGTGCTACTGTCTGTGCTGATCTTTGTGGGTGGCCATTCATAGATGTGCAGTGCCTGCATGTGTTTGTGTGTGTGCCTGTTGGGAATACCCACTTAACCCTGATACTGGTTATAGCTGGGGCCACAGAACTGCAGCAGCCTGGCTTGTGTGAGGTTACTGGATTTGACAACTCCTAACACTTTTTTTGCACAAGTCCAAGGAATGCTTTCTCTTCTCAGCCTTCTTAGAGAGCATTCACACTCTTCCTACTTGTTCAAGGCATGATCATAGAAGGCAGAATAAGCTCAGAAATGTTTCAGTTCTTTTCAAGTGTGTTAAGCAAGCAAATTTTGATGCTTGGGGCATTCAGCTGCCTAGCAAAGCAAACTCTCTGAATGTTACCTTTAACCATAGTGCCCATTGCCTTCTTCCAGTGTACATTTGGATATATTCAGAATTCAACTGGACAAGGTTCAGAGCAACCTACTGTAATTTAGCCTGGCCTCAAGCAGGGTGTTGATCAAGATGACCTCTCTACCTCCCCTCCAGATTGTTTCATTCTGTGATTTTACAGTTTTAATACCAGATTCTCATCACACAGTTGAAGGAGTTTTTTACTCTCTTCTCAGGACCAACTCTCTTGTCTGTGGCTGTAGTTTGCAAGGCTTTGGTTGTATAATTCCCTCTTGCACCACTGCACTGTTAAGACACTGAGGGCAAATGTTCTTCAGAAAGCTGTTGGGCCATCTCTGCCTCCATGAAGGTTGTCTAAATCATCCTTGGGTGAATTGTCATCCTCTTGCATCAAGGGAATATTTTGTCTGTGACACAAACACTTAATAGTCTTGTTTGAAAGTACAGACACAGCAAATTCTGAAAGTTATTAATGTACCTGTTCTGAACAACTTGATCTATAATAGCAGCTTCCAGCCTCTGCCCAGTTTTTCTGGATGTTGACATTATAGCATAATGTAGCCCAAGAGATTGGTTTGTGATGTAAATATAGAATAGTACTAGCTGTAGTATTTGAGATTTTTATTTCACCTTTTCTGACCTGCAAGAATTGAGGATACTCAAATGAGAGTTTAGATTATGCAGAATGTAATGAACCCATTTGACTCTACTATAAAAAGTGACTTTTTTTCTTTTTAATTTAGGGAAATGAAATACTGGAGAATCTCTCATAAGTTATTTTTATCTTCCTTGAAATAAAATAACACTTGTAATATGAAATTGGAATATCATTCTTTGAAACTGAGATTGAACAAAAGAAGCAAAAGGAGCAAAAGAAGAATTGTAGAATTGTCATAACTTCATGTGTTTGAAAGCCTCTAGATTGCTCAGATACCTTGTCTATTCCTCATTTTAATGCAGAGTGGAATATTGCTGCAATGATACCCTGAGTTACCTCAATCATTGTTGCCTCTAGCAGCATCACGGGCTGGGCTGAGCCTGGGTCAAACCTTATCATGCAAGACCCTTGATTTTGAGCAATGCTGAAAGGGTGTAAGCCATTTTCTTCCAGGGTGGTAAATTCAGCTGAATAGATCATTTCTATCTGCACTGAAGAGCAGCAGAATACTGGTCTGGCCCAGCACAGTGAGGATGTGGAATACTGCATCGTCAATGTTAATAAAGTGTCACAGTGAAGATTTATACCTGTACACATGGAGTCATTCATACTGTTAAATTATGAGCACAACCATGGGTTTGTTTGGTCCATGCCAAATAACCTTATCACAAACAGTGCCTATGCATAGGTCAGAGGTTAGGATGACTGAGGACCATTCCTGGGAGATGGTTTGGAGGCAGCCATGCACTTCTGTGGGGTTGGATTTTTTAACCATGGGAACATGAACCGTGTCTGTTGTCCTCAGAGCTAGAGAGCAGTTTAACAACTTGTTAGATTTATGAGTGTGCATGCATCAAGTGTGACTGGAGATGTGATTCAAGGCATACAACCAGTAGGAGAGGGAGGAAGAAGAAAAATAGTGAGGGACTTCTGGCAGTTGGTTGTGAAACGAGATTTATGCACACAAAATTATTGTGTACTTTTCTTTTTTTTCTAGTGGTTTCTGACTTAAAGTATTCACTGTGAAAGGGACAGTTCTGTCTACTTCATGCTACCTGTTTCTGTTTGCTTGTAAAATACGTGCTTGGTAAATATTATCTTGCTCACTGGTGAGAAGTTGTCTGGAGAATATGTTTGACATGGCAGAGCACAGGCTACTGAGCAAGTCTTTTCTATTTTCTTTCTTCTCCATTCCTTTCTCACTTTCTGCATGACTTTCCATGCCCTGATTAACTTTTCTGTGTTTTACTTTTCTAGAGTTTCCATGGGGTAGAAGCATTGTACGTTGGTGAACAGGAGGCTCAGATCTGATTAGAAAAAAAGTTCTTTCTGTGTTGAAAAATGGCCTTGTATATTATTTCAGCGTATCAAGGCCATGTCTGGGATCCCAGTGGCAAAGTAATGACATGACACAGTGCAATCCCTGTGCCAGACTGTGCAATTGGGAAGGTAATGGGCATGGGGGCATGCCAAGTTCCTCGGCTGCCAGAACAGCCTAGGGAAGATTGTGCCTCAGGGAGGCATAGGCCTTTTGCAGATGTTCTGCTGCTCAGAGGGGCTGTCTGAACTGAGCCATCCTTGAGAACTGAGCAGCTCAGCATTTCCTGAGGTCTGTTACATAATTTTAGTGGGGTTGTGCTTTAGCTGTAACCAGTAGTGCTTTCCAGTTTTGGCAAGCCAGCTCAGGTATTTTGCACTGCTTTTGAATCAAGGAGCTGCATCCCCAGGGAGGTCTAAAGAGTATAAAATGTCCTGTAGGAATATAGGGAATATAGTTCACGGACATCGATGAAGGCTGAGATCTGTATAAACTTGCTCACTTGATCATGTCTGCTTTGGGATGAGCCTGTTCTTTCCTTTCCAATGATTAATATGGAGTGAATCCCTAGGTGTGTTGGCAGGGATAGTGACATACGCAATACATAAACTGGAAATAAAAACCATTGAGGATCTCTTTCATGCATAAAGCATGGAACAATCATATTATTAAACCTTTAAAAGGTTTAGTAATGGATCATGAATCTTATTTGGAAGTAACGGCTGTTGCTATTAGGTTTTGGGTTGTTTTTTTAAATCTGTTTTTGAGGGTTTTTTTCAAAGCAATGAGATAGAAATATGGAAATTAAAATAAGCAAATAAAACTTCCCAGAATTTAAGAAAAAGAGTTGATTTATAGAAGATATATCAACACATGTGAATACTTACTCAACTCAGTAATTTTCTTATTCTGTGTCTTAAATATACAGAGTGAAGAGCTCGTTTGCATACCACAGTGGTCTCAGAACCTGATATTCTCTTTGGAGAATACTATGTTTATACTTTGTACTGTGAAAATCTCTTCTGTGTTTCTTTGTACCCAAGCAAAGAATAACATGTCCAAGAGCAGTCAAGGCTACCATCTGTCTCCAGTGTAGATTCAATAACAATGGAAATGCAGACTACCTGTGGGAATAAACTAGGCCTGGGAAGTTCTGCATGTACCCTACTCTTGAGCAGCGTAATGCAGCAGGTTATTTACTACTGGGATTCCTACACAAGCCTGCAATGTAACAGCTCCAGAACAAAGTGAATCCATTACAGGATCAGCTAGGTAGTTGTCTTAAACTCCCGAAGAAATTTGGTTCCAGAGCTGCGAACAAACATGTCTTGACCTCATGTCCACACTTACACGTGCAAATAAAATGGGCAGCCATAGTTCTAGGGAGACTGGCATGCATTTGTGTAGCTCATCTTGTGTCTCACCTTTTTCTTTCCAAAAAGAGAGTGGCCTCATTTGAACTGCTCATTATGATAACTCTGCTCCATGCTGTCAGTGTGCTTACACTGAATATTGACAAGCAACTTGAGAATCATGAGTTAGCATGATCATGTTCCCAGTGCCTCTGCCCTTGTCTTGGCCTTTCTTAATTTATTAGTATGGACATAACCTGTCATATTTAATCCCAAAACATGAATGTTTATTTTTGATGTATGGAAGCCCTCTACAAGACAATCTCTTGAGAAACAGGTAAGATTTTAGTCTGAGGTGGAATAGCATAAAATACTTTTTTAATTTGTTTTTTTTAAATATAAATAGAAATACTTCTGGATACAACTCGAGAGACCTCAGAGATTGGCTGGACTGCACACCCTTCTGATGGGGTAAGCATTTCCCTTGTCCTCTTCTTGACTGTACCTCTGCTGGGAAGATGCTCATGCAGCTAATGAAGAAAGGAAAACTGGAAGCAGTGAGAATTGGTTTATAGATTTTGTAACATGAACAATTTGAACACAGTGTGTTGTGCAAAGCCAGATTGTTAAGAGAGAAGGATGCTGAGTGGGATGCTATTGCCACCTCCTTACCCTCTTCTTTTCACTCTGCTCCAGAGATACTAAAGAGTTTTCCAGCTACCCCTCCATATAGAATAGAATAGAATAGAATAGAATAGAATAGAATAGAATAGAATAGAATAGAATAGAATAGAATAGAATAGAATAGAATAGAATAGAATAGAATAGAATATTTCAGTTGGAAGATACTGATAACAGTCACCTAGTCCAGCTACCTAAACACTTCAGGGCCAATCAAAAGTTGGCGCATGTTATAAAGTGTACTGTCAAATGTCTCTTACACACTGACAGGCTTGGGGTATTGAGCACATCCCTAGGAAGCCTGTTCCAGTGTCTGATCACCCTCTAGGCAAAGAAATGCTTCCTGATGTCAATTCTGAGCTTCCCCTGAGGCAAATTTGAACCATTCCCCTGCATCCTATCATGAATTGGAGAGAGAAGGGATTAGCACCTCCCTCTCCATTTCCCCTCTTCGGGGAGCTGTTGAGACAAGGGAGTCACCTCTCAGCCTCTCTCCAAACTGGACAAACTCAGAGCTCTCAGTCACTACTCCCAGGACACAACTTCCAGCCCTTCCACAGCTTTGTTTCCCTCCTCTGCACACATTCAAAGACTTTCCCTCCCCTCTGAAGTGGTGGTGTCCAGAAGTGCAGCCAGCATCAAGCACAAACTTGGTGAGGCTGCACCAGCACTGAGCACAGCGGATGATCCCCCCTCTGCCCAGCTGTGCTGCCCTGTTTGATACCCCCAAGACAGGGTTTGTGCTCTCTGGGCTGCCCGGACACTCACTGAGCTGCTGCCCACCAGCACCCCCAGGGTCCTCCCTGCAGGGCGCTCCCCAGACTCCTCTCCCAGATTTTATCTGTGCCTGCAGTTATTCCATCCCAGGTGCAGGATCTGGCACTTGTTATTGTTAAGTTTTGTGCCATGAAGGATTTCTCAATGCTCCCATGGTATATGGACATTCAGTTGTGCTCTTGAGCCCCCCATGATCACAAGAGCAGCATACATGATCCCAACTAGCACTGCCATCCTAAGTCTATGCCATGCCAACCCTTGGTTTGCCTTCAGGTCTCCTGCTGGTATGCCCTTCCTCCATCAATTAGAGATTAAATGCCTCAATCGGTCTCCTGTTTGTGACCAAAGATAAATTTCTTCCATCAGAACAGGGGATCCTGTCACGTCCCAGTACACCCTATGTCTCAGAGGTTCTTCAGTGGTGACAAACCCAATCATTTTGGCAGAGGCAGAAGTTCTGAAGGCAGTATTGATGTCTTGTTTTTGTTTCTTTCAAAGTGCCTTACTGCTACTGAAAAGATTGAGAAAAACACTACCCGTACTCCTGAATTTTTTAACATTCTTCCCTGGGCCTTGAAAACTCTCTTGATCAACTTTGAACTTTTTGCTGGGACGTTATTTGTACCCTTGTGAAAAAGCAGGTGTGAATAGTAGCCTGAAGGCTGTACTAAGCTCTTCCATCAGTTGGTGACATAGCTAAACTGGGGACCAGGGAGGCTGCAAACTTGAATAAAGATGTTCTGGTCTGCAAATGGGTGATTCTGTTTCACACTAGAGAAAATAACGGGTCACCATAACTTGCTGTTGTTTCTTCTTGGCAAATGGTCTTAGTGCAGATCTTATTGTGAGGAGTTGATTGGTCAGACCTTCATGAGAATGCTTGAGCAGGTTCCTTCTCTTCTGTCTCACTGTGCATATTCTCTGTCGTACCCAGGGCCTTGTACCTATTGAGCTTGTTGAGAGGGTAAGGAGGGTTTTGTCCTACAGCTTTGTACAGGAACCTGCTTCCACCCCTCCTTATCCTTCCCTTGTGCCTTTCTCCAGGCACAAACCAGATCTGGACCTGCCCCTGTAGAGGTCATGCTGAGTGGTTTATGTGCGTAGGAGATTTCAGAGCACAGCTCCCACTGTGGTAAAGCTGGGTAGAAAGGACTTCTGCTTTAATATATTTTCCAGAGAGCAGTGTCTTGTTGCTCTGTCTCATTTGTTTGTATCCTTTGTTTTGTCTCTGGAGAAAAGAGATGGGAAAATAGGAAGGAAGTGTGACTCTCGCATTTAAAGATTCTTGATGTTGTATGACAAAGTTTGCATGAATTATGTTTTCTGTCACAACATTTCTTACTTCAGAGCTTTGATTGCTCTTCTTTACTGGGTCATACTCTGTCTAGAATGCTGTGCTTCACGTGGCATCAACAAGTTCAAATCTTGTCCCAGACATGGCAAGGAGAAGGGAAAGACAAAGACGTGTCCTGTATTTTTGGTGCAGTTGAGTACTGAATTAATTTTTTTTACTGTTTCTTTTTTCTCCTCTATATCCATTGTAGTGGGATGAGGTAAGTGTCCTGGATGACAAGAAGCGCCTGATCCGAACCTTTCAAGTGTGCAACGTGGCTGAACCAGGTCAGAATAACTGGCTGCGCACTCACTTCATAGAGCGGCGCGGAGCCCACCGAGTGCATGTCCGCCTCCGTTTCTCAGTGAGGGACTGTGCCAGCATGCGCACCGTGGCCTCTTCCTGCAAGGAGACTTTCACACTCTACTACCACCAGTCAGAGGCTGACATAACCTCTCAGGACATGCCAGAGTGGCGTGAGGGCCCCTGGACCAAAGTGGATACAATTGCAGCTGATGAAAGCTTTTCCCAGGTGGACAGCACTGGGAAGGTGGTCAAGATGAATGTTAAAGTGCGTAGCTTTGGGCCACTCACTAAGAATGGCTTCTACCTGGCCTTCCAGGATTCGGGAGCCTGCATGTCCTTGGTGGCAGTCCAAGTCTTTTTCTACAAGTGCCCTGCTGTGGTGAAAGGATTTGCCTCCTTTCCTGAAACGTTTGCTGGCGGGGAGAGGACCTCACTGGTGGAGTCCCCGGGGACATGTGTACCCAACGCAGAAGAGACGAGCACGACGGGGTCCTTGAGCGTTCGGCTGCACTGCAATGGAGAAGGGGAGTGGATGGTGGCCATTGGACGATGTACCTGCAAGGCTGGCTACCAGCCTGTGGATGATGAACGAGCCTGCCAAGGTGAGAGAACTTTTTTCCCCTCCCCCTTAGGCAGCCATTCTTTCATTGGTTCTCTGTGTCAGCAATATTTGGCCCTAGCCAACATTTCACAGAGCTGGGCGAGTAAATTACTTCTCACAGAGCTTGCCTTGTAGAAGCCCTTTCTCACACATTTGGCTCCTCAGACTGGAGCTGGAGTGGCCACTTATCATGGTTTAGGGATGGTGTTCTCTGGTTTGGTATTGCCACTAAAACCATGCTGCCACTCACTCCCCCTCCAACTGGAAGCACAAAAGGCAAAGATCATCAGTTAAGATAAGAACAATTTACTGGAAATGGCAATAAGATAATAAAATGAACAGTAACAGCAGCAATATTAACAACAAAATATGTAAGGCAGATGATTTACATGGAAAGTGACTATAAACAGATAAATTGGCTCTTTCCAACCAGTTTTCTCCCAACGGAAAGGAATGCTCTTTTCCTTGGAGTGTGAGTGCCTTCCCCTTACCCTTGGAATGTGAGGATCTTCCCCTCACCTCTGTCAATGATAAGAGGTGGTGTAGAGTAACATCCGGTCCTGATTACATCTCCACAGCCACACTCGTTCCCAGCTAATGCAAAACATTGTCCTTGTCCTGGTGAAAACCAGGACACCACTGCTTGCTGCTAAGAGCACAGCTGGAAACTCCACTCAGGCCTTAGTTACAGCTGCCTCCAGAGACAGCCTCCCAGCCTCTCAGGGTACTCACACAGAACTAGCAGGAGCTGTCACTAGTCAGATCTACCATAATTCCACTTCTTTACCAAGAGGCAGCAGCATTAGAAGAAAGATGCCACGTGGAGGAGAGCTGAGCCCAGAGCTAATACACTCTCTGTCCTAGTTATTTCTGGCCCTTTTTCTAGTGTACAGTAATAAAATTTTAAAAAGGGGGAATGGCAGCAGCCTGGTCAGGGGACAGAGAAAATGTGGCTCTGTGAGCCTGTCCTGGATAGAAAAAGCTGTCATAATAGTTTCATCATTACGAGTAATGTACTCTCTGCCCCAGGGCCAATGGTATTTCTGTGAAATGTTCGTAGGAGGAAGTAGAGTACATTACTATCACCCAGAAGTGGTATTGGGCTAAAATCTGGCCAAGCCTGAACACCCAGTCTGATGTCATGGCTGTGTTCCTATCTCAGGCTTGGGACAGTGCATTAGAGCAAACTGCTTATGTTGATTATACAATTTGTGTATGATGTCCTTCTGGTGCTTCTTTTCTTTTAATACACATCTACTCAGAATCTCTTAGCAGTGAAAAATGCTGCTGCACTACACTTAGTAGTCTAAAAAATAAATGTCATGTGGAACTCAGTTTTGGCTGCAGACACAATTTAAAAGTTGGATTTATTCAAACAAGAATTCGACTCGGACATGGAGTGTACAAATACCCTGGTTAACATGAAGTGCAAATGCAACAAATAATTAATGGTTGTCAATCTGTTACCTTAAATTCCTGCTTCATGAAGTGATTTGGGTTACACAAAATAGCTTTATTAAAATACAGGACCTTGTGCTGGAGACTTAAAAGGCAATTAAAATTGGTAAGTGCTTTTCATTTGTTTATACTTTGAGAATAATTGAAATACATTTACCTTTTTATCCTGCTCATTCTGAGAGAAATGTAACTACATTCATTTAAGTGCTGCTCCAGAGAGAGTAAGCTCTGACATAGAGCAGCTCTGTATGGCACTAAACTTGTTGTCTGCATCAGTAGCATGACTAGTTCACAGTTTAAATAAACTGCCAGTCAATAATTTATTTTCAGTTAATAGTCTTAAGCAGTCAAAAAAAAAGGAAGAAAGAAATTTGGCTTGCCAAATAAAGATTTTTTTTAAAATGTCTTCCATTTTTCATAGTATTCAGTGAAAGCTGATACTTCCTTGCAGCCTCATTGTCATAAAAGCTGGACATAGATGAACATGGTTAATAATACAAAGGAATAACTGAAATAATGACAGTCTATCAAGCTACAAAAGTCAGTTCCCATCATTTACTTCCTGAGATGCTATGAGCAGCCTAGAGCAGCCAGTGACAACCAAATATGAATCATAATGTTAAAGGGGACTCTTTTTTCCTCATGTTCCTTGTAAACTGGCTTGATCATCATTCCTGTCTCTTCTGCTAACAACATGTTGCTGTCCTGTCAGAATGAACCCACGTTCAGCTCGTGTCCCCTTGCTTGGTGTTTCTCTGCCTGGAGTCCTCTCCAGCCCTTCTCCTCTGTACATGTTCTCCCTTCCTAAGAGCAGACATACACCGTGGTACAGAGCTGCCACAGTGTTCTAGCTGAAACACAGAACAAAAGCAATAGCTCAAGGGCAGATTTCTACTGATGATAAGGCAGAGAGGTGTTCTTAGTAAGACTGAAGAATCAACCAAGGATAAGAAGGAGAAGCAAGTTTCCTTCTTACACTTTGGAGTGTGTGGGCATTGCCTTCCCCCTCACCATATGCAAGCCTGTGGAGTCCTTCCTGGACCAGCTGTTATCACTTTATTTAGAACAACGAATCTGCCAAGAGCCATTCTGGGCAGATAGATAGAAAACCCTTTTTTCCCCCTCTGCCCCATCATGATTTAAGGTACTTTCTTTCCTTACTTTCATAAGACTGCCTGCTCTATGTTACTATATGGCAGATTTCTCCAGCTAAATAGAAGAGTGAAACAGCAAGCCCTTTGGCTGATGTGGGTTGCAGGCTGTGTGGGATTCACTGTTGACTTTATCTGAGTGGACTTGTCATGCTGAACAGTCAGAAAAGAGAATGGTAGTTTATAGAGGAAAAAAGGTTGGGACTTTAGTTCCTTTTCTTTCTGTATATGTATACACACAGGGTGCCTTGCCTTGCAAAATCATATAGGATTTAAATTACCAGGTGCTTTTGAAAATAATATTTAGAATTTATGACTGGGACATTTTAAAAATATTTCAAAAATGACAATGTAGACCAAAAAAAGAAGAGGAATGACTGCCTGATAAAGTGTTAAGCTGACTTCCAAATAAAGAGGGACAGAGCTCTGGACAGACCTGAGCTGATTAGCCATGTGTGTGGCACCTCTGTACAAACATACTTAATGAGAGGCAGAAAACACCAGCCAGAAAGAGGAGGAGGAGGGAACAAGTTTGGAGGGAAGAACGTTAAGCTGAACTTGGGAGAGGGAGGAGGAAAGGTGTTGGTTTAATGTTTGTTTTTGTTTTCTCATTACCCAAATCTATGTTAATCAGCAATAAATTAAATTTCTCTAAGCCAAGTCTGTTTTGCCTGCGATAGTAATTGGTAAACAAACTCACTGTCTTTATAACTTCTTTACCTCTGCCCACAAGCTTTCTCATCCAATTTTCTCCCTATGTCTTGCTGAGGAGGGAGAGTAAAAGGGTGGCTGGGTAGGCATTTGGGTGTTTACCAAGGTTAAGTAATCCACATGGCTGCCTGTCCTCTCTTCTTTCTCTGGGTGTTTGTTTCTAAGAGTATTTAGCAAGCAAAAGGTCTGCCTATCATCTGTAGTAGCTGTAAGCATTCCATAAAATTGCCCATGTTCTTTGGCTATATGCAGAGCCTTCTGATTGCAGAAGGAATCACATCTGTGTTGCTGATAACTGCCAGGAGCAAGCTACTGTGCACAGAGCTGTTGGAGGTCTCATTTGGGAAGAATATTGCATGATTATTTTTGTGCTATTAAAAAATGTCTTTTCTCACCAGCTTGGATAAACCTTTTTCAGTGTATGAGGCTAAGAGAGTGTTAAGATTTGTATTAAAGTAGAAGATTCAATTGTCTGCTAAAAGTACGCACGTACTAGTAGCAAAGTTGAAAAAGAGCACAATAAGCTCTTCTTAAATTTTAATCACTTAAAGGATGCTTCCTTTAAAACCACAAGATAATTTACATTGCAGGGACTTGTGAAAGTCATCTGCTACAACCCCATGCTCAAAGCAGGACCAAATTGGGTTAGGTCACTCAAGACCTGTTCTAGTCTAGTTTTAGTTATTACTGAAAATGAAGATTACACAATGTCCCTGGGCAACTGTTCCAATATATGACAACACCCATGGTGAAATTACTTTTTCCTGTGTAGAAGAAGAGTTTAGTAAGATGTAGTAAGAGGTTATTACAACTTGTGTCTGTTATCTCATGTTCTACCACCTTGCTCCTACACCTTCTACATATCCTCCCATTAGGTGGCTGATGACAGCCATAAGTTCCCGCCCCACAGCCTGCTCTACTTCAAAATTAAGGAACTAGTGTCTTAGCCTGTCCTGGGCAAGAACTTTAATTTCAAGGTAAACTCACAGTTGACAGTAGTGTTTGGTGCCTTGATCTAGATTACCTTTTTCAGTTTCTTTTCTTTCATATTGCTCCTTGCATTAGCCTCTCCAGCCTTCTTCTGCTACTTACATATACATTTTGGTGCTTTTCAAGTAGTTTGTTTCTTTTCTTGTATCAAGTGCTTGCGGTCTACTTACATTCTGTCCTGCCCTGCCCAAATCTTTCTTCTTGTGTTTTTGCCTTTTTTTTTCCTCACACAACCCATTTCCTGGCAGTTCTCCCATATATAATTAGCCAGTAATTGCTTCAACTCCACCTCTTTTACCTAAAATTCCCTTACTCAACTGATCTTCTATCAACAGTTAAGCAGGAAAGAGTTCTTAGTCACTTAATTTATTTTATCTCAGTTGATTTGATGCTCTTCTTCAAGACTCCAAAGACACACTTTCTCTCCTTATGTTTCTTTCATTTTCCACTCTCTCTTCCCCACCCAAACAGTTGTAGTAACTGTGAAACTCTAGATCAACCCAGGGCCCCATTGCATCACTGTGCCTTGCTTCTATCACTGGCTGGTCCCACCTTATTCAGAAGATGCACAGTAGTGCTCACTGTGGAATAGCCTAGCCCAGTAGGAATTTACTGTCGCCACAACGTATTTACAGATATATTCATGGAGGGAAGGCAGGGAGAAGAAGTGCTTTACAGTAATTTCACAACCATAAGGCGCACCGGACTATAAGGCACACCCCCCCTGAAGCCGGCACATTTTGCAACTTTGTAGATCAGATAAGGCACAGCGGACTATAAGGCACACCTTTTTTTTTTGCAACGAGGCTCCACACCCAGCTCCCCCAACGCGCTTGCTGGCCGAGGCCCCACCTCAACCCAGCGGCCATTGGCCCCCGGGCCTGCCTGTACCCGGCGGGGCCGGGCTATGCCTGCCACTGCTCCATGCAGCGTCCCCAGGGCTGGACTATGTCCACTGCCACTCCGTGCAGCGTCCCCAGGGCCCCGCTGCTCCAGGAGTTCCCTGGTGCTACGGGTGTCACGTGCCTCCCTGGCGCATCAGGAACCCCGCACTGCCGGCGCGCTCCGGGAGTTCCCTGGCACTCCGGGTGACCCGATGCCGGCAGGCTTGACCCGTGCCACCGCTGCCCCGATTCCAGCGGCTTTCCCCCTCCCTGTGCTGGTGGGCCCGCCCGCGCGGGGGATGCCCCGATGCTGGCAGGCCCGACCCGCACGGGGGCCGTCCCAATGCCGGCTCATGGCTCGCACTTCTGGGGTGACAAATGTCGCAACTTTGTACATCAGATAAGGTGCACCGGACTATAAGACGCACTTCTGGTTTCGGGAGAAAATTTTAGTCAAAAGGGTGCGCCTCGTAGTCGTGAAATTACTGTATTTAAAAGATACTGCAATTTTTATTTTCTAGTGTGTTTTCTGCATGCTAATTATGCTATCTTTCTAGCAGTTTGGGAAATGTAGTGTCTAAATGTCTACATATTTCTACAATATTATCAATTGCTAACTCCTTTTCATCATCATGCCCTCTAAGCGCCAAACTCCATCCCTTTGCCTGGAGTCATTCTTATTTGAGGACCTCTGTAGCTCTGCACATCCAGTTTTCCCTGGGCCTTAAAATCATCTGTGTCCATTCATCCTTCCCAGTTTGACTCCAGTGCCAGCTTTGATGCTGTGCATTTTCAATACTCTCACATCTAATATTTATTCTTGCTGCCCTGCAGTACACCTGGGAGCAGAACTCCCATATAAGAAACAGACCACTTGTCTCAGTCAAGAGGAGAGCAATTTTATGCTCTTCCAAATGTCTTCTTGTGTCCCAGTTCAGTTCCAAGTCATATCTGCATACAAAAAGTCAATGTCACCTGTATCACCTTCCCTAAAGTCACTGCTGGGCGTGCCTAAAGCTCTGTGAAGTTCCCAACTGCCTTTCTTGGTCCTTCTTCCCTTGCTGCATTTTCTTTAGTTCTCCAAATATTTACTCTCTGCCCTTACTGTCCAAGTGAGCTTTTTAATGCCTCTTTCTCTACCTCCCCGGTTCTTGGTCTGTCCTCTTTTCAATTTTGTTTTCTTTACCCCTCTCGCCACTGCAGCTCCATGATTCCAGCACTTTCCTCTGCTGGCATTGCTGTTTGTTATTGCTAGAAGTCTGTCAGAAGCTGCTCCTTTGGTGTCCCGGGTGGAACTTGTCTTCAGTGAGCAGTGAGGCAAGCACAGGCCAAGCGTTGTAGGGGGAGCTGAGGAAAACTGGGTCAGTGTCTGAGATGAGCTGTGCCCAACTGAACTGTTGTGGCATTCTGACACCATGCCAAGATATGAAAAATGACTGAGACAAGCTGAGGGAGAAGCGCTTGCGCACTCCAGGCTCTGCCTTCTCCTTTCATGGTAGGCTTGACTTGATGGAAAGTGGCAGCTTGCTCTCCCCCCTGAGGTGCTAGCTGTGCAACCCTCTGTCCTTGCACTGGATATTGTGAATAAATCAGAGCTAGATCTGTGTTTTCTTGGAAAGTCCTCGTGCTGGGGGATGGTAATCCGTGCTATCACCAGTGACAAGGCCTGTGGCTTAGCTGGTGTTTGTCTTCTGTGTGAAGTTGTTTTGCAGGAACACCATGGAGGTGTTTCAGGAGGAGCTGCTCTTGTTCAGGTTTTCTCTGGGATGAAAATGGTAGTGTTCACTAATGAAAAACATACTAGTCCTGGTACAGTTGCCTGCTTCAGTCTGAATATTTGTTATGACTGTCTCCAGTGAGTGCAGTCATCTGCAGAGGCTGTAGGACCACAGCCAGTGGATCTGGTGCTGTGATCTGCAGTAAGAAGGGAATATAAGGTAAGATCATTCAGAAACAAGTGAGAGATGGATTCTGTCTTTGTGTGTGCAAAGACAGCCCTAGGCTCACTGTAACTGCTTGAATAAAAGGAAGTGGCTTTTGCCTATTTAGATTGCCAGGAAATTTGTTTCTCTTTCCTCCTGACTCGACCTTCGATATACTATTTATAGTGACTGTACTGAGGCAATGCCAGGAAAAGCTCCATGTCCTGGGAACAATTATTATTGCTATCTGTGGGCTAAAGTCCTGAGTGCTGTGGGCAGCCTATCTTAGGCAATTTTGGAAAGGGATGAAGGTACTTGTGAATGTAAGCAGTTCTCTGACTGGATGCAGAGGCAGGGTTCATGTGGAAGCAGAAAGTTTGTGATAGCTGCAGGCCTGCCTTTGGAGGCCATTCTTTAGCTTCATGTAGCTGGAGGCCAGTTAGTGTCTACTTTCAGTCCAGCCATTTTGGCCAAAATTTCACATGTGAAATATAAGCAACAACAAAATTTAGGCCATAGTATTCTTTTTTCAACTACAGTAATTTCACGATTACAAGGCGCACTGTTTTGACTAAAATTTTGCTCCCACACCGGAAATGCGGCTTACATTCAGGAGCGGCTAATATGTGAATAATTTTCTCACATTTCCAACCCCGAAAGTGCAAACCAAGGTGCCGATTCGAGCAACCTGCCAGTAAAACCCGGCTTTACTCGATTGTTACAAATTGATTACTCTGTTGCGCTGCAGGTGGAGCCAGGCTCCATGCCGGCAGCACGGGGAAGGGGGGAGGTGGGGAAGCTCCCTCCTTCGGGCTGCACAACCCGGGAGAGACGGGGGAGCTCCCTCCTTCAGACAGTGCAGTCCGGGGGAGACACGGGGGGCTCCCTCCTGCTGGCCCAAAGGCCCGGGGAGAGGCGTGGGACTCCCTCCTGCTGGCCCCGCAGCCCGGGAGGAGGCGGGGGGCTCCCTCCTGCTGGCCCTGCGGCTTGGGGGGAGGCGGGGGCTCCTGTCCCTGCCTGCCACCGTCGTGGGTGCCAGCGGACTCCATCCCCGCCTCCCACCACCGCCGCAGGTGCCGGCAGGCCCCATGCCCCCCTGCCACCGCAGCGTAGCGCCAGGCCGGGGCGAGCGAGCCCAGCAGCAGCGGCGGCCGACTCCGAGCAGGCCTACCAAGCAGCAGCGCCGAGCTGGTCCACCTGGCCCCGTCAGCAGCCCCAAGCCCTCATGGCCCGAGCCAAGCCAGTAAACCCCGCCATCCCGCGATTCTGTTACTATTTGGCAACTTTGTTGCACACGGATCCTCGCTGTGGCTTATAATTAGGTGCAGCTTGTGTATGGACAAAGAACGAAATGTTTACCAACACCCGGAGATGCGGCTTATAGTTAGTGCAGCTAGTAATCGTGAAATTACTGTATATTTTATTAGGAAGGTGAGGGAGATGTGAATCGTGTTTAATCGCTGTAAATCTGCTTTGCTTGCAGTATGCTATATGATTTCATTTTACTGTTTTTCTTCTGGAAATAGAAATACCCAGGGGCAGAATGAGAGTTTCAAAGCATGATTGTTTCTCAGTATCTGCCATCCCTTCTGGAAATAACAACGTGAGATTATATATTTATGTAGTAATTATTTTTTTCACTAGACAATAAAAAATAATCACTGTGGAGAGATCTTCCCTCCTAAGTTGCTCAGTATTCCTCTCCATAGTTCTTCAGGTGCAATTTCTGTAATGTGAGTGGAACCAGGCAGGTGAAATTCTTCTTTATTGCTTTTCTTTACACTTTTCTGTCTTGTTTAAAGTCTTTTCTTAGGCCCCTCCCTCAGAGGGAACCTGACAATCCTATTCTCATTTCACTTCTGACCATCTGAAATGAGGTGTAGTCTAGTGTCAAGAACTTGCCATTCATTGTTCCCTGTCTACCCACCCACAATCATGTATGTGATGAATGATCTGGCAGTGAGGCAACCAGGACCACAAGCTTCTGTCCACACATTTTAATTGGATTACGTTTAAGGGAAAACACAGAATAGCTGAACTTGGAAGAGAACTCTAGAGTACACCTTAACCCCCACCCTGCACAAGCAGGGTCATCTCTAGCAATCCAGCACTAGGTCCAGACTATTTTTTAATTTTTCTAGGGAAGGAGACTCTACAACCCCTTTGGGTAACCTGCTTCAGTCCTCAGTCACCCTCACAGTAAAAAATTGTTTTCTTGTGTTCAGAGAGAACCTCCTGTGTTTCAGTTTGTGCTATTCACCCATGGGCCTGACACTGAGAAACACTGAAAAGAGCCTGGCTTTGTCCTCTTTGCTTCCTCCTTTCAACTATTTCTGCTCATTCATGAGATTGCTGGAAACCTTCTCCTCTGCATGCTGAGAAGTCCCATCTCTATCAGCCTCTCCTCCTGTGGGAAATACTCCATGTCCTTCACCACCTTTACAGCCCTCTGCTGGATTGTCTCCAATATGTTAATGCCTCTAGTGAACTGGGGAGTCAAAAACGCAACACAAGATTCCATGTGTACCCTCACCAAAGCTGAGTAGCAGGCAAAGATCATCATCCTTGCTGCAGAATTCCCCAAAGTTTCCAGGACCTAGAGTTTCTAAAGGTTGGTCTTGCTAGTAAAGACTGATATGAAGAACTTGTCCTGTGTCACTCAGCAGTCAACCCACATTTTGTCTAGTCTTCCTTAAGCCACTTCTCTTCTTAGAAAAACCCTTCTCACTTTAGACATGCAGTGCCAGATGTGATTCCAGGTAGTCTCTGGCTTTCCTAGCCATGTGTCTATGTGTTTGGACAATGCTTCTATGTTCCTCTCAGGCTACCTGTCCATGCTTCTGCCTCCATGTACTTCCTTTCTGTGTCTGAGTTTGGTAGGAGCTCCTTGTTCAAACATGCAGGCCTGTTGGCATTTTTTGCCTGAATTAGTGGTTGTTGGGATGGACTGCTTTTGCACCTGGAAGAGGTAATCCTTGCACATGAACTAGCTTTTTTGAGTCACTCTTCCCTCCAGGGCATTATCCCATGGGACTCCTCCAGATCACCCAAATGGTCACATCTCCTCTCCCAGAGTTCAGTGTTGTGAGCTTGCTTTTTGCTCTGGTCACTGCACTCTCAGTCTTGAACTCCACCATGCCATGATCACTGTAGCCAAGGCTGCCTTCAACCTTCACATCACCAGTGAGCCCTTCCTTGCTTCTGAGCGTCAGGTCCAGGGGGTACCTCCCCTCATTGCCTCTTCTATTGCTTGGGTCAGGAAGTATTTCCCGGTCCTTTCCAGGAAATTCCTGGAATGATTATGCCATGCTGTGTTCCTCCTCCAGTATAGTAGGGTGGTTGCAGTTCCACTTGAAGATCAATGCCTCTGAATGAGAGGCTAATTCCAGCTGTCAGCTCTGAGCTCCATCCAGTTTTTCACAGATAAACCTCAAAAAGCCATATGAGACATGCTGGTGCAACCAAGACATTATTCTACTCTGGTCTAGCACATAGGACATGTGAGCGTGTTACTGAAATTTGTTTCATTGGCAGAACATCTGCAGTGAAGTTTTATTTCTTCAGTTTACTCAGCTCTAGTGGAGTGCTTATTAATGAGCCTATGTAGCTGTTTCATTCTGCTTAAGGTAAATAAAGGACAAGGGAATATATGACCTGGAGATGTTGGAAGAAGATACATGTTTGTATTACAGTAATTTCACGATTACAAGCCACACCGTTTTGACTAAAAATTTGCTCCCACCCTGGAAATGCGGCTTACACTCAGGAGCAGCTAATATGTGAATACAGTAATTTCATTACTATAAGGCGCACCCTTTTGACTAAAATTTTCCCCTGAAACCGGAAGTGAGCCTTATAGTCCGGTGCGCCTTATCTGATGTACAAAGTTCGGAAATTTTGCAAACCCAGAAGTGAGAGCTGTGAGCCGCGGGGGGAGCCGGCAGGGCTGCGGCTGCCGGGTGGAGGCGAGGCCGTGGACCTGGGCTGCCAGGTGCCTGCAGGGCCGGGACTGCTGGCTGGAGGCAGGGCCGGAGCTGCTGGCTGGAGGCGGGACCAGGGCTGCTGACTGGAGGCGGGGCGGCGGGGCTCGGGCTTCTGGGTGCCTGCAGGACCAGAGCTAGCAGGTGCCCGCGGGACCGGGTCCGCTAGGTGGAGATGAGGCCGGGGCTGCTGGGTACCTGCGGGACTGGGGTTTCCAGGTGCCTGCAGGACCGCGGCTTCCAGGTGCCCGTGGGGCCACGGGACCAGGGCTTCCAGGTGCCTGCAGGGCCGCGGGACCGGGACTGCTGAGTGCCTGCAGGACCAGGGCTTCCAGGTGCCCGCGGGGCCACGGGACTGGGGCTTCCAGGTGCCGGCAGGACCGGGGCTGCTGGGTGCCCGTGGAGCCACGGGACTGGGGCTGCTGGGTGCCTGTGGGACCAGGGCTGCTGGGTGCCTGCGGGGCCGCAGGACCGGGGCTGCTGGGTCCCTGCAGAACTGGGGCTTCCAGGTGCCCGCGGGACCGGGGCTGCTGGGTACCTGCGGGACCGGGGCTGCTGGATGCCTGCAGGACTGGGGCTGCTGGGTGCCTGCGGGGCCACAGGACTGGGGGTTCCAGGTGCCTGCAGGACTGGGGCCGCTGGGTGCCTGCGGGGCTGCGGGACCGGTGCTGCTGGGTCCCTGCAGAACTGGGGCTTCCAGGTGCCCGCGGGACCGGGGCTGCTGGGTGCCTGCAGGACCGGGGCTGCTGGATGCCTGCAGGACTGGGGCTGCTGGGTGCCTGCGGGGCCGCAGGACTGGGGCTTCCAGGTGCCTGCAGGACTGGGGCCACTGGGTGCCTGCGGGGCCAGGGCCGCTGGGTGCATGCGGGACCAGGGCTTCCAGGTGCCTGCGGGACCGAGGCTGCTGGGTGGAGGCGAGGCTGGGGCTTCCGGGTGCCCGCGGGACCGGGGCTGCTGGGTGCCTGCAGGACCGGGGCCTCTGGGTGCCTGCGGGGCTGCGAGGCTGGGGCTCCTGGCTGGAGGCGGGGTCGGGGCTGCCGGGTGGAGGCAGGGCCACGGTGCCGCGGCAGCTGGGTTGAGGCGGGTCTTCGACCAGCAAACGCGTGGGGGGAGCTGGGGGCGAAGCCTCGCTGCAAAAAAAAAGTGCGCCCTATAGTCCAGTGCGCCTTATATGATCTACAAAGTTGCAAAATTTGCCGACTTCTGGGGGTGTGCTTTATAGTCCAGTGCGCCTTATGGTCGTGAAATTACTGTAATTTTCTGACATTTCCAACCCTGGAAGTGCAAACTGAGGTGCCGAGTCGAGCACCTGCCAGTAAAACCCGGCTTTACGTGATTATTACAAATTGGTTACTCTGTTGCACCACGGGTGGGGTCAAGCTCCATGCTGGCAGCACGGTGGGGGGGAGGTGGGGGAGCTCCCTCCTTCGGGCAGCGCAGCCTGGGGGAGGCAGGGGCTCCCTCCTGCTGACCCCGCGGCCCGGGGAGAGGCGGGGAGCTCCCGTCCCTTCCTGTCGCTGCCGCCGTGGGTGCCAGCGGGCTCCATCCCTACCTCCCACCACCACCACGGGTGCCGGCGGGCTCTGTGCCCCCCTGCCACTACGGCGCAGCACCGGGCTGGGGCGAGCGAGCCCAGCAGCAGCCGGCCCCGCCGAGCGGCAGCGCCGAGCTGGGCCACCTGGCCCCGTCGGCAGCCCCCATCCCTCACGGCCCAAACCAAGCCAGTAAACCCCGCCATGCCGCGATTCTGTTACTATTTGGCAACTTTGTTGCACGCAGGTCCTCCCTGCGAATGACAGAGTGGCTTATAATTGGGTGCGGCTTGTGTGTGGACAAAGAACAAAATGTTTGCCAACACCCGGAGATGAGGCTTATAGTCAGTGCGGCTTGTAATCGGGAAATTACTGTAATTGTGCTGCTTTACTTTAAATGGCAACTATATCAAAATCTCTTCACAAACAGACCAGGTTTCTTGTTAAATGTGGTTAGGTTTTTTGGGTTGGTTTTTTTTTTTTCTGTCTGCTGCTCATATTTTAAGTTTTTCTCAGAAGTTTGCTACTTTAGTTGGTGGAAATACTCTTCTTGTTTAAACCTGTAATTTAATGTAAAGTCACCTGTTCTCATGGTGTCATTACTCTTGAGCCTAAATAAACAATTCTTCATTGAGTGACTCTTACAGTTCTGGGATTGCATTCAAAAATAGATGCTACCTCAGTGAGTAAGAGATCTCTTAGGTAGCAAGGAATCAGCTCAGTGTGACAAGACAAAAGGCATTGGACACTGGGCAGTGCTTGGGGAGACAGCAATAACCTACCTTTGCATATGGTTCAGACATGTAATGCCAAGTGCAGTGCATGGACAGTGAAATTAGATTTTGTGAGGCTTTTAAGAACAGGTGTAAATATTTGATCACTAGTGTTTGTTACACATAACTATTCCACAGTGTTGTCTCTGTAGTAGCGTACTGCATCAGTGACATATATGAGCAAGATGACATTGTTATCCATTGGCTTGCACCACATCCCGTCCAGAGTCTTGTGTTCTTGCTCTGTGTCTTGTTTGGTTGGTTGGTTGGTTTTTACAAGCAGCTTTTGAATGTTTATGCTCACTTGGAGTGACTGCCCATAGCACTGATGAAATCTTGCATGGCCTTTTAAGCAACAGAGGTGCTCTTATTGCATAGACTGCCTTTCTTTACTGAGGAGGTGCTGCGCCATTTTGTTCCAGTGCATAAAACCTACAGCAATGCATTTGTGCTTACTATCTTTGGCTAATTCATCAACAGTGTGCTATCTCTTCAGACCTCATCCCTGCATCCCCAGACTCAACAGCAAGTTACCAGTCAACTTCAAAGAACTGTGTAAAAATAAATATTTATTTATTTTAACACACCATGTTTATTTTAAAATTGATTTTATTTACTAAATACCAGAAAAAATATTAATTTCCATGTGATTGGCAATTGGGCTAAAGGTGAATTTGCCTGAAATCTTTTTGCTCTGTCCTTGTAGGGTAAATATGATTTTGTACTTCAGGGGTAAAGTGTGTACCCTCTACAGATTTCCCTTTCGTGTCACATACATGGCAGACATTACCATTACCTGTTCATTTTCAGTATTGTGGCTAGCAGCAGGGTCACTGTCCTACTTGATATCAGGCTGTAATACTGAATGAAAGAAAAGAACCATTCTGCAGGGTCTGCCTTGACCTGGGATGAATGTGTCATTAGTCCTAAGCCTCAAATAAAGCTCAAGAAGGAATTTGATGCAAGAAAAAAACAGATGAAATAAAATTACTTTTAAGAAAATAATGACATTCACATAAAGTTCAGTATTCTCAAACTTGAAATAAACAAATAAAGAAAGATCCTTGAAATTTGGTTGAATGACTGTGCAGTGTGTTGGATGAGAATGTCCTGTTCATACTTCTCATAGTTTCAGGTGCATTTGCCAAGAAGTGTGAATGCTATATTCTACATCTGTGGTTGTTAAGAGGGCTTAAAATTAAGGGAAAGGTGAATAATTTATAAAGTGGATAAAATTTTGCATACTCTTTTTTGTCCATACAAACATATGGATGTATCTCTCCATATGGGAATAATTTGATTTTCTGCTGGATAAAGGCCTGAAGGCAAAGGCAATTACACTTTTCTTACCATCATCCGTCGCCTGAAAAATTACAGTCTCTTCTTCCCCTTTCCTTTCCAAATGGCAATGTATCACACACAGAATGTTGTCATTTTTTGAGTACTGGAAAGAAACAATGTTCCTCTATCAAATAGCTATAATTCAGAGTTTTTGAAGTCCCCTTTATGGTCTGAATTGTTCCAGGACTTACCACTCTTTTCTGTGTACATGTGGATGTTGCTCTGCATCCAAGAAGAATTTTGACAGAGAAGATGAAGTAATTCAAGAGGCATAAACCTGATGGGACTCCACAGATGTTATTGGCTGTTATTTCTGGACTGTGCCTGTAGCCACCAAAGGGGATTGAACACATATGATCCTAATTTCATATAATGCCTCTATACAATATTCTTCTCTTACTTGCTTTGCTTTTTTTAGGTAACTTTTTGCTATCCTCAATCCTTTGGAATATTCTGCTTATGGTAACCATTAGAACAGTTCTGCTCTTGAGGGTGTTCCGTGTGTCTTTTGACATCAAATGCTTATCTGGGACCTATCTGAAACTTCACCATTGTAAATGCTCTTTATTGTGGAGTTAATGAACCAAATGTCAACTGCAAATGAACTTTAACCTGATCTTGTTAGTCCATAAAATCTAAAAAAGCTTCATCTATTTATATAGAAAATCAGATGTAAGAAAACTTACATAAAAGTAGTAAAAGCTGTATCCTGGCACTTCAGTATAAAGTCCAAGCACCTCCTATTAGGCATCTTTGCCAAACTTAGAATGTGCCATACTCCCATATGGTTAATAAATTTTTTTTTTGTTTTCTTTCCCTGTAGGATGGATTTCCATCCTTGTTTCAACTTGTTGCATGTACGTGTTCCTATGCATTTGCAGATAAAATTCAACTAACTAACATGCCTTTATCCATTACTGGGAAGTTTTTTACACCTACAGGAAAAAAAATAAGAGTGCCAGTCTTAGTGTCTGCTCTTAGTTTTAATGCAAAATCAGCAATGGTAGTGTGTATTACTTTAAGCAATGAAACTGTAGTAGGCAGCAGAAAAAATTCAATTTTGTGGCTGTGTTGGGTGCAGGGAAGGAGGTGTGGGTCACTGTTTGATATTTCAAAACAAATCAGTTGGCTGGGCTCCTTGGTTTCTCCAATTTAAAAGCTCTTTGAGTGAATAATGAGAAGACAATTATTCGAGGAGGCCAAAGCTGTCTCAGGACTGGTTCTCTTTCATCTGCCAGTGAATCAATTTAAGCCCTTACATATAGAATAAAATCAACTGTTTTGAAATGGCAACTTGAACAAAATATGCTCTATAAAGAACCAAAACCAGTAGCAGCTCTATGCAATAACTTTTCCCAGCAGTAGCAGCACAAGTTAAATGTAAATAAGATTACAATGTTTCTGAAATCTGAATTAATTATTTTCCTGCTTTTGCCTCTCTTATTTTCCTCTTCTTAGCCTGTGCCCCTGGTTTCTTTAAAGCATCTGTGGGAGATGACCCCTGCCATCTATGCCCTGCCCACAGCCACGCTCCACTGCCAGGTTCCCAGGAATGTGTGTGTCAGAACCGGTACTATCGATCTGCTTCAGACAATTCTGATGCTCCCTGCACTGGTAAGTGTTTGGATGAAGTGTTTGAAAGTAAGAAGGGCAGTTAATGAGAGAGAATGTGCCCAAATCATTTGGGGGAAGATGCAGTTCCCCTCTTCTCAAGACCTTTGAAATAACCCAAAATCTCCCATTGGTCCTGCACCTGACTGCAGAGTGATGGTGAGAATGAGGATTCTTGGATTTCATTACAGCCTTCAGAGGGAAATATTCTGCAAAGAGTGTTTCCTTTACCCCTCCCTGTTACTGAGCTCAGCCTCTCTGTCCCTCCCCTTCCTGTCTTGCTTTGTGTCTGTGCCCAGGTTTAGCAGTGCAATTCTGCTACCTACTTCTACCTTTCTGAACTTTTCACTTCTTAGCTGCAGTGTCTTGTCCCATTCTCATCCCCATGCCTTCTTCTCACCCTTGCATTTTCCTCCTTCTCTTCACTGTCTCTGTGCCATCAAAGGAAGTGTTGGATGCACAGAATGGGCAGTTTTTCAGCAGTTTACCTCTGATGCTATTGAGGAATCTGACTGGCAGGCAAAAGTGATGTCCAGTTCTTGGAACAGATTCAACAGGTTACCTGAAGTCTGGCAAAGTTCAGAGATACTAGGTACCAAAGGAGAGAATTACAGGTCTCAGTAGAGAGAAATCTGTACTAAGCTTGTGTAGAGTTTAAAATTTCAAGGGATTGGCACTTCCCTAAACAATGGCTGTTCTTTTAGGGAAAAGAAAAAGTCACACCCTTGAAACAAAGACTCTTCTTTGTAATTTTGTTTGTCCAAAATGTGCTAATACGGTTGTTCCTTTGTTAATGTGTGTGCTTGGTGTAGCAAAGAGTATGTTTTTCTTAGCCTCACTCAAAGAAACAAATAAAGAAGAGTAAGAATGAGAAGAAGCAGCAACTTGTTTTTCCCATTGCTTTGCCTCCTGCCTTCCCTCACCTCTCTCCCATTCTTTCATAGGATTTTGATCCTTCGTTCTGTTTTCTAGGCATCCCCTCTGCTCCTCGTGACCTCAGCTATGAAATTGTTGGCTCCAACGTGCTGCTGACCTGGCGGCTCCCGAAGGACCTGGGTGGCCGCAAGGATGTTTTCTTCAACGTGATCTGCAAAGTGTGCCCGGCAGGGTCGACGGGGCCGTGCGTGCGCTGCGGGGACAGCGTGCAGTTCGAGCCACGCCAGGTGGGGCTGACCGAGAGCCGTGTCCAGGTCTCCAACCTACTGGCCCGCGTGCACTACACCTTCGAGATCCAGGCCGTCAATTTAGTGACGGAACTGAGTTCAGAAGCGCCCCATTTTGCCACCATCAATGTTAGCACCAGCCAGTCAGGTGAGGAGACCCCTGCATCCGAGTCCCAAAGTTTCTACTTCTCTCTAACATTTGATTTGCTTTTATCCTTGGAATCCTGGAGTTTTGTCTTTTTACTCATGTGTCGTGCCTTTTTTTTATCCTGCCCTGTTAGTTCCAGTTTCACTTTTGTCCTTCTCATTCCTGCCTTACCTAAACGGGCTTTCTATTCTTCCCTCTTGGCAGAAAAACTCGCAGCTGATGTGATTGTTGGGAAAGAAGCTGCCCTGGAGAAGATTCCAATGGGAGACATAGTGCTGTGGGTCAGACAAAGCACATTGTTTCATTGGGCAAGAGAGGGGACACTATCAGGGTTTGACAAGGATTTTGTGAGCATCAGTTTGCCAGAGAAGCTATTCATTTTCTGTCCCCTACTCTTCTCCATTTCATCTTCTTATTTTCTTGTTAATAATAAACTTTTTTTTTTTTACTCTTTAAATGGTAGAAATATTAAAATGTGTTGTGCAGTAATATTCAAAGATGTCGTGATCCTTGTAACTAGAAACTAAACCGTGGGTATGACTAAACTAAGACATTAATGGTTGTGTAGGCAGGTCAGAGGAGTTCTATTTCCTGTAAATACCATTTACAAGGACTGGAGTTGGAGAGAGACACATACATCCAGGCATAGAGTTCTGTTAAATGCCAGCATTAAGGGACTGGGCATATGTTGTTCTTCACAAGCGTGTATAAACTAATATAGGGAGGAATTATACACAGCTTGTTTAAGAGGACATAATGAGAAGAAATGTGAAGAAGACGAGAAAGAGGGGAAACATTTTGAACTGAGTGACAGAAAATGTCTGCAAACATTTAGGGTTTTGTAAATGTTAAACTGAAGCAAATCCCGTATGAGATTCCAGAATGTAGTATGGAAACCCCTGCAAAATAAGATTTTGGTAAAGCTCCAGGGAATTGCTGTGGAACCAGATGTGGCATCAAGGGCTTGATTAAATCACATCTTATTATTTCTGCGTCTATTATATGGAAAGAAAGGGAATATATATATATACCCCCCAACTAATTTTCTGCTGTTAACAGATGCCAAGGGATTGGTCTCTTTGCCCCCTTTGAAATCTTACCTGACAGACATTAAGTAGCAAAGCACCTCTAGGATCCCTGGTCCCCTTAAGAGGCTGACTGCAAGTGGGTGATCAGTTTTTGTTTACAGTAAAATGTGGCTGGGTAATTTGTATGGTAATACCAGGCAGTTCATTTGGCTCTCTTAGAGGAAGTGGGTGTTCTATTAACATCCTACACAATTCTCTTTCTTCAAGCTTCTCATCTCAATAGTCTTTATCTATATCAGATGTAACTTAATTGAGCAGCTGCTTCCTTCTTCTTCCTGGAATCACCAAATCTACCCTCTTCTGTTTCTATTTGAATTTCCTGACCAATCCTCTTCCAGGTGTCTCCTAGTGTCTCTGGGTGTCTTGAATATGTTGGGTGCTTCTCTCTAAGGTGCCTCTCTTGTGCAGTAAAGCTGTTTAAGGGAAAGACAACTTTCTTAAACATCAGTGTGTACTGAGTGGCTTCTTTATTTGGTCGCAGTTTTTCTTTCCTTGCTCTTTCTTGGGATCGTTAGGAGTGAGCTTGAGATGAGCTGCCCTTGATTTGTACTGACAGCTCATACTAAGAAGGCTCTGCTTCCTCCATCACGTGGTCTGTCTCATCCATACCCCCTCCTTTTGATCCCTTCATCAGCTTTTCACTTTAGCATTGCTTGTTGATGTTGTGCTACTGTAGCAATTATTGTTATTTCTATTATTTATTATTATTATTATTATTATTATTATACAAGCATAGATAGAACTTTGAGGATTTTACGTGCTGAGAGAAAAAGGGTACAGGAAAGCATGAAGGGTACCAAAAAAAAAAAAAAAAACAAACCAGAAAAGGGTTTTAGTGTTAGGATAAAGGGCCATAGCAAAACAATTTCTCTCTATTGAATTAAAGATGACCCAAAAAAAGACCCTCCAGTTCCTGGAATTCTGAAGATTCTGCTTACTCATATATCAGTTGAGTTCTCTCTCTTCTAATTGCTGGTCTAAAAAATACTCCTGTCTCTTTGTTAGAGATATTTTAGGCAATGTTCTGTGTGGAAACAGTTCTACTTTTTCTTCTTCCCGTGATACCTATTCACTCTTTGTCTCCAAAACACTGTTCCTCTAAGAGTTTGCTTACCCCTCACAGTCTTCTGGCCCTTCAGAGCATGATAGGATCCTTTGGTTACACTATCACATTTTTCTGTGGCAGACTGATTATGATGCTTGTACTCTTCAGTGACCGTGTGCCTGAAATCAGGATTAGAAGGGCTGGCACTGAAAATCCTCCTTTACTGTAAGACTTAACCTGAAACATGAGCCCTGTTTGATAGCAGTAATAAAACCTGTTTGGATAGTAATAGTGTGAAATGCAAATATGACATGCTAATCCCCAGAAGAACTGTACAGAGATGAGACAAGAGAAGGGAATTGCTTTCAGCTCAGGTTTGAAATGCTGAGGGTGAATACCTAAATAAATGTCAGGATGTATAGAGAGATGTTGGAAGGCTCTTCCAGATAGCAGGAACCCCATAATGAAAGGCAATTATGTAATTCTAATGAAGTTATACTTCTTCGCAGGTGTGAACCTGACACACAAAAATGCAAAGAACTTCAACTCCTACCACATTATTACAAAAAATACAACTGACTAAATTTTATTTATTATTTTAACATTTCCAAGTGTACTTACCAGGGTAAACAAATACATCTTCTCATGTCTCAGGACAGATGTCAGGTTTTCATTTAAAGGATTGTGAAGAAACTTTTTCTGTGCACAGCTGTAAATACCTGTAACTACCATTTTTTCCCTGCAACTTTCACTGAAGCATGCAGTAATGTCTGTTTCCAGAGAAATGCTACTGAACTTATTCGTTCAGGCAGTTGTTACATTCCTAGAAAGAAGAGGAAAAAAGAAAGGCAGCAGAGATTTAAATGTTGTAACAAATCAATGCAGACTTCTAAAAGCAAATGTATTGGGGTTTTTTTAGCTGAGTCCAGACATTCTGAGAGCTTATAGAGGTATGTGAAGATAAAGGTTATTTGACCAGGTTGCCTTGTACCTGTGAAAATATATGTCGCAGTCTTCTGCATCAGTGGGAATCAGAGCAGTGGGACCTGGCAATACCAAAAATCTGTAGCACTGAAAAAATGAGTGCTAGACAGTCTGAAGGCTTGTGTAAGAGGCTGAATGGGGACAAGGACATTTCTGGGTAGTGCCAGGAAGTTTAAGAGGACCTGACAGAAGATTTTTACATGAAATGGTGTGAGAAGAGGAAGGGAAGTAAATGCCAAGTATGATTATGAGATCATGAAGGGAAATGATGAATGCTTGAAGATGTTTGCTTTTCCAAAGAGGGCCAAAAGACTTAGTTGGCAAAAGCAGGGACAAAGGCATTTTTTCGTTCAAAACAAGAAAGAAATAAGAAGAGAGCTGTCAAAAACTACATGCTGTTGTGTTTTGTCAGGCTAAAGCCAGCAGGTACAGCAAGTGGAGTGTGAGTGTTCATTGTCCTCTGAATGAAAGACACTGTTTTTCAAAGTCATTACTTGTTTGCTTATTTGTGATCTAATCGCCAACCCTGAGCACTCACCAAAGTTCCTTAAGAATTCAGCTTTTTTGTTTTCTATTCACATAGGAAAAATAAAAATACTCTTCTAAGATTTTTCCTTAGTGACATTAGTGACATTTGTCAACTTAGCCATCTGTAATGGATTTGCCCAGCTATAACTGGGAATTAATAACAATTTCTATGGTCACTCCACAAAAAGGAATTATTCCAGTTTCTCTCTTTACTATGCCCAATCTCCGCAGTATGAGCAGAGAACGAATGTGCTTGTTTTCAAAATTCAAGTCTCGCTAACAGTTTAAATGAAGTCAGAAACCTTTTGAGCAAGTATAGGTATAAAATACAAAGTAAAAACATAGAATGTTGTGTCATAAAGGCTATTTTCCTTTTTATTAAGCATGAATGGAATGCATACACAAAAATTAATAATAAGAGAGGGAAGTTAAAATAACTGACTAATTTGCCCTTTTAAAGGACTCTTCATCCACAGGGAGCAAAAGTACAAGGTTATGACAGAAGACAATCCAAGATACTTTTAAAGAATTTTTGCGTATTTAGAGAAAGGGCCAGAATTAAATTGAAATGTGTAGAAAAATGTAGGATATTTTCAAAATAAAGATAAGATAATAAAGATATCAAGAAGGGAATTTCCATGCTGCATTTAGACTGATCTTCCCAGAAGGTGATATTTGGGAAGCTAGAACAAAGCTTGGAACAAAGCTAGGCTCTTCATGTTATCTGCTTGGAATGTGAGGAGAATAGGATACCTGAAGAGGTAACAGAAGTGAAATAACTATGAGAGAATGTAGGGGCATGTTAGTGAGCATTAGAGGCTTAGCTGAGATTGATCAAACTATATACAGTAATTTCACAACTATAAGGCGCACCCTTTTGACTAAAATTTTGACCTAAACCCAGAAGTGCGCCTTATAGTCCAGTGCGCCTTATATATGGACAAAGTTAGGAAATTTGCCAACCTGGAAGCGTGAGCTGCGAGCCGTGGGGGGAGCCAGCAGGGCCATGACTACCGGGTGGAGGCGGGGCCGTGGGACTGCAGTTGCTGGGTGCAGGCGAGCCCGGGGGCCCGCGGTGCTGTGGCTTCCTGGTACAGGGGAGCCCACGGTGCTGTGGCTGCCGGGTGGAGGGGGGACCTCGGCCAGCAACCGCGCGAGGGAAGCCGGTGGCAGATCCTCGCTGCAAAAAAGAAGTCCGGTGCGCCTTACATATCAGTAAAAGTTCAGAAATTTTCCAACACCCGGAAGTGCGCCTTATAATCTGGTGCATCTTATAGTTGTGAAATTACTGTAACTTCAGAAGCTTGTGGGGCAAGATGGAAGGGGAAGAAAACACATTAATAACTAGATGCAACACACAGGCCTTGGCAGGGTTTAGTTTGGATCCTGGCTGAGTGATGACCCACAAGCCAGTTGTCTAAACTCCTATTGTACTCAGTGGATATCTAGCCAGTACTGCTAAATGAGTGTCTCCTCAGAATCAGAAAGGAACTAAGCATGGAAGATACCTCTGGTGACCATATTCTCCTACCCATCTGCTCATCAGGGTCACCTCAAGCAAATTGTCCCTGACCACACCCAGCACACCTTTGAATATCGCCAAGGTTGGAGACTCAGCCCCTTTGGGTGAAGGCTTAGCTGTCTGTGAATCCTCTTTCTTTCCCTTATTGAGGAAAGGAGTGACATTTGCTTTCCGCTAGTCCTCAGCAACCTCTCAGAGTCACAAAAGGTGATTCTAAGATTATCAAGAGTGCCCTCAAAATGACAACAGCCCAAAGGATGCATCCCATCAGGGCCCATGGAATGATGTCGTTTGCCTAAATTTTCAGTCACCTGATCTGGCATGAGGAAGATTTTCCCAGATGCAGACTTCCCAAGGTCTGCAGGATGTGGTGTTCCTAAAGACAAGATTTGCTGATAAAGACTGATGTGAAGAAGATGCCCTGTGTCAGCAGGACCCCTGTACCACCCATCAGTAGGGCCACATTTTTTCTCCTCCTTGAGCCACCTCTGTACTTAGAGAAACCCTTCTCACTTTAGACATGCAGTGCCAGATGTGATTCCAGGTAGTCTCTGGCTTTCCTAGCCATGTGTCTATGTGTTTGGACAACGCTTCTATGTTCCTCTCAGGCTACCTGTCCATACTTCTGCCTCCATGTACTTCCTTTCTGTGTCTGAGTTAGGTAGGAGCTCCTTGTTCAAACATGCAGGCCTGTTGGCATTTTTTGCCTGAATTCGTGATTGTTGGGATGGACTGCTTTTGTACCTGGAAGAGGTAATCCTTGCACATGAACTAGCTTTTTTAAGTCACTCTTCCCTCCAGGACATTATCCCATGGGAGTCCTCCAGGCAGAACCACAGAGGGGTCACATTGGCTCTCCTGAAGTATCTTCATGGAATGGAATGTGGACTGAATGTCACATGCCAGAAATGCTCAGGGTTTGCTGAGAATGGCGCTTGGCTGAGCTCTGCATAAGTGGGGATTGCCATGTATTGTTACACGAGTCTGCACTTCCTTCACATTCCTTGCTTACCTAGTCTGTGGACTGAGATAGATAATTACAGTAATTTCACGATTATAAGCCACACCATTTTGGCTAAAATTTTGGTCCGAACCCCAAGTGCGGCTTATAATCAGGTGCGGTTTATATATGGACAAAGCACGAAAAGTTACTGTTTTAGTTTGAAGGACAGGTGTCTGCTGAGAAAGGCAGGATCTTCTCTTTGAAATGGAGAATGTAAACTCCCTCCCTCCAAATTACTATAATTTTGAAATCAAGGGGCTTTCAGGCAAAGATATGGGAATTAGGAATAACAGTTCTTTTCTAGGGAAATTAAAATAGAAATACAGTACTACAAAGAAACAAACCCCAAACCCTGACAAAGTCAGAGTACAACCTGACACCCCGTCAGGCAGGGTGTTGGTAGCAGTCCCATTAAAAGGTGGCTGCAGTCCTCTTGCAGTGACAGATGTGGTTCAGTTGGAGCAGTGCTCCTGTAGAAGGTGCAGTTTCCCTCCAGATGTCCAGTGGTGATGTGGAGAAATCCGTTTTTCCTCTGGAGTCCAGTGGAGAAAGGGGCTGCCTTAGTGTCCCAAAACCTCTGTTTTTATTTTGGTAAGAAATGTTGGGCTCTTCCCCTTGGCTGGAGCAACTTCCAATGGGATGCAGTAATTTTATCAGTCCCACAGTGGGACTCAATGGCCATTAGTAGAAAATGACTGGCTGGAGGAAGGATGGGTTATGA